>NW_006288434.1:2251504-2257771 GCF_000327345.1 Myotis davidii
GTGTCGGGGTGGCGTCGGGGAGCCCGGCGGCCGGTGGGGCTCAGGGGCAGGGACGTCCCCCCGCCTTGCAGTCTGTTATCCTGTCCAGAGGGGTTCTGCCCCAGAAGGATTTGTTGAGCCTTGGTGATCCCCCAAAATAAAACTTCCTTTTAAAAGAATCCACTTCGTTTGGATTTCAGGAGCCATGACTTTTTTTGTTTAAATTTTCAATTACAGTTGGCATTCAATATTGCTTTATATTAATTTCAGGTGTACAACGGTGTGGGCAGACAGTCATATACTTTACAAGGTGATCCCCCCACTATTTCCATTATCCACCTGGCATTATGCACAGTTATTACAATAGTACTTACTGACTGTATTCCCTATGCTGTACTTTACATCCCCGTGACTATTTTGTAATTACTAATTTGTACATCGTAATCCCTTCACCTTTTTCACCCAGTCAGTCCCCCAGCCCTCCTCCCCTCTGGCAAACCAGCAGTTAGTTCTCTGCGTCTGTTTCTGTTTAGTGTGTTAGTTTACTTTTTCTTTAGATCCCGCATATAAATGAAATCATGTGGTAACTGACTTTGACTGACTTATCACTTAGCTTGACACCCTCTAGGTAAGTGGTTCTCAACCTTCCTAATGCTGCGACCCTTTCATACAGTTCCTCATGTTGTGGTGACCCCCAACCATAAAATCATTTTCGTTGCTACTTCATAACTGTAATTTTGCTACTGTTATGAATCGTCATGTAAATATCTGATATGCAGGATATATTTTCATTGTTACAAATTGAATATAATTAAAGCATAGTGATGAATCACAAAAACAATATGTAATTATATCGGTGTTTTCCGATGGTCTTAGGCAACCCCTGTGAAAGGGTCATTGGACCCCCAAAGGGGTCTCGACCCACAGGTTGAGAACCACTGCTTTAGGTTCATCCATGCTGTCAAAAATAGTGAGATTTCATTCCTTTATATGGCCGAGTAATATTCCATTCTACATATGTACCATCACTTTTTATCCACTCTTCGATGGATGGGCACTTGGATTGCTTCTGTATCTCAGGAGCCAAGATTTTTAAACAGGGCCAATTTGCTCTATAAAGTCAAGTGCCCAAGTGAGATTAGTTGGACACTGAGTAATTTCCTGGATAACTATCCTAAAAACAAAACAAAACAAACAAACAAACAACTAAAACAAAACAAAATAAAGCTTTCATTAGTTCAGGGAGTCTGGGCATCACCTTGAGGCACAGGTGGCAATGGGATTCCAACCATGGCAGGTCCTACAGTTTTATTGATTCAAAATCATAATAGGAAGTTGAATGCTTTAGAAGTTAACCTAGTTTTTAGTACCAACTATCAGACACGCAATCTCATGTGCTCAACCTATCATCCCTCCTTCCCTGACCACCAGGACTTTTTACTATTCCCATAGTTTTGTCTGTTCCAGAATGTCATATAGTTGGAACTGTACAGATGTGGCCAATCACATAGACTTGTCTTTTTCCACCTAGTAATATTCTTCCATGCCTTCTCATGGCTTGATAGCTTATCTCTCTTCAGTGCTGAAAACAATTCCGTTGTCTGGATGCACCACTGTTTATGTATCCATCCACCCACTGAAGGACATCTTGGTTGTTTCCAAGTTTTGGCAATTATGAATAAAACTACTATAAATATCTGTGTGCAGGTTTCTTTGTGGAAAAGTTTTCAACTTGTTTGGAGTAAATACCAAAGAGGACAATTGCTGGATCCTATGATAACAGTATGTTTAGTTCTATAAGAAACTGCCAAACTGTCATCCCAAGTGGCTATACCATTTTGCATTCCTACCAGCAATGCTTGAGCGTGCAGAGCAGTTTTACATTTTAATGAAGTCCAGCTTATCAATTATTTCTTTTGTTGATTGTACCTTAGGTACTGTATCTAAAAAGTCATCACCAAACCCCAAAATTCTAGATTTTACCTCCCAAGAGTTTCATGTTTTACATTCATGTCTATGAGCAAGTTTGAGTTAATTTTTATGAAGAGTGTAAGATTTGTAACCAGATTCATTTCTTGCGTGGGTTGTCCAGTTGTTCCAGCACTGTTTGTTGAAAAGACAATATTGCCTTTGCAACTTTGTTAAAGATGAGTTGACTTTATTTATATGGGTCTATTTCTGGGCTCTCTATTCTGTTCCATTGATCTATCTGTCTATTCTTTTGCCAATAACAGAGTGACTTAATTAGTGCAGTTTTATAGTGAGTTTGCAATCAGGTAGTATCCCTCTCTAACTTTGTTTTTCAATATTGTGTTGGCTATTCTGGGTTTTTCCTTTCTCTATATAAACTTCAGACTCAATTTGTCGATATCCACAAAAATAACTGGGGTTTTGATTGAGTTTATACATCAAGTTGGGAAGCACTGACATCTTGACAATATTGAGTCTTCCTATCCACAAAAAATATGAATATATCACCATTTATTTAGTTCCTCTCTGATTTCTTTCAACAGAGTTTTGTAGTTTTCTTCATGTGGATCTTATATACATTTTGTTAGATTTACTTATACTTAAGTATTTCATTTTGGAGGGTGTTAATGTAAATGGTACTGTGAGGGTTTGTTTGGTGTCCCCCCCCCCAATTGGTATTATGTTTTTAATTTCAAATTCCACTTATTCATTACTGGTACATAGGAAAGTGATGGTCTTTTATGTTAACCTTGTATTCTGCAACCTTGCTATAATCACGTAAGTTCCAGGAGTTTGTTTAGTTTATTCTTTCAGATTTTCTACATAGATAATCATGTCATCTGCAAACGAACAATTTTATTGCTTCCTTCCCAAGCTGTATAGCTGTAATTTCCTTTTCTTGTCTTATTGCATTAGCTAGGACTTCCTTCCTGGTCTTTCAGGAAGGTAATCTCACAAAAGTGTGGGGGTCCCTGAAGACTGAGTCCCCACGGAGTTTTTAACTGTCAGATTTGTCCACACAGCCCCAGCAATTTGATAATTGCAGGTCAGATTTTCTTACCTCCTACTGGTTCCTCTGGAGGTTTCTACTAATGGGTTCCTGTTCCAGCAAGTTGTAATTCTTTGTATCTTCCTCTCTGTATCTCCAGTTTTGGGAGCAGTAATTTGCCACTTAAATCTCTGACAGATCTAAGAATTTTTACTTTTCAGTTTATTCCACTTTGTACTTGTTAGGATAGAATGATGGCTTCTAAGCTCTGTCAGACCAGAAACCCCAATTCTCCATTTTCTAAAATAAATGTTACTTTAAGAATCTGATTGACAATTCCAGTTGCTACTGTCTTAGAAGAACAAAGTTTCTCCAAGTTAAGATTAAGTTTAAAAATTTTAATAACTCAGGAAAGTTATATAATTTGGCATTATTCTTAATAAAGCACAGATTACATTAAAACCTTGATTATAACAACATCTCATGGAGTATATATATCAATTTTAAATTGTGTAAATTTTTATTTATTGCTTATCCAAAAATCTCCAGCTTATCAACAGGCTAATTAATTTAAAATAATTATTTTTTTCATCTTTGATAGTTGGCCCATAATCACTAACATATCACCTTATGCATTTAAAATTTTTATCTTAGAATAAAGGTAGGAGGACAGAACATATTTTATTTAATAGTTTATTCTCTTGATTTATGACTTTTAACTATGTAGACAAATGGTATGGGGCCCTCCTTCGTCTGCTTGCCTGGTGTCTGCAGAGATATGTGGGCAGACCTTGTGAGCCCTGACCTGAGGGCCAGGCATTAGTGGCTGGGGAGCACACAGCGGGAGGAAGCTGAGCTGAGCAGAGGCACAGGATAGAACAGAGGAAGAGAGAGCAACTTGGGGTGTATGAGCTTCTCCCCTCCTGACATTCTCTTCCAAACCCTTCTTTGCCTAGCCCTTGAGAGCTATACCCACGATTCCAGTCCCTCTGAGTGACATGTGTGAATTTTATGGCTTATTTACTTAATTCAGGGGAGTCTCTGAACACAGCATAGAGGATATCCTTTATTTAAAAACTTTCACTGGAAGTACATTACCTGTCGTTCCGAATCCTGCTCTGCGTGCTAATTGCTGCCCTGTTTGCAGCATGGTAATTAAACTTTGGCTGTGGTTCTATCCATTACAGTTGGCCAAGAATAATACACCTTCTAATTACTACCTCCAGTATTACTGGAAAATAAAAGTTTCATTAGTAACATGACACTGCCGGAAAGAGCCACATAGTTTAATGACAGCTTGATGTATAAGATGGCCTCTTTGGAGCTCTGGTATTGTCATCTGCAAATAGATTCATAATGCTACACACACACACACACACACACACACACACACACACACACACAGGTTCAGCTTTACTAATGCTTTCAGTTACATTTTGTGCTGCTGAGTTTACCCTTCTCGGTTTTGTTTTTAGTGGCTTCAGTATCTACCATCTGGTCATCTTTAATATTTAATATCTTATCCTTTTCTTCCAGCAGAGCAGCCCCATTAAGTCAAATATTAGAAATGTATTTTCCCTAAAGCTTTTAGCAACTAGAAAAAGGCTTCTGGCCTCATATTTAGTGGTTTTTATAACAACTCCATCAGGTTCATCAGTTGTAACAAATAAGCCACACTGGAATGGGGTGGCAATAGTGAGGAAGGCTGTGTGTCTCACTCAGTTTTGCTGTGAATCAAAAACTGCTACGAAATAAAAAGTCCACTTTAAAAGTAAAAGAAAAGAAAGAGCTCCATCAAAACTTCCCAGAACAAGACTGACATTTTGCCCTTGAGAGCCTGATGGGTAACTTAAAGAAGTGGGAGAAGTTAGGGGCCCCTATCAGGACCCTTGAGAAGCTATAGGTAAAAAGGAGTTGAGATTGCTGTAAAATAACTAGACAAATGGGTGAAGTAAAAGGAAGGTCTGTAAGCAGATACACAGTCCTGAGCAGTGAGATAGGGTTTGGGCAATAGGGGTACCCACTAATTCCTAGTATGTTGGCGGGGAGAGTGAGGAGTGCTGTGTTAGGGCTCCAAGAGGTGTCAGGGGGAAAACCCACAATAGTTGAGAAATAAATGATGCTGCCTGCTCCGTGGAAAAATTAGACAAGGCAGACTAAATTCTAGAAAAGTGTGTACGTGTTGGTCATGTTTAATCCAGTTTGGCAATTGGAGTTCCCATTTAAGGGCTCTTAGCAGAGAGCTATACTATATCTAGTACAGAGTGGGGCAAAAGTAGATTTGCAGTTGTTGCTATGGAAAATAATACAATAATGAATAAAAGTACAAGAATAAATTCTGTTTCACATATGTAAAATTGTAAACTTATTTTCGCCCCACCCTGTATACTGCCAGACTGCAGAAAATGTTGGAATGGATACATCTCTTGGCTTTTTTCCTGTTGGACTGGTTTAACTATAGTTGGCAGTTCATTGTCCTCAACAAGAAAAGCAGCAGGGAAACTGTATCAGGCAGGAAAGAAACCAACACATCCTAGACATTAGGCATGATGATCAGATCTGCTTCTGTAATCTTATTAGCATTTGATTCCCTGCTTAACCCTTTTGCATAAGCCCATCTCATATATTTTTCTAAAAGTAATTTAAGTACATTTCTTTTTCTAGGTAGGATAAAAACTCTCATCCTGGAAAACGGATTCCATTTTGGAAGTGTTGTGTGTTTTTTAATTGCATCCATGTTTTTGGTTAATGAGCCTTTTAAAACATTTCTATTGATCATGGCTTTAAGCTTCAAGTACAATAGGGAAATTCCTTAGAAACAGGACGTAGGAAAGCCTACTCTGAAGTGACAGAAGGCTGGAAAATGACTGCGTTATCTGGGTATCTGGTGACATCTCGGGCCTTTGTAGAGAACCTGGTGAAAGGCATTGTGGGAAAACTTACAACTACCAGGTTTTGTGAAGATAAGTATAGTGTCTGCGGACAATCTTCCCCATTATGTCAGACAGCAAGAGACAGTGTCGTGTGACAAACAAGGGCTGTGGCTCTAGACTTCCTGTGTTCAAAATCTGGGCTGGACATTTATTAAACTCTGCACCTTGAGTAAGTTCCTTCAGTTCTCTACCAGGGTTTCTCTGTCTGTCAAATCAGTTCAATAATAATAATAATACACTTCTCACAGGTTGCCGTGAGGCTTAAGCATTAATTTACATAAACATTAAAACTATTGCCTGGCGAGTAGTAAGATGCCAAATTCATGTTGGCTACTAAGCTCTGAGGAAGCCCCTGGTGGCCTTCTGGAACACGGGGGTGCAGGGGTGGGGTGCGGG
>NW_006288434.1:2257795-2264631 GCF_000327345.1 Myotis davidii
TGGCATGACCTGATTGGACATCAGACACTCCCTATGCCTTCCCTTCATCTCAGGCAGTGTTTTTGAGATGCACACAGCAACCATTTACTATTGCCCCTGCATTTACAGGTTAACCGGGTGGTTTTTCTGGTCTCGGCTGTGTGTTTTCTTCTGCATCTGTGGTCAGCTGCAGGTCAGCCAGGTGGCCGTGCTTCCAGAGGTTGGCTGGCTGTGGGCTGTGGTGCGTCTCTTCTCCACATTGTCTGGCATTCCCCAGCAGGCGAGTCTAGCTAGGGTTTCTTCACAAGGGTATCAGTGTTTCTAGAAGAAGGGTGAAACTACGCAAGGCATTTTTGAGACCTAGACTCAGGACTGGCATAAGATTGCTTCTGTTGCATTCTTTTGGATAAAGTGGTCGGTCACAAGGCTGACCCAGATTCAAGGAGAGGGAAAAGGTCAGCTCTCCATGGGAGGAACCTCAAGGTCATCTTACAAAGGGAAGGGGAGGGAAGGGAAGGGAAGGGAAGGGAAGGGAAGGGAAAGGAAGGGAAGGGAAGGGAAAAGCTGCAGCCATTTTTGTAAACAATCTTCTACACACCCAGTTTAACAGTTTCTTTGACAGCATTTCCAGCAGGGGGTCCTGTAGCTGGAACCCCTGCGAAGAAGGACAGGTCACTGTTTTATAAGACAGCTCCCCCGGTTGGAGTGTTCTTTATTGTCATGCCTCCAAAAGACATTGTCTCTCATAGAATCTTTGAATCATAGAACTGAAGGTCATCCAGCCAATAAACTTTTTGAAGCCAGATTCCTGTACAGGAAGCCACAGGAAGTCTGCAATTTCCACTGATGTGTCCCAGTTCTACCTTTTGGAGCAAAACAATACATTATGCTTTTAAGAGTTCTACCCAAGGCCTACTTGGGCATTGCATAATAGGCACAGACTCCATTCTAGCCCCCATTTATTCATTTTTCCCTCCGTTTATTCATGCATTCTATATCGATTAAGTAGATTCCAGGGGCCACTCATCTAAGATGAGTAAGAACATGGTGTTTCATTTATTCATGCATCCTATATCGATTAAGTAGATTCCAGGGGCCAAACACTCATCTAAGATGAGTAAGAACATGGTGTTTCAAAGTCACGTAGATTTAACTCTAAGTTTCATTTTTACCGTCTGCCAACTGTGTGAGTTTGGAAAGTTATTTAACTTCTCTAATTCTCAGTGTCCTCATCTGAAAAATGGGTATAAAATTATTCCCATTATATAACCAGACCAAAAATGGGTGTATAATTACTTCACAAAGTAGCTGTGATAATTAAATGAGATAACAAATGTAAAGTGCCTGGCCTTTAGCAGGCACTCAGTTCACGGTAGCTGTGACTATTACTAATATTATCAAGGGATGATTCCAGCCCTGGATATGTTTCCTGGAATCCCACAATCCCTTGGGGTCTTGAATTATTCTCCATGTCTTGGCAATGCTTCCCTCTTTAGAATGAGTCATATTCTACATGGACTATAGAGTGTAGTGTAGCAGTTTGAATAACTGGCCTTTGCAGTCAGACATATCTGGGTTTGAATCCTGGCTCAGCCATTTACTAACTCTGTGACTTAAAGTCTCAGTTCAAAAACCTGCAAAATGAGAATAATAACTCATAGGTCTGATATGAGGATTATCTGAGAGAATGTACACAAAACCCTTAGTGTGGGGCCTGATGCTTAGTAAGTCCCTCCACTGCCCACTCTCAACCAAATGGAAGCTGCCAATATTATTTATTTAACACCTTTCATGGTAGGTAGCATGGCGTCAGGGAAAGAATCAGAAGAAAACTTGGGTCAAGTCACTCCAGTTCTTCCAGTCTTCACTCGGTGTGGAAGAAGGGGGCGGATTCTATGGTCTCCCGGATAGCTCCATAGCCCATGATTCTCTTACCCCTTTCACCAGAAGTAGGATTTTGTAGGAGTATTGGAGTGACTGTAGAGGGTGCAAGAGAAAAGAAATTCCAAGCCCTTCCAAGATTAAATGATCCTGTATTGTGAGAGTCTCAGGTCCCCAAGAATGTGCCAGGCCACCCTCTCCCTGACAATCAAGGATGATGGCATAGAAAGCCAAAGTTAGAGAGAAACTGCCCTCTTTTGTCCAGGCATCATGCCAGCAGTTTCTTATGGTGCTTAGAATACAGGGCGGCACAGCAGCTGTAGCTCAGGGGGCCGGCAACCAGGTAGAGTCTGTTTCGGAAAGCAGGAATCGCACCGTCCAACGGGACAGGGAAATGCGTAACAAGCGTCACTGCTTTCCTACATTTCCCTTTCTGTCCTCAGGAAAACAGTTTGACTACCTCTTCATCTGCATCTTCTCATGGGCCTTCTTGTGATGTCCTTCGTTCCAGCCTCGTAGGTATAGCCAGTGTGAAGTCACTAAAGTTGAAAGACAGTACTAACTAACGACCAGTCCCTGGCTTAAATATAGTGCAGAGGTAGAAAGAAGACTAACACATTATGTACTTACTTCCATTGAATAGAACCTTTGAATGCATTAAAAATATTAATCTCAGACTTGACAAACGATGTCCTTAAAGATAACCCTCCCAAGACACAAGGTCTAGATCTAATATGAAAGGGAGAGGACGGCAGAACAACGGTGGGCCTGTGCTTTTTTTTAACTCAATGTCAAGAGCTCCCACTAGTGTTAATAGCACACCCACAGGAAACATTCACCCAGCGCGTGACTTGGGCTGCTCAGGTGGAAGGCCTGATGTGCCTGTGGATATGTCGCCACGCCATGCTAACAGCAGCCACTGCAACCGCGTGCAGGTTAACTTAGTTATTGTCGGGTTAGGACCCATGAAGGACTCAACATTCCTTTTATATTTACCCTTTCCTCAAAAGGCTCCCTTGTAAGTGACCTAAGAAATGTACCGTATTTAACACTGTAGTGGAGCAATGAAAAAAAAGTTTTACCCTCATGATAGAATTGCGTTACTCCCAGGTGTGTCTCAGTAGCAGTTTCTGACTGGAACCAAGCTACGATGCTCCTTCAACACCATTGCAAGGAGAGTTATGTCTTGTGCAAGTCTTGTCATTCTCAAGTGGAATGTTGTTCTCTAAGCAGCTGACAATATGTGGGCCATATCAATGTTTTTTGTGTTAAAAAAAATGGGTATCCAGATGCTAATCTGCCCCCCCTAACCCACCGGAAGAGCAGAAGTGATTGTGAGACAGAGAGCTAGTTTGAGTGCACAAAATATTTCATAATTTTGCAATAACCCTTGCTATGTATTAGAACTATTGTAAAACATTTATAAATCTTTCTTGTCTTTAAGACTATGATAAGGAACAGTCAGGCATAAACATACAGTGCAATTGGTTACGGTTGAAGCCTCTGGCATGTCATCGTGATATCAGAAAAGTCACCCCTGCAAACAAAACAGTAGATGGCAAGTTCTTAACCTCTAAACTACCGTGGAAAGGAAATTAAAAAGAGTTAGAATTTAACCAAAAGTAGAGTGATTATTATCTAGACCAAAACTAGAGTAGTTATTAACTAGAGTTAGTGCCGAAACAAAATAATCTGAGAACAAAAGACATAGCTTTTCCAATGACAGCATTATTACTCACATAATTTTAAAAATTACAAACTTCTGAAGTTATAGATCTGCCCTTGAACTTGCCTCTCACTCTAAATTTTTGTTTACCAACCTAAAAACAGATTTCTTAGAAAGGCCAAAACAAGTTATTAGGTGAAGTCTATGATTAATCAGTTGATTTTAGTCCAAATAACAATGATAGCACACACCTACTCTACTAAACACATTCAAAGTTAATACTACTCTTCACTAACGGTTAAAGGAACTTGAGATACAGAGGAGGTGAAGGTCCAAAAAGGAATAAATTGGACCACTGATCGCCTACCTACTCAGACTCCTCCCACCAACTGTGGGCCAGGAAAGAAAAAGTGAAGAAGGGTAAGGCAGGACTTCTGAGATAATGGGGTAGGGAGCTCAGGGAGCCCTAACCCCAGCAAACCAGCAATATGATCAGTGATTGGATCCCTAGTTGCTCATAGCAACAACCCGATTATTAATATACCCTGTATTTGATAATTTTTAAATTTATGAAAAATGGTCACAAGGAAAAAAATCAGATACAATATTCTATATACAGAGTGATTTCAAATATATATGCACCTGTGTGCACATACATACATATCAAAAGAAATATGGAAGGAAAGATAACAGTGGTACAGGGCTTATTTCTCAGTTTGAGACTTTAGGTGATTTATTTTCTTCTTCTTTATAATTATCTCTATTTTCAATTTGTCAGGGTGCCCTGCACTGCTTTGTAAATTAAAACAGACATTGTAGATTATTTTGAAATGCCTCTAAAAACTAATAAATGCTTTTATTACTTTCATGTTTGTTATCGTTGTCTAAAGTAGTGGTCCTCACAGAGTGGTCCCTGGACCAGCAGCACCTGGGAACCTGTTAGAATGACCAGACCCAGCCTAGGACCCTCTGAGTCAGAAACTGCAGGGATGGGACCCAGCAAATCTGTGTTTTAAGAAGCCCTCTGGGTGGTTTTGATGCACACTGAAGTTTGAAAACGACTGGTCTGAAAACAACTTTCATTGCCCTTACCTGTCAATCCCCCTAAAGCTTCATAAGTGGGGTTCAAAATTTCAGTCATGTAAAATGCAGGTTTGCAGAATTGTGGGATTAATGAACTGATAGGGGTGAGCCTGCTGATGAGAATGAAAACTTACCACAGTTCTGCTATGTCTGAGTTCATTGTGGGGCATGTGAGGTTGGGGTTTTATGATAAATACATTGATCTGCAGAATATATACCCTCCATATTGAAATTCCTGGTGCCTTTAATAGATGGAAGGCTAGATTAATTTAGCTCTAACTCAATGTTCATGGAGACCACTTGACACCAGTGATTTTCACAGGATGGGAGGAAGCTTGCCATTATTATTATTATTATTATTATTATTAATTCCTACTTATACTTGCCTGATGGCTTCGAGTAGAGTTCAAGTTTGATTTTCCTTCCATAATTCTTCCTTCTCTCCTCCACTCCTGTAAAGATGGTGGATTTCAATATTTTATGGAAAAAAACTATTACCTCCTGGATTTCTTAGTTTTCCCCAGGCAGCCCCCCACTAAATGGAGGGCCCCAACCTTTTGTGAGCAGGGACAGTTACTTAGACCTCTTTCCATTCTTATCACAGGTCTGGCAGACAGCAAGAGCTCAGAACATACTGGTTGAATGAAGGAAGGAAAGAAGGACTATTATAACTCATGAAACGCATTTATTTATTCAGCATCAAAATGTTTCACACAGCAAATTTTAATACAAGATATGCATCTCTGAAACTTTGTCTACATTAATTTTAATATCTAAGAAATACATGTACTTAAAATATACTGTGGCGTGCCGCTTACATTTCGTTCATCTTAACCTCATCAATTTTTCAGGAACTTCCAGCAGATGGCACTGATAAATACTGTCATGGGACTGAATTGGGAATTGGTGGATATTTTTCAACATGAACTTAAAAAAAAAAAGTGGCCCTAACCGGTTTGGCTCAGTGGATAGAGCGTCAGCCTGTGGACTGAAGGGACCCAGGTTCAATTCTGGTCAAGGGTATGTACCTTGGGTGTGGGCACATCCCCAGGAGAGAGTGTGCAGGAGGCAGCTGATCGATGTCTTTCTCTCTCATTGATGTTTCTAATCTATCCCTCTCCCTTCTCTGTAAAAAAATCAATAAAATATATTTTTTAAAAAAGTGAATAAAACTTCTTAGTTCAACTGGTAATAACTTGGCATTTATTCAGTATTTCACAGTTAACAAAATGCTTTTTATCTTTGCCTCAATTCTGTCCCAAACACTGTCAGTGTATTTAGCAAGTGTATCATGTACTTCAGATGTTTGTTGACATATTATTTAGTCACAGTGGCAGGAGCCGAAGAGCCTTTATTCTCTGAGTAATCACTGTTATAACTTGAGGTGTGTATTAATCATCTCAGGTTACCATACTAAATGCGATAGCCTGGGTGGCTGAAACAGCACAAATGTAGTTCTCACAGTTCTGGAGATTGGCAAGTCCAAGATCAAGGTGCCGGCTGATCTGGTTTCTGGTAAGAGCTCTCTTCCTGGCTTACAGACAGTCACATTCTTGCTGTGTACTCACATGGCTTACTGAGAAGAAGCCATGCATGGAGAGAGAGAGAGAGAGAGAGAGAGAGAGAGCTCCCATGTCTCGTTTTATAAGGGCGCTAATCCCATCATGAGGGTCCCACCATCATGTTACTAGAAGCAACTTGGTGTGGGAGTAAGAGCAAATGATTTGGAGCCAGACAGACCTCAGTTCAGATCTGAATCTTAGTACCTGTGTGGCTTTTACAAACTCTTAGAATCTCACTTTATGCAGATAGAAAATAGAGATGATTATCTACCTCATGGATATTTGAAAGAATAGATGAGCTAATGCATGCCAAGCAGAATGCCTAGCCACATAGCAAACATTCAATAAATAGTTGAAGTCTTTAAAATTATCTTTTATTTTCTCTCTTAATATTTATTGTTGCCTCTGTGTACTAAACACAGTGCTATATGCTAAGTATAAGTAGTGAACAAAACAGATATCTTCTTCCTTAAGAGCATGTAAAGGCTAATGGGAAAGAGAGGCACTAAATATGTAAAATAAGTAAGTATCAATTACAAATCGTGAATAGGAGGCTACAAGGAAAGAGCCTGGGGCTGACAGCTAAGAGTGAGGCAAGGGAACGATCATGGAGAACCTTGTCATGTAATAGTGAGGAGGAGGAAGAGGGTGGGGAGGGAAGGGAA
>NW_006288434.1:2264647-2270327 GCF_000327345.1 Myotis davidii
AGAGCGGCCAAAGATGTTGAGCACTTGCTCTGTGCTGGCACCGTTCTAAGAATTTTACGTTTATTAACTTACACACAACTCTAGACCAGAGGCCTGTTATTGGGAGCCATGTAAAGGAGCTTGTTCTTATTCTGAGAACAATGGAAAATGATGGAGGGATTTTAATCAGGGAGAGGCATGACTGAGTTTACATTTTACAAAGGCCCTGCTGCCAGGTTGAGGAGGGACCAGAGATAGACAAGAGTTCAAGTAAGTCATTACATTCTCAACCACCCCTTTGCTCTCACCCCGTAACTTGAAGAGTTGTCATATATAAAGTAAGTACCTTCCAATAAGTAGGTGAGATTATTATAGTAAGTTTCATTGCAAGCATAGCAGGAGAGAAAAACAGAAGAAAAAATGTAAAAACTGCAACTTAGGATGATTTTATAGCTTGTATACAGCTCTATGGGTGAAAAGTTTCTCTTAGGGTAAGAAGTCAAGTTTTGAGACGGGGAAAGGATTATATTGATTCTTTGGTTTTATAAGAAAGGGATCTTAGAGGATAGTGATCAAGCTTACATAAAGAGGGCCAGCTGAACTGGGGGGACGGCTTAAGTGAGTTAAGTATGGCAGTGTAAGATGCCCACAATGACCTAAGAGAAGCAGGCTCATACAATGGTGCAGGACTCCTGGGACCTAACATACAGCATGATGCCTGCAGTGAACAATACTGTATTATAAACTTGAAACTTGCTAACAGAGTAAATCTTAATTGTTCTCACCACACATACCAAAAAATGGCAATTATGTAAGGTGATGGAGGTATTAACTAACATGGTTGTGGTAATCATTTCACAATATATATGCATATCAAAGCATCACATTGTACACCATAAACTTGCACAATGTTATTTTTCAATTATATATCAATAAATCTGAAAAATTAAACAAAATACATAAAGTAAAATAAACCAATACAATGAAATAAAATAGAAATGTGTGGAACTTGCCCGAGTGTGTCCCTGCCACCGCTGCCCGGCTCTCCAGGTTCTAACAGATGTGTTGCCTCATTGGGAGAAACAGCACCTTTAATATTTAACGCTGGGTCCTTACACATGCATGGTCCAGTTTCAAGAATTTAACTGGCAGGTGTGAGTTAATATCTACACTGAAAGTTCATGGTTTACTTTTCCCCTTCCATGCTTGGTCTCATAAATTAGGGAACTTGTGGTTGAGTGTATGTCTGCCATCTCTCTTTCCTTTCTACCTTACATGATGAAATACTTTTTTTTTAAATCCTTACCTGAGGACATGAGTAGGGAGAAGAAGGGAGAGAGAGAGAGAGAGAGAGAGAGAGAGAGAAGAGAAATGTGTGTGTGAGAGAGAGAAATGTGTGAGAGAAACATTGATTGGTTGCCTCTGCATGTGCCCTGATCTGGGGATAGAACCCACAACTCAGGCACGTGCCCTGATCAGGAATCAAACTGGCAACTTTTTGGCACACAGAACGACGTCGCTCAACCAATTGAGCCACTCTGGCAGGGCATGAATTACCTTTTTAAGGACAGGAGAAATTGTTTTCCTTAGAGGCAGCTCAAGTTTGGGAAGTCCATCCTAGGCCATCTGAGGAGGTGCTTGCTGGCGGGGAGTGGGGAGGGAGTTTGTGAGTCATAGATCTGAGCTACAGTGTTCTTACAGCAACATGACGGTGAAGTTCTGCTCACTCAAAAGAGCTTTAGTTGAAACAGCAAAATGCTCATTTGTCACTACCTTTCAGACACCATTAAAGAAAGGAGGTGCCGAAATTCTGAGCTGAATGGCTTTCCAGAATGAGATATGACAAACTGAGAAAGCCTGTGTTGCAGATGAATTTTTGCAGGTCACCCATTCACTGATACAAAATAATAATTTTTCTTTGGTATAAATACATTTAATTTTAATTTCAAGCCCCTAATCTGGTAGCATAACTTAATCCTAGCCATTTTTTAAAAAATAACTTTTATACAGCTTGTTCAATCCTAGCCATTTTTGAGAAAACTCAGTCAAATCGGAGTTTTCTCATTCAAATTGGGATCCTTGTTCAGCCAATTCAGACTTTTCACCCCTTGTGCCCTGGATTATGTCTAAATTCCAGGGAACTTTCGCAGTTGGGTGAGGGGACGGCATGTGGAGATGTGCAGCATCCCCACAGGAAATGTCTAGGACACCTGGGATTTCCATCTGGTTTCTGGTAATTGGTCTAGAAAGGTCACCGCACATCCCTCTCACCTCACCTCAAAACAAAACATCTTCAGGCCTGCTGGATTCCCTCAGCTACTGTTGAGGCCTGCATGATGGAGTGGGAAGGGCTTGGGGATATACACTTGGATGCTCTTCCGCACGACTCGAGGGTCAGAGGCCATCTCACACCGTTGTGTCAGGCGGCCACTAGTGTTACCGATATCTCACCACACAGGTCTGGGGAGGTCCCATGAGGCTGTCACCTTGGGTCTTCACCAAGGAGCAAAGCCGGGAACCTCTGCTTGTGGATCCCCCATTCTATCTGAGATTTCCCTGGAGGATCTGGTGATAAGTCTTAGGGCATGGGAACCTGCTTTAGGGACCTACAGTATCCATTTGCTCCTCACTTCCTTTCTCCTCCTGCTTTCATCACCCAGTCTAAAGGATGCTTATCTCACCTGAAATTTAAAAAAAAAAAGTTGCTCTTGCATAATCAAGGACTATGCTCAATTAATATTTATGATATCAACGTTATGCCCTGAGTTCTTTATGCATGGTGACAGGGGCTGCTGTATACAGCCTTCCCACTTTAATAACAGAGTATGCTCTACAAAAGATTGTATTTTCTGGGCTCCTTTGCTGCTAAGCATGTCCCGTGTGACTAAATACTGGCAAGTCCTCTATAATAAAAGCCTAATATGCGAAGTGTCCTGCCACTCAACCATTCGACCAGTCACTATGACATGCACTGACCACCAGGGGGAAGACGTTCTAACCAGTATGTTAGCTTGCTGCTGGGGCCTGCTGATCAGGACTGGGTGAGATGGGCTGGACACACCCTGGAACCCTCCCTCGGCCTCTCACTGGCCCCGATGGTGCACTGGTAGGGTCCCTCGGCCTGGCCTGCGCCCTCTCGCAATCCGGGACCCCTGGGGGGATGTTGGAGAGCCAATTTTGGCCGCATCTCCACGGGCCAGGCCAAGGGATCCCACCGGTGCATGAATCCGTGCACCAGGCCTCTAGTGACATATAAGCATAAGTGTTTTGTGGGACTTCTGTGATGGCTGTGCGATCTGACTTAGCAGGAAGGATGCTCTGTCTTTTCCTAGTTCCTCTTGCCTCAGACGTGGAGATGATGGTTACAGTTCCAGCAACCGTCTTGTACTAGGAGGTAATTTTGTGGCTGCCAGCTAGTACCAGGAGGGAACGGAAGTGCAGATGGAGTTTGAGTCTCTGAGGACAATACCAGCTCTACCCTACCAGCCTTCTTTTATAGGAAAGAGAAGTAAATTTCTATATGTAAGCCTTTTTATGTTCTGTTTTGTGAAGCCTAACGAATCTAACAAGGTTAACAAGGGTGTTTTGAAACCCCTTTTCTCACAAGCTATTTTCTCGGCCATGCATTTCCAAGGTCTACATCAGTGATGGCGAACCTTTTGAGCTCGGCGTGTCAGCATTTTGAAAACCCCTAACTTAACTCTGGTGCCGTGTCACATAGAGAAATTTTTTGATATTTGCAACCATAGTAAAACAAAGACATATTTTTGATATGTATTTTATATATTTAAATGCCATTTCACAAAGAAAAATCAACCAAAAAAAAGGGTTCGCGTGTCACCGCTGACACGCGTGTCATAGGTTCGCCATCACTGATCTACATTGAAACCCAAAAGCTAAAATCAGACTCCTTTTGTCTCTTTGCAAACATATTGGAACAACCCTTTTCTAAGAGCCACGAGGAGGACACCCTCTGGTTGCCTGAAAGAATAGAGAGGAGCCGGGACCGGTTTGGCTCAGTGGATAGAGCGTCGGCCTGTGGACTAAAGGGTCCCGGGTTCGATTCCGGTCAGGGGCATGTACCTGGGTTGCGGGCACTTCCCCAGTGGGGAGTGTGCAGGAGGCAGCTGATCGATGTTTCTCTCTCATTGATGTTTCTAACTCTCTGTCTCTCTCCCTTCCTCTCTGTAAAAAAATCAATAAAATATATGTTAAAAAAAAAAAGAGTAGAGAGGAAAGGGCCAATATTAGCAGTTCAAAATGTTATCTTTACACATGAAATTTACCCCAGCAGTCACCACCATGCCTTGGATAAAAGCCTAGAGTTTAGAGCTTTAAAGATCTAAGAGAAGCCCTACAGCAAAATGAAACATTACCAATACATTTGACGTATCTGAAGGCATATGGTCAGGAGTTTGTTTGAAAACAGTGGCTGTGGGTCACATGTTCTGAACTGCCTCTCCCTGCTGTTACTCAGCACCTGAGTGTTCTCCCCTCAACATCTGCATCATATTTCCTTCTATCTCCTCCTGAATTTCACAGGGTGCCATTAGTTCACTTTTGATTACTGGTCTGGAGCGTGTCAGGATGCCCCTTTAATGAGTGGCACAAGTCATCAACTTCATGAATAACTAACTGCTCCTCTGTGTTGACAATATGGCAAATTCTTCCATCTTAAGGAACTAATGGTTATTCAACCATGGTTAACTAAATTAAGTGTCTGAAATTGCCGGAAGCTGGTCCATCCTTGCTGCTTGACACAGTCGCTGCAGGAAAGAAACATCTGCACAGCATATGTTTCAAGGGACCTGGCGTATATAGCATACTGTTCTTAATATGTTTGCTCCCCTTAGCGCTGTGTTTTAACCAAGGTCACCTCTCCAAGAAAGGTAGTTTCCCCAGGTAGGGATTTTTCCCTGAAGTCAGGGAGGGGATGAAACTCCTTAACTAAGTGCCAGGCGGGTAGTTAATCACTTTAACTACAAACAATCACACTTAAACTACATAATCTTTACTCCCTGGAATGGAGATAAGAAACGCCCTAACCTTTGTAATAGAAATTGACAGGATTAAAATCAACCGGTATAAATACGGATGTAACAAGACAATAAAAGGCAGAACTTCTCTGGAGATCCAGACCAGAACTTGGCTGGAGATCCCTGATCAACTGAACGCTGTCTCGTGTCATTCCTTCTTTGCCGACTCCGTCCACACCTATGGGGAACCCCTGGACCTGCTGGGGTTGGACCCCAGCATGAAATAGGTATATATCAGAGGCATGTATGTCTTTCTTAATTTTATTTTTTTCTGCAAGGTTGTGATTAATTTGGTTACCTAATTTGGTGGTTGAAGATAATTGAGTTAGCTCAGTAATCTAGATAATTAATTCCAACAAAAGTTTAATTTATATTAGACTACATTCAAATAGGAGTAAAAGTATTTATGTTTCATCTTCAAGAATATATCCTCCTGCCCAACCGGCGTGGCTCATTGGTTGAGCACTCATCTATGAACCAGGAAATCACAGTTCAATTCCCAGTCAGGGCAAATGCCTAGTAGGATGCAGGCTCGATCCCCAGTGGGGGGTATAGGAGGCAGCCGATCAAGGATTCTTCTCTCATCATTGATGTTTCTATCTCTCTCTCCCTCTTCCTTCTCTGAAATCAATAAAAAAAAAATTTTTTTAAAGAAAAGAACAGCC
>NW_006288434.1:2270387-2284859 GCF_000327345.1 Myotis davidii
TTCTTTTGATGAACATTCATAAGACATAAGTTCAAGCTTTACAGTAAATAAATTGGCTTGGTCCTTTGATCAGACATCATGGGCACAGCCATGCTTTCCAGGAGGCCATGTGACATATCTTTTCAGGATAGTCTTGGTTTTTTGTTGAATTCGTATGTTTATACTCCACCTATTCCACAATGAATATTATATTGCTCACAAGAATATACACAACAATAACAATAAAATTAAAACACAGACTTAGGATTAAAAAAAAAAAAAAAGAGGAAAACCAAGGTCAGATCAAAAAAAATAGAAGAACACAAACCCCGGGAACCCGAGCCAGCGGCTGCTGTTTCCCATTTGTCTCTGAGCTTCCGGAATATTCCACAATGAATATAGTTTTGCTCACAAGAACATACGCAATAATAACAATAAAATTAAAACACAGACTCAGGATAAAAAAAAAAAAGAGGAAAATCAAGGTCAGATCAAAGAAAATAGAAGAACACAAACCCCAGGAACCCGAGCCAGCGACTGCTGTTTCCCATTTGTCTCTGAGCTTCCGGAAAGTCGAAGCCACAGAGAAAGCCCAGTGTCACATAATTCTCATCACTGAAGAAAGGAAGCGGACAGCTTCCTCCGGATGGGGCATGCTTTGTCCTGGCACCGGATTCTCAGGGAAATTTATCATCTGGGACTCCATGGGGCCTGAGTTGCACACTGGAAAAAATCCTCTAGGTAATTCACAAAGTAGCAATTGCTGTGACTGGCTTTGTTTTACTTGAAACCAAAGCGGAGGAAATAACTCTTCACCAAAATGCAGCGAATGGCCTCCCACATTGGCGTTCTAAGGAACAATGTTCTGAAGGAAATGACTAGGAATGTCATTTAAAAAAAAAAAATGACGTTCAAACAAGTTTGGGAACCACTGAGTTCATCAAAGTCCAGCAGGTTTTTTTGTTGTTATTGTAGGATTTCTTGGAAACTTTGATATATTGTTGTGCATGTGGGGGTGGGGGGAGGGCGGGACTATATGATGCAGTGTTTATTTTACCACGGAAGCTTTTCTTCTGAGGTTCTCCTAGGAATAATCTCAGAATCCTCTGACACATAGTTTGGAAAGGCTGAGCCTGATGGAAACTGATGGAAACACAATGATGAGAGAGCAGTGCAGGTGCTTTTGTGGTTAAAAGCATATGCGCTGGTGTTGGGCAGATCTGGGTACAGATCCTGCCTCTGTCATTTACCAGTTGCATTACACACACTCACTGAGCTCTCATTTGCTATTCCATAAAGTGTTGTCTGGCCCTAAACGGTTTGGCTCAGTGGATAGAGCATTGGCCTGAGGACTGAAGAGTCCCAGGTTCGATTCCGGTAAAGGGCATGTACCTTGGTTGCAGGCACATCCCCAGTAGCAGGTGGGCTAAAAAATGTTGCCTGGGTCCAGGCTCTCTCTGTCTCTCTGCTTTGGCATTCTGAACGCAGAGGCCTCCGCCTTCATGCTGGTCACCTCCGGGTTGCAAAATGGCTGCTGCACCATCACCCTCACATCAGCATTTCAGTCGTGAAACAGGAGGAAAGGGGTGTAAATGACTTTTGAATAGCCAAGCCACAGTGTCAGCCATAAGGGGATGGTAAGAGTCTCTCCCTCAAATAATTATTTTTGAGAATTAAGTGAGAGAATGAATGTAGAGTATTTACACAGTGTCTGGTACTAGCTAGTGATCAGTTAGTATCAGTCGTTAATATTCATAGTAGCCTTGGACTCCATGTGATTCAACTGTGAAGAGCACATCCTTCAGCCAATGACCATGAAGTCTACCATTTCTCTATAGGGCTTAACAGAAGCAAAAGATCAGACATACACTACCTATTCCGACAAGATTCTGGAACGCTGGCAGGGAGAGATGCTATTCGAGAGCAGATGCTCTAGAAAGCAGACCAGCCGGAGACAAGCTGGCATCCCCAGGGAGAGACTCATTCCATCTCTAAATGAAGGCATGGGGTAGGGTTCCTAGGCTAGAATTAGATTAGAGAACAATTTTGATGACAAACCTTGGCCAAGTCCAATAAATTTCTGTAACACAGGATATAGACAAGATGATTTTGGAAAGTCTCAATTGTCAGGCCATGGATATAATGAGTAACTGTCATTAAAAATAACATCTTGAAACATTCCTAAACAAGCCTATATATTGAATAGTTACAATAAATTTAATATTATCTTGTGGCTGTGTGGAGCTGATTAATGTCTTTTGAGTCTTTTGGGGAACCAGTGGAATAAATATAATATATATTAGGGAAAGTTCATTGGCAATTAGAAGGAAAAGAAAAAGCATGACAAAAAATAACTTGGGACTAAACATCGTCATAGGTAATGAAATCCAGGCTACGATGTTGATGAGGAGGAGGACGGCAATGACATTGATGATCATGGCTGAAGCTTCATCAACACCTACTATGTGCCAGGCACTGTTCTAAGTGCTTTGCAGGCCATATGCCATCAATTCTAAATGGGTAATGTTCCCTCGGGGTGACTACTCTGTGTCCAGCACCAGCACTTTGTCCTGACATCAAATCTAGGATGTCAGTTTGCACTTTTCTCATTCTCATTCCACAGATGAGGAAATTGAGCCTTAGCGCGGTAGCTATTTCCTTGTACCTGAGGAGCTGGGATTTGAACAGCCATCCATCCATCCTCCTCCTGAGCCCACGCCCTGAGACCACACTCTATGCTATAAAATATACTTGTATGTACATAAAATTTCACAGGAAAATTTTAACCTCTTTTCTTTTAAAAAAGATGAATTAGAGATTTATTTCTTGTGAACAAATTGCCCGTGGTAATTGCTCTGCTGGAGGTGAAGTCTGGATAATATCTATATCCTTTAGCAAGGGGGAGGGGAGGGGAGGCCACGATGAGTCATTCCCTATGCCGGGCCAGCTCCTCATTCTTTGGTGCTGAGAGGAAAAAGATCTGACCCAGAATCACCAAACTGTGACTCTCCACTCAACCGATTTCCAGCAAAACAATCGTCTGGGCCGCGTTCCACATCACCTGATTTATCTCCAACATCAGATCATGCTCTTTCTTTCCATTTCTCTCCCCAAACCCACTCTTACTCCTCTGCCCTTTGAATTCTTTGTTCCTTCCTCCCTCAGACTGTCCAGGGGTTTTTCTGATCTCGAGTTCATTGCCAGAGAAGGTCACATTGAGCCCTCAAAGACGTAACACGGAGTGTGAGTCATGTTCTTGCAAGCTGGGCTTTCATTGTTTCCTGATGGCCTGGGTGGCACCATCTCCCTTCACAGCTTTCATTTCAGGATGTTTAGAGAGCAATCTCAGAGCTATGTCCACTTAGGTGGACGAAACAGGAGTCGGGAGGAGCAGCTGCAGTATCTGGGGTAAATTACCTTTTGGGAAAATGAAAGAACAAAAGTTTGGTATCTGTTCTACTCAGTATTTCAAATACCATTTTGTTCTTTAAAGGTGTATACTTCTGCTCTAGCTGGTTTGACTCAGTGGATAGAGCATCGGCCTGCAGACCCAAGGATCCCCAGTTCGATTCCGGTCAAGAGTACATACCGTGGTTGTAGGCTCCTCCCTGGCCTGGGCCCTGGTCACGCAGGAGACAATCCATCGATGTGTTTCTCTCACATAGATATTTCTTGCTGTCTTTCCCTTTCTCTAAAAATCAATGGAAAAATATCCTTGGGTGAGGATTAAAAAAAAAAATTGTACACTTCCTACTGTCTGGGGCCCATGGCAGGCTGCCCCAGGATATCCCACAATGGCATATAATTACTTCAAGCTAAAATCTCCTGAGAAGGGGCAGGAATGAAAGGAGCTCTCTGACTCTCCTCTGTCCCCCGAAAGCAGGCAATAAATCTCATGTGATAGGTGCCCTCCCCACTCGTGAGGGCTGAGAGACGGCAACCTTATCACAGAGTTAGAAAATCCAGAGTCAGAAAAAGCCTGTATAAACAAACCTTGTAACATCATTACTAATTTACTACCTGGGCCCAAACCTTGCTTAGATTCCCTTCTAATGAGCACTAACTTTATTTGTCCTGTCAATTTCTCAACAAAGTATTGTTTCTTTGGCTGAAAAGTATAAAAAAGGTGCCTAGTTCTATCATTTTTTGAGCCTCATTTTATGATCTGAGTATCATATTATGATTCTCCTGTGTGCGTATATTAAATTGGTTTTGTTCTCTGGTTAATCTAGTCTTGTGTCAATTTGAGTATTTTATTATTAGTCCAACCAACCGAAAGCACTAAAGAAGGGAGTGAGGAATTGTCTTCCTCCAAACACCATTGATAGGCATCATTAGAGAACAAGCCAATAAAAGTACATGAAGAGCCTGGCCAGCAGTTGAACATCGACCCAGGAACCAAGAGGTTTCAGGTTTGATTCCTGGTCAGGGCACATGCCCTGGTTGCGGGCTCAATCCCCAGTAGGGGGTGTGCAGGAGGCAGCTGATTGATGATGTTCCTCTCTGTTATTGATGTTTCTCACCCTCTATCCCTCGCCCTTCTCTCTCTCTCTCTAAAAAAATCAATCCTATATAATAAAAGGCTAATATCAAATAGACCGAACAGCGGAACGACCGGTCACTATGATGCGCACTGACCACAAGGGGGCATATGCTTAATGCAGGAGCTGCCCCCTGGTGGTCATCATGCTCCCACAGGGGGAGCACCACTCAGCCAGAAGCCGGGCTCACAGCTGGCGAAGTGGTGGTGGCAGGAGCCCCTCCCGCCTCCATGGTGGTCAGACATTCCCAGAGGGCTCCCTCAGCCAAGCCGGGCTCACAGCTGGCGAAGTGGTGGTGGCAGGAGCCCCTCCCGCCTCCATGGTGGTCAGACATTCCCAGAGGGCTCCTGGACTGTGAGAGGGCACAGGCTGGGCTGAGGGACGCCCCCCCCCCCAGTGCACAATTTTTGTGCACCAGGCCTCTAGTAAAAACATTTTTTTCAAAAGTACATGAAGAATAAAATCCAACTAATTTATGATATCTAAAAACACCTCAGAAGACATTTGTTAGTTATTAAGTATAAAATGTAGATTCTATAGTATGCTGTTACAAGACTTAATAATAATAAAAAATAATAACAATAAAGCCCAGAATGTTCTGAGCTGTGATTATGGAGCTGTGCTTTGCAACCCTTCTATATTATCCATCACAGAGCAAACAGAGATTTGCCCTCATCCTGTCTTCCATCTAACCAGGGATGGGTAAACTTTTTGACTCGAGGGCCACAATGGGCTCTTAAGCTGGACCGGAGGGCCGGAACAAAAGCATGGATGGAGTGTTTGTGTGAACTAATATAAATTCAAAGTAAACATCATTACATAAAAGGCTACGGTCTTTTTTTTTTTTTAGTTTTATTCATTTCAAACGGGCCCTGGTTTGCCCACGGCTGGTCTAGCCTGACATTCCAAATCTGCCTTCACTTCCATTCTAAACAGACAGTCTATAAGGTTTGCCCCTTTTCTCTGAAGCAGTATCAGTTGAATCTGTTAAAAAACCATCTACTATAAAAGGGTGGAAGAGCACAAATATTTACAACAAACTTATTCCATGCCAGGCAATTTCACATTTTACAAATGTTATCTCACTTAATCTTCAATAGAAGCCTATTAAGCCCTCCCTCAGCTTCATTTTGATAGGAGGAGGAAATGTAGGCCAACATCTTTAAGTAATTCACCGCAAGTCATACAACCAGCTCATGGTGACCCAGGATTCGAACCCAGTCTATCCAGCTCCAAAGCCTGTGTTCTTTCTCCTCTATTGGTGGCTCTCCAGCCCGGCTTCAGACCACTATCACCTGGGGAGCTTCTAAGACCAAACTGACACCTGAGCCCCACCCTAACCCACTTACAGGATCTCTGAGATTGGGCTTTTTTAAAAGCTCCCAGGTTATTCTAATGTGTAGTGAAGGTTGAAAAATCTGTGCTCCCTGCTAAGCTGAACGTTAAAGGTCAAGGTTGGAGGATGAACAAACTGTTACAAAGCCAAAAGTCTGTGACAACTTATGTAGGATAAGTTATTTTCACATTTATTCCAAAAGAGCTTGATTTCCCATTTGATTTGCTGCCACGAGAAATGCAATCAGCATTGTTTTCTCCACCTTGAACTCGGGGTAGGAACTGAAGCGATTTCCTCCAGGTGGCCTCGGGAGTAGACGGAGAGCTTGGCGGGGCAGTTAGAGAATTCCCAGCCTTTTGTGCAATCCCGGGAGCCCCGCGGCTTCTCCTGACCGCAGCCCAGTGTGACCCAGCAGCCCGATTCCCAAGCACCAGGCGCCAGTGCACCTTAAAGGCGGGACCAGGCAGGAGTGGCTCCCAGTGACAAGTAGAACCTTGTTTCAACACCCCTGTTTCTGGCAGACTTACTCAAAGCGAAGGAAACGGTGCCCCGCTTGTAACAAAAATGCCCCGATAAGGACGAGAGCGCTAACCAGTCCTACCAACCGTGGGTGCGGAGATGGAGGCTGGTTGCAGAAGACCCCACGATGCTGCGTGAATCCTCCGAGGCAGGAAGGCACTGACGTTTCTCTCACGTCATCTTTCCTTCTCGGGATCTTCCGAAGGAGTGCGGCTATAGAAGCCAAAGATCCTTGAGGTGGGACCGCTCTGCAGCCTGCAGATACCAGGCAGGGGGAGCCTAGAGGAGGGACTACTACAGGGAAGGGGAGAGAGATGAGAAGACTCCGACTAAGGAGCAGCGAACACCAGGCCAGCATCCAGTTCCTAGCCTTTCCCCCCAATTCCTGCGACTGCCCTTCACCCCACAGGGACCAAGAGGAGACAGACAGCATTGGGAAGGGCTCGGTCTTCACGTGGAGTAAAGGCAGTTCCTTCAACGTTTGTCTCTAAACCAAAGCCGTGAGTCCGAGGAAGGGGCGAGCCAGGTGGCAGCAGGCCGGGGAGGAAATGCCCGGAGCAGGCAGGGTCTCCTAATCGCCCTCCAGTCCTCTCAGTGGGATCATCTGCTCGGCCTCGGGTGCAGCCAGGTGTGCTGTCAGGAGAAGGTCCCGGGCGGCTGTCTTCCCTTCTCTCGGGAGGTGTGGGGCCGGACCCAGGGCTAGAGAGGCCTAGCGACCAGGGTGGCAGCCGAGTGAGAGCCATCCGCCCTGTCTCCCAGGTCAAGAAAATGTGCCTTCCCTACCTGTTCCCACAAATTGTCCCCACTCCCAATAGCTCAACATAAAACAGCCCAACGACTCGACTCGAAGCATCTTAATTTCCCCGAGAGAAAATGAGTATTTGCGACTGGCAGCAATATCATAGGCCATAAAAGCTAAATAAAACGGGCTATCAACAAACACTTCGAAATACATCTTTGTAATTGAAAACAAAAAGAACACTTTTTGGTTGGTTTGTTTTTAGAAGAGGGGTCAGTTAGACTCAACAACAAAACAGAAAACGGGGAGTCCATTTTGGGGGTGGACCTACCTAGTCTTTCCCCCCAGTAGTTTCCGATCCTGCACGACTTCCCCACCCCTCCGTCTGGCTTGGGCATTTTAAAGGTGCAGTCCCTAGAGGGAGGGGTCCAGCGATCCCCAAGACACCTTCGTAGGATTGAAGTGAGGCGGCGAGGGGACTAGAGGTTCGTTCCCAGGTGAGCCCCCAGCGGACAGGGGGCAGAATAGTCCGCAGAAGCTACTGAGCCCAGCCTGGCACAGAGCCGTGGAGTCAGCCCACAGGCCCCCTGGCTGCACCCAAGCACAGAGGGTCTTAGCAGCACAGTGTTGCTTCCTGCGCCCAGCATGGCTTCGGTGCCGCGGAAAGTTTCCAAGAGAATGTAAGGGAAGCACTGGGTCAGAGGGACCTTGCAGACCGGAAGGGAGAATGGAGCAGCCCAAAGCCCCCATGCCCTCTCATGTATACTCCCCACCCCAGCGTGTGGCGCACCTGGTGTGCCGCTGCAACTCCTAGGAAAGGTGGGATCCCTGAGTAGACCGAGATTACATTTCTTTCACCCGGAGTCCTGGACCAATGAAGACGACATTGCCATCAAAACTAGAACTTGGAAAGAAAATCGTTGCATTTCTTGAATGCCTGTTTGCAGGCTGATCTTGTACCAGCTGCGGTGTTAGGCACAGGCCTCACCATTTTCCATGTGAACTCAGAATCTGCCACTGTGCGTGATCATTATGATGCCCAGCTGTCCAGTGGCCTCTCTGCCCCTCCCTGCGGTGGGAAACATACCTGTAGTGGGATTCAGAGGCCTGTGGGTAAAGACAGAAAAAGACAGTCTGCTCTTTACCTCCTCACATTTTTACATACAAATGAGAACACATTTTCACATCCTATGATTTGTGTCTATATTACGGTGAAAACATCTGCGTTAGGAATTATTACACTCCCAGGAATCGAGTTTCATAATCTTTCCACAAGCCTGGAGAATGCTTTGCTTCTTTTCCTCGCTCTAAATTCTTTAAAATCACAGCAGGACCAATCGCAGCATCCTGGGCTTACAGCTTCCTGTCCCAATACTAGTAGTTGTGTGGGAACTTTAAAATGGTCCTTCTTTTGCCGAAGCCGGTTTGGCTCAGTGGATAGAGCGTCGGCCTGCGGACTGAAGGGTCCCAGGTTCGATTCCGGTCAAGGGCATGTACCTGGGTTGTGGGCACTTCCCCAGTGGGGTATGTGCAGGAGGCAGCTGATCGATGTTTCTCTCTCATCGATGTTTCTGACTCTCTATCTCTCTCTCTTCCTCTCTGTAAAAAATCAATAAAATATATTTTTTAAAAAATGGTCCTTCTTTCCTGAGTTACCGCCTGGAATAGCTGATCTCTCCTCACTGAGTGATTCCTCTGGGTCTAAATAGCTCTGCTTCCTTTGGTGCTAGGTCTTCTGGCCAAGAGGCAGATTCCCACAGCTCCACATCAGTAGTTCAAGTTCCTAGAAACCTATGTACAGTCCAGGGGGTCCACAGGCCCTCAGGTGGCGGATTGTTGCCTGGAAAATTGAGATTGCAGGCCAGGTGATATCAGAGTCCTGGGTTTAAAAACTGGCTAATTATATGACCTTACCTAGGCTATGCAACAACTCTTTTTTTATATTATTTTATATTTTTCAATTATATATGACTTTGTATTCATTTTAGGTGTGCAGTCTAGTGGTTAGACAGTCATATACTTTACAGTGTTCCCCCTGGTATTCCCAGTGCCCAAATGGCACCATTCTGCAACAACTCTTAACTTTCCTCACCTATAATAATATCCCACAATATCTTTGACAATGAGATAATGTATATGCAATGCTTGGGACTTAGTAGGCATTCAACAATAAAGAATTCCTTGCTTCTTTTTCTAAGCTAATATGACTGGGTTTGTGTATTTACTAGTAAGTGTTGGTATTTTACAAAGACTAACGTCAACTCTTTTAAGCCATTTTATTATAGTCAGTAATAAAGTACTGATATTCGTGTTTATTCATCTGCTGATCCCCTATAATGTATTTGTCACATTATATTGTAGCTGTCTGATTATGTGATGGGATCATGCAGAGTTGTAACTCTGTCTAAAATTCTCCCTCTATCCCCAGAACTTAAAAAGCACACAGTAAATGTTTAATAAATGAACAAAGAAATTAATGGATTCCTAATTAAGCATTTAGGTCACGGACTTAGCTAATGCCTTATGTCCCACGAGTGCTTTCAATCGAATACACATTTTCTGAGCAGATTGAATGCTCAACATCGTGTGTTCCGTGCAGTTAAGAGCCTTCTTACAATAAAGTATCATAATCATGTCATAGACAAGCACAAGAATGTCTATACCATGCATATACCTATAACATGGATAGAGAGCGCGAGCTGGGCACTGAGGGGAGAGAGAGTACACCTGGTTAAGAGGATTAAGACATTTCCACTGGGGACTGAGGTACACTGGGGCTGACCTCAGGAGAGGAGTGAGATCCCAGCAGCAGTGGAGAGCGGATGCTCCAGCGGGGATTTGTGCCAAAGGCAGACAGTGCGATGGGCAGTCAGAGAGGGCTGCAAGTGGTCTGGTCTGAAGGATAAAATACGTGCAAGTTGGTCAGAGCTGTAAGCAGGGAGGTCTTGGAGGGCCAGGCAGACTGAGAAATTGATTCTCTTCAATTATTTTTCATGATAGTTGACATAGGATGTTATATTAATTTTCCAGTGTCAAACATAGGGCTGCGACATTCATCTACCTTACAAAATGATCACCGCAACCAGTCTAGCAAGCATCTATCACTGTACGTCGTTATTACAATGTTATCGACTCTATTTCCTACACTGCACAGCACACACCCATGACTTATTTTGTGATTGGAAGCTTGTGCTTAATTCTCTTCCCCCCTTTCCACCCAGAAATGGATTCTTAAATCAGGCAATGGGTGCTATTGAAGATTTAGAACAGGGTAGCTTCAGATTTAATGAATGTTTAGCAAGTGCCTTATTTTACAGATTATGCAAAGGAGGCTCAGACGGATGAAATGGTTTGGTCCCTGATACTTCCAGCACAGGATGGGGACGCCTCTGGAAGACTCACTCTGCAGCAGGGGAGGCTGGACTGGAGGGAGAGAGACGAAAGCTAAGGGGGTTTTCTTAAAGTCACCTCGTGGGCCACTGCCACAAACACAGCAACCCCACATAGAAGGTTATCTGTCCTTTACCCAGTGAGAAGATTCAAACACAGTTTCCGATCTGATGTAGACACTGACCCAAGGCGATGGGAGGAGCCAGGTTGTGAAGCAGATATTTAGAAGCCAGACTGATGGGAGTCTATATTTTGAAGGCAGTGAGTGCTCTGGTCAGATTTGCATTTCAGAGAGGCAATTTTGTCAGCAGTGTGGAGTCTGGGTTAGAGGCAGGTTGGGAGGCAGGGAGGTGAGGAGACTTCTGCAGAAATCCAGGAGGTGTGGTGACCACGTGAAGGTGGTGGTTGTGACATACTGAGCGGAAAAGGCAGGTGGAGAGACAGTTGGAAAGTGTATGAGGCAGGATTTGAAAACAGTTTCTGTTTTGAGCTGTTTGGTGAAGAGTGGGCCACGGACTGTGAGATGCAAGACCCATTGATGAGGACAAATGTCTAGGGCTAGGGAGTGGTATTAGGAAAGGAGAGATAAAGGCAAAGGGTGGGAGAGAAAGGATGTTACAGCAATATGAGCAGAAGAGTCAGGAGGAGTAGCTGCTCAGGAGGAGTAGCTGAGGTGGGGAACTTTATTGTCTCCTGCTCTCTCCTACCAGCTTTGATTTCAACGTTGTCATCAGGGTTAATCATGTGGCACCATCAGAATGACTCTCTTTGCTGCTCCGATTGTTCCAGGGGGAGCAGGAAAAAGATGGCAATTACTGCTCCATAATTTTCTCTCAGGAAAAGCTGCAGCTCCTTCTAAATGAATCATAACATTTCATTGACAGAGAAAAAAAATTGAACAGAATGAAAACAATCTTCCTTTGAAGACAAGAATAAACAAAGTCACTGACTGTAATCACTTCCGTCTCAGCTGTCACCACCAAAGGAGAAAATGGCTAGAAGATCATTGGTCCAGGAATAATAGGTGACCAATTGACCTTCCATGGTTGTAGCACTGAAAACCCCACATCCCACAATCCTTCAAGGGCCACCCTCCCCAGGAATAAGAGGTTCATAGAGGTGAAGGTTAGCAGGGCTTACCCAGGAAGGGCGAACAGAAGCGTGGTCGGGGAGGTAGGGCAGGGCTGGGCAGCAGGAAAAGGGTGACATGCAGTCCTTCGCCTGTGTATCCAAGGACTGCTTGGGGCATTGGCAGAACAGGGAGGTCCCTGGTTGCCATGGTTTCCCTCACCTGTACGTCTTAGTAGCAATTCTGAGGGGTGCAAGTCCAATCCTTCGAATCCTGTAGAAGTCTCTCTTCTTTCTGACCTTCATTAAAGGTGCCCTGTCACAGAGGGTCAGAGCCACCCCTCTTGTGGGGGGGATAAGGGAGTCTGAGCGAGACACAAACCCCCCTCACCCCAAGAGCTCCCTAGCCCTCTCTAGTTACTGCCGCCACCCTCTTAGACTTGGGCTCAGTGTTGTGTCAGGCTCCGTGACAACCCCCCACCCCACCCCACGTGGCTGAGTCTCCCAGCCATGCCAGCCCTTCTTGCCAGGAGAGGTACCATGTTATCTGGTGGGAAAAGCACTGGATTTTCAGACCAACTTCTCTCACTTGCGTCTGCTCCATCGCTTCCCGGTTGAGTGGACCATAAATACTTTCATAGCTGAACTTGGCGCTAACAGTGTTCTCTTTACCTTCCTTTTTGGAGGAGCCATAGGGATCACTGATGTGAAAGGTCTTGGCTTAAAAGTGAAAAGTAAAATCTAAGCATCTCTACAGACACATGTAAGGTCTCAGTAACGATTCTTTGTAACTGCCCACATGTTTGAAATTATGACTTTATTGACACGAACGTTGCCATAGAAAGTGTTATGCTAATAGGGTAGTAAGAATCAGTTCCCATATCACATCCACAGGAAAAAACTGCCAGACAAATTTCCAGTAACATTCCAGAAATGGTCTTGGTGACACCCAGACTGCTCTGCAGAGGGGCGGATCATACATGCCGTTTATCCCCTTCTGCCCCAGGAGTGAGAAGCTGTCTCTACATCAAACGGAGACACGCTCTCAAGTTGATCAATCCCATGCAACATGGAGCAGCTGAGTGATGGAAAACAAGGCTGTGCAGAGAAACGAGGCTTAGCCTGTGGCTGAGAGCAGTGCTGGGTGAAGGAACACCCTCCACACACACACACACACACACACACACACACACACACACACACACAGAAGGCAGGTGCCCTGGGACAGTGAGCCCTTGAACTTGCAGGAGCAACGCCCACCTGTGGCAGTCGGGGCTCCTGTTCAGTAATGCCAGTGGGGACATAGGAGTCACAGGTTTTGCTTTTATTATTATTATTAAACATTTCAAAACATGAAGTTGCTGAAAAGCCCTTTCTCAAAGAATCGGAAAGTGACAGAGATTTGAGGAAACTGTCGTTTGGGGTCCGGTGGAAGTCTTTTGTGATCGGGACACGCATGCAGAGTTTAAGACGGAAACCTGTCCTGAATATACACGTGAGATCACACCGCAGGGCCATTCACAACACACGAGACCTCAGTGTCTCTGTCAGTCTCTGCTTATTAAGTCCATGGTCAGGGTCAGGATATATGATGGTGACCGGCCAGCCGCCCATCTCTCAACATCTGCCAGGTGCCTGGCTCCAGGTTGGCATTGAATGTTTAATGAATAAATACGCAATCTACTGAAGGAGAGAAGGGAGGGAGGGAGGAAGTGACGCTGCCCGTTTGTGTTTGAGGAATAGCAGAGTTGGCAGGTGAGGAGACAGTGTCTGGACTGGGACCTGCGGATGCTGGTTGTCTGGACGGTGCTATATAAGCACACAGCAGCGGGCTGCCTGTTCCTGCCACTCATGGAGCTCACTGGTATCATTTGGTGTCACGTCAGGCCTCTCTTTCCCAAGCCCTTGCTACATGACTTTGGAGGAAAATACTCCACCTAACCATTGAAAGAAATGCTAGAAATGTGTGTTCCTAGAAAAACTTTTTTTCCCCTGCATCAGCTACCTGATTTCTAACACAGTGCATGTCAATCTAATGTCAATGCGATTGCACGTTCATCAGGTACTGACATTCTAAAGTGATTCCTCTGCGGAGGCCATAGTCCTGGGGCTGCCCTTGGAGAGGGTGAGGGAAGCCCTTTGCATAGCTGACATGGTCTGGATAATCCCCCCACCCGTGAGCAGCGCCCGCTCTTTCAGAAACAATTGCAAATGACCCGACTGAGCGAGAGAACACAAGCCAAGGGACCTGGAAAGCTATGAAAAATGCCATGTCTGGCTGAGCCCGCGGGGGTGTCCTTGGTTGGATGCACCGACCACACCGGCTGTGACATATGGTTCAAAGGCCGATGTGGACACCAGCATGGGGGCGGGGGCACTGCAGGCGATGGGAAATGGGTGTGACTGCCTCCCAGAGGCCCCCCAGAGACACGCCGGGGTATGCTGGGCTTTGAGCTCAGGAAACAAGAATAGCAGGGAGTTTTCCTGGTTCTTGATTTCTCATGCATCTTGGCTTAAAGTTAGGCGAGAGCCAACTTTCAATCGCACGCAGTAAGCTTGGTGGTGGCGGCATTCAAAAAGAAAGAACGAACAGGCTTGCCGGAAGCGACGCCCACTCCCGTGGCCAGGAGAGCGTGGAGCTGACACGTGACTCTCCCACCCCTTCTCCGTTCTCTGCTTCAGAAACCGGCCTGTGGCTTTAGATCAGCCCTCCCAAGCCAGACCTAAGCGCAGGCATCGCAAGGCAGCACGCCGAGCCGCTCCTTTGCAGCTTATTGGCCTGTGTGAACACTGTGCCAACACATGTATGCGAAAACCAGGGGGCCCAGAATGTCCCGGGAGCTCAGGCAGCTGTCGGTTGCCGGGCCAGTCTCTCCAGGCACTCAGCAGCGATCACGTTC
>NW_006288434.1:2284889-2322304 GCF_000327345.1 Myotis davidii
CCGGTATGTGATGGGCACCAAAGAAGTCCATCTGCCCGCGTGGGCACAGTTCTCTGTGATTCCTCGACTTCCTCCACCTGCCAGGTGCTGCCCTCTGTGACGTTAATGGTGACTTCTTTTGCAGGCATTCGCTTAGCATCTCATTTAGCCTGTTAAAAAGTGTAACACAGTGGATTGAGTTACTGGGAGGGAGCCAAAGTCCTCACATTGCATTCGTCTCCCGAGAGGGGTACACACAGAGACACACGCACACACATGCACACAGAGACACATGCACACAAACACACACGCACACACAGAGGCATGAGACATGACCCCCGAGAACACATGCACGTGTGCTCCTTCTCACAGGCTTCTCTGGGGAACCTCTCACCACGGAGCCTGGCAGGGGGCGTGCTCAGTAAAACATTGCTGACTGACTGAATGAATAAGCTAAGGTCCATCACAGGGTAACGTGAAAGGTTTCACAGTTGGTTTCAGTAGAGTAGTTAAGGGTTTGAGCTTTGGAGTCAGACAGACTTTGGCTAAAATCCTGACTATCTAGTTTCACAATGGACAAGTTTCTCCTAACGTCTCTAACCTGTAGTTTCCTCACCTGTAAAACGGGGAATAATAATAGTACCTATCACAGAAGGCTATTATAAGGGTTAAATAAGAGGATGCGTGTATGGTGCTTAGGCCATGCCTGTAGCTGAATAAAAATGAAAAAAGACTTAGTAAGTATAATAAGTAAAAAATAGGACAGCGTATCCCCTTCTAAGTGAAGATACCCCACGGATAAAACTCCAGACTTCACATTAAATACTAAAGTGTTGACTAAACTGTAAGTTCTTCAACCATATGCACCACTGCATCCTCCTTCAAGAGAAAACAACTTTAACTAGTGAAGGGCAGCTGTGCCCATCCCACTCACTGTGCCCATCCCACTCACTGTGCCCATCCCACTCACTGTGCCCATCCCACTCACTGTGCCCATCCCACTCACTGTGCCCATCCTACTCACTGGCCATGCACTTGGAGCGAGTGTGAGATGCGCCCCATGAGTGTCTTCATCAAGGATGGACAGAGACGTGCCACCAATCCCAACCCAGGAAGGACCTGCTGTCCAGCTGCAGGGCATACAGCCAGCAAGGAGCCTCCGGTTGTCCCTCCAGAGGGGCCTCAGCTGCAGAGCCACCTCACCCAGGGCCTTGCCCCTCCCAAGGCGGACCAAGGAGGGGGGTGAAGGCAGGCGTACAGAAGCCTGGCTATTTGGCCCAGAGCAGGCCAGCTCCGACCGGCCGTTTGTCTCCAGAGCTCCGCATGGGGTGGGGTCGGTGGGGTCGGCCGAAGCTGTCCTCAGGTCTGCGCTGTGGCTCAGCTTCCCCCTCTGCCCGCTCCTGCTCCCAGCCCTCCCTCCCACGGTGCTGGCAGGGAGCTTCCCGGGGAACATCCTGTCTAATATCAAGTCAGAGTCTGCTTCCTGGAAAACTCAGGTAGGCTCTGCTCTGCACGAGCATCTCCCCGTGCGGGTGTGAATTATTGACCACAAACGCATATTGATTATGCGATTTGGCCCCTGCACACAAGGCAACTCCTTCATCTGCAGTGCCTCCAAAGAAATGGTGGGCTGTGCACCCCTGGAGAGAAAGAAATCGCTCTGTTGTCTTTATTAACAGATGACGTGCAGGCCTCTATCCTGTCACACAGACCCTGCGCGGTAGCTGCTGGTGATGGCCCTCTCAGAGTCCCTTGACGCGGCCGCTCCATCCATTCCCCAGTTGCTGCGAGTTTCGGTTGCTAACTGCTCACAGCAGCACCCTTCTTTTGAGAACTGCCTGCATCTGATTGGAGCCACTTCACCAGAGATGCCCAAGAGGTTTCACCCTAATTCCTGGAGACAGCCCCAATGCCTGATTGTAGGGGACACAAAAGGCCACCCCCGTTGCCTCAAGGGGTATACATTTCTGATGCCACTCATGCTCCGGAGGTCCCGTGGGACCAGGCGGAGGCTGCACTATAGCCGTTCAGCTGGGCTGGGGTGTTTGCTGAACCTAGTCCTCGGCCCCACCCTGCTTCCCCACTCCGTCTGGTTTCACCTGAGACTTTCCATCCCTTGCAAGAGAATCCTGATCGCAGGCCCTGCTTCTAAGGAACCTGACTTAAGGTCATACTCTATAGGTGATTAAAAAATTTCTTTGATTTATTGATTTCAGAGAGGAAGGGAGAGGGAGAGAGAGATAAAAACATCAATGATGAGAGAGAATCATTGATCAGCTGCCTCCTGGACACCCACCACTGGGGATTGAGCCTGCAACCTGGGCATGTGTCCTGACTGGGAATTGAACGGTGACCTCCTGGTTCATAGATCGATGCTCAACCACTGAGCTACACCGGCCGGGCTAGGTGATTAGAGGGATATTTAAGGATAATTTTGACTACATGCAATTTTAGCCTGATTCATTGACTGCATGAGAAAGGATTTCACTGTTTTTCCTCTTCACGCTCCCAGTGCCCAGCTCAGTCCGAGACATAGTAGGCTCTCTGTTTATCTCTGGCTGAGTACATGGATGAAGGGACACACAAGCACCGCATTTGTCCATGTCCCTTGCTTTACACCCGTGGTCAGTGCTATCTAAGGATTCAGTCTACACTCAGCTCTTTCACGCCTGACCTGGCACCAGGGCCAGCAGTGCCGCCTATGGATTTATTTTTCCCTAAAAGCAGAAAAGTCATAAAGTCCCACAACCAAACTTGTTTCCTAAAGAAAAGTGTGGCAATTATGAGGGTAATTCCATCTGAGTTCAGGTGTTCTCGCATAGAAGCGTTGAGGACTGGGCGTGGCAGAGAGACACAGGGCCCTTATTGAAACGGGCCAAGTTGATGGCAGCGTTCCCCTAAACTGGTGGGCAGTAAGAGAGCTTTCCAGAATGGAAATGTAAATTTTCTGAACGGCCTAAACTGCTTTCCTTTGAGTTGTTGGCAAGGTTTCACAAACGGTTATTAAAGATTATACACAGAAAATGTTCTGCTCTATATTTCAGTCTGTTTTTCTAAGCTTAAATATCCAAGCAAATATTCAGTAGTTGGTTGATTCTTAATTTCCCAACCTGTTTAAGTAAAGAGTCAGAGGCTATGAAATAGTCATTCCCAGAACAGCCAGAGAATATGTGTGGTGTGAACCTCAGGTACAACGGGGCAATTTCTTAAATCTGTACATCAAAAGCTTATTCACAGGACAAGTTTGGGGGCAGACAGACCTAGATTTAGCACAAGGCTTTGCCACCCATCGTCCCTTTGCCGTCACAAGCCCTGTTGCTCTAATCTTTGAAACTCAGTCAGTCCCCTTCCCTGAAATTGGGGAAATAATGCTCGCTTCTTAGTTTTTTTCTGAGAGAATTATGTGTGTCACTTAGCATTAATAGGGGGACCAACTTCTCCCGGTTTACCCAAGACTGACCTGTTTTAACAGGAAAGTCCCAGGCCCTGGTCAGGTGGCTAAGTTGGTTGGAGCATGGTCCCATACACCAAAAGGTTTCGGGTTCGATTCCTGGTCAGGGCACATACCTAGGTTGTGGATTTGATCCTGAGTCAGAGTGTGTATTGGGAGGCAACCGATTGATGTTTCTCTCCCTCCCTCCCTCCCTCCTCCTCTCTGAAATCAATAAAATCATTTTTTTAAAGAGCAGGAGGAGCGCGTACCTCGTCGGTGTTGTAGATGATCTGCAGCCCCGAGGAAATCATCTCCACCAGGTAGAGGAGGCACAGGGACACAGCATCCCTCCCTCCCTCCCCCCCATTTCTTTCTCTCAGGAAATCAATAAGAACATATCCTTGGGTGAGAATTAAAAATACTGAAATCCCACATTCTGCGAGCCTCCCCAGGACAGTGAATCACCCCAATGACAGCCATCAACATTAATTATACTCACAAAAGGACGTCGGTCAAACAGACCAAATTTATGTAGAAAACTCTAATTCTTCTGAAACTATGACTATTGCTGCTACTACTTTTTCCTCGTGTGTGTGTGTGTGTGTGTGTGTGTATGTTAATCCTCACCCAAGGATATTTTCCCATTGATTTTCAGAAAGAGTAGAAGGGAAGGGGAGAGACAGAGAGAAAAACATCGATGTGAGAGAGACACAACTACTACTACTTTTAAATAACATCAATAATCGCAACTCTATAAGACATGCACTTGGATCAAGGACCAACTGGAGTTATGTCTCCCAGTGATGGGCACAGAAGGTTCCATGCCACAAGCAAACCCATTTTCAAATGATGACAGTGTATTGCCTTTAGAAAATCAAACACTTGGAATGACAATGTGTTCTCTCGGACGCATTTTATAAAGGAGAAGCTTTCACGCCTGAGGCCTCAGGGGGAAGGTGCCCACCCCTTTAACAGCAGCTCCCCTATTCAGGAGATGGTCGTCACTGCAATGTAGTTACAACCTGGACACCTCAGGTTTCAAGCCCAAACAAGGGAGAGAAAGAAGATGAGAAGGGAACTACAACACCAGATTATTGTCTCTAGAAGTTCTGAGAAGTAAGGTGCTTTGCCCTCCTATGAGAAAAAAGCAATACAGATACACAAAATAATGATACCACTTTTGTTCCTCCGGGTCTATGGCATTTTGTATATCACATATGTTTTCCCCTCTGATGTGGTTTCCAACCAGCCAAACCTTTTTATGTAACATCCCACCCTCTTGACTTAATGACAGGAAAAGAAAACGTGTCCTTATTGTAATTACTGGCTTTAAAAAAATCTGATGGTTCACAACTCAATGATGACAGAAGCCTGTTTGGCACCTTTAGCCTTTTCAGCCCTCTGCTAATTCAATCCTTCTTCCACTTCTGTAATTCTTCTTTTGTGAGTTTCAGCACCACTGACTCTTGTTAATGGGCCACCTCCTGTTTCTCACCCAGTTTTACAGCTTTTCCATTCTTCCCTGGCCTCATTTTAATTTCTGCAGGTTTAGTCCTCTGTGAATCATTGATTTTAGGCCTCTTAATCCTGCCTCTTTAATGAAGAGTAATTCATGGGCTGAGGTTTCTCAAGGGGAACCAGATCGACTGTGATATCTTCTCTGTAGCCTCAAACCCAGATGGACTGCTTTCCTTAGGGTTTAAAGTCAAGGTCCCAGCTCATTCAGGTGGAAGTGGGGGTGGCCTGGCTGCTCCGGGGAGGCCTGGACTAAAGACTGGCCTAAACCTGCTCAGCCTCTTCTCACTTCCCCCCAAAATGGAAGCAGTCGTTCGCAGCTTAATGTTAACTCTGCAAATATATCTGTACCTAACATGGTATGACCCCTTTCAGTCCCTTGCAGACAACTAAGAAAAAAAAGGCTGCGATTACGATTTATCAGACACCGATTTTTCTGTATAACTAGGATTCTAATTATAAAAGCAATACATATTTATGCTAAAGGAAATTCAGAGTAGAGAAGGGCGCAGTGAAAAGCAACACTTGCTCGCCCTGGCCAGTGTGGCTCAGTTGGTTGACTGTCATCCCGTGCACCGAAAGGTTGCCAGTTCGATTCCTGGTCAGGACACATGTCTAGGTTGCAAGTTTAATCCCCACTTGGGGTTCGTACAGGAGGCAACCAATCGATATTTCTCTTGCCCTCTCCCTTCCTCTCTCTCTAAAATCAGTACAAACTTTTTTTCCCCCAAGTAACACTTGCTCCCGTGCTCTGGCCACCTTTGGCCTCCCCAGAGGTATTTGGTGCGTGATTTTATGGAATGTGGCTGGGTTTCCTAAGACATAGGAGCAGAGGACCATCTCATTCTCTCTCTCACACTCTGTACTTCCTGGTTTTTAACTGTGGCTTGATTATTATATATTTACTATTTGCTTGCTTGCTTATTTTCTATGTCCTCATGAGATTATAAACTTCAAGAAGGTAGGCACCCGGTCTGTTGTGTTCACCACAGTATTCCAGAGTCTAACTTAGTGCCTGTTGCAGAACAGACACCCAACAAGAAATCTGATGAAGAATGTATATGTGAAGATAAATCTTCAGAGAGAGAGAGAGAGAGAGAGAGAGAGAGAGAGAGAGAGAGAGAAAATCCCTAGAAATAGAACCTGTTTATTGCCCTGACTAAACCTCAGCTTCCCCACAGGGTTTCAGTTATGCTCCTGATTGTCCCTTGCACTGCCCCCGTGGGATGAGTGGGAATGGTACTGTGCCCTTCCCTGACAAGGCAGCTGAAGTCACCCTGGCCGTACAATTTGCCCAAGGCCAATGTCAATATAGGTGGTGAGTTGAACTAAAAATGGTGGCCCCAGATCCCACATCCAGCCTCCCACAGCTGCCAGAGGTCACCCTAAATCCTCCGCCATCTGGTTCCAGGCAGTGGGAAGGAGGAGCGTGGGGTCTGGCGGCAGACAGACCTGGGTTTGTGTACTCCAACACGGCCACGTCCTGACTCCCTGTGCCATGCTGGCCGAATACCACCTTCTGAGCCTGTTTTCCCAGGTGGGGAGGGACCTGCTCACCTCTTGGAGTTCTGAGGGTGAAAGGTAACACCAAACAAAGTATGTTTGGCTCAGAGTAGACGCTCTGAAAAAGTCAGTTTCCTCCTCTCCTCCTTCCCGAAAGATTAACGACTGAGCCTTGTCAGCTGTAACTCAAGAGAATTTTCTTCTTTTCAGTCAAATCCCGTTAAAGAGAGACAGACGATAACAGACCTCTAGCTGTTCCTGAATTCCATGATTTACTTGCTGCTGCTGCTTTATAACTTGTATGGCATTCATGCGAGGTTGGTCCGAAACATTTAATCTCAGCCAGTCCACCGAGGGCCAGGTTGCTAGCCTCCAGAGGCAGGGATCAGAGCATGTCTCAGGCAAAACTCTCAGGAACTCCCCAGGCCTGGCGCAATCCCATGCAGTGTGAGCCCCATGCAAGGCACTCACCTAGGCTAACAGCCTGGGGTGTTTCTCTGTCAGGTTATCAAGTGTCCAAAGCAGGTGTTGCTTTGCAACTTGAACCTCAGATCAAACAACAGGAAGGCAGTAGAGCCTGCTTTGGGAAAGCAACTGGGTTCCCACAGAATCGTCATCCATCATGTGATGGTGGTGCTGGAGCGGGGATGGGTGAGAGGGGAGCCGTAGAAAACATTTCTAATTTTAGTCAAGTATTAGGCTGGTCTCAGTCAATCAGCATGTAGTTAGTGAGCACATACGAGACAGAAGCATAACTCAGAAGTAAGCTCAGGAGGCAAGGGAAGAATACAAAGAAGGAAGTTTCTATCCCAAGAGGTTTCTAATAGAACTAGAGGCCCGATGCACGAAAATTTGTGCAAGAGTAGCCTTCCTTCCCAGCTGCTGGCACTGGCTTTCCTCTGGCACTAGGGACGCAGGCTTCCCACAGGCACCTGGGACCCCGGCTGGCTTCCCCCAGGCCCTGGCTTTAGGAAGAACGTCCGGAATGACGTCCAGTCTAATTAGCATACTACCCTTTTATTATTATAGATTGGTCTTGCAAGTCTTCATCTATCTAAGGAAGCAGCCAATATAAAGATACTCCGTGGAAATCCCTACACATACACATACACCCCACATCCCTAGACTGCTGGGATGGAACTAGTGAGTACCCCCAAGTACCCTTCTAAAGGTCTCCCTCTCTTTGGTTTTTCCCCAATAGTTTATTCTAGTCTCCCCCTCCATTTAATGTCTTGTTTTTGTTTTCCTAGGAGACACTCATATTTACTTTCCAAACTCTTCTCAGATTTCTCCTATTACTGCCATCCAGGAGACACGGGGCTGGCCCTGGCCTCCTTTCTGGGTCAGGCCTCCCTCTCCGGCCACAGCCATCTTTCCTGGATGGGCCACGCCTTGCCAGGGGTCAGACACTGCAGGCAGGGAAGGGGGGCGGGTGGAGGCAGAGGAGGATGCTTAGGTGAGAACAGTCCAGGCACTGGCTAGTCCCATTAGTGTGAGCTGGTCACGTTGCCAAGAATAATCAGGCAACTCGGATAGATGCGGTTCCTGATGACATGAAGCTCACCGGGAGGCCAGCACATGCTTGGGGCTTCGTGTACTAGGAGCTACAGCCACATAGATTTCTACCTCAGCTGACTACTTGAGGGGGTAGTTCTGGGAGAGAAAAACAAGCCCTAAGCCTGAGGAAAGGGCACGTTCAAGATTCAGAGTGGATATTCAGAGGCCGCCAGCGTTCCCGAACAATTCATTAGCAAGAGAGAGCAAGCAGCTACAGCGCTTCCTCTCATGCTGTTTGCTGAGCTCAGGAGAGCAACTGGGGGAAGGAGACACAGTCAATGGTTTATCGATGCCGTGGAGTGGGAGTCCCAAGTGACCGGAGGAAATCAAGGTGCCACAGAGAAAGAGCGAGAGCTCCCACTGAGACAGCCAGTTCCAATTTGTGAAAGGTCGTTTTTGTCACATTCTTTTTGCCAGTTAGCACCCATGAACAGCAGGCATAAGACAGGGGCCAGAGAAAATGGACAGAGGGGAGGCGTGGCTTGTTTGATGGCTTGCTTGATGGAACCCAAAGTGGAGAAGGGTTCCGAACATGAGATGCCCTTGTTCACAGGCATTGGCAGCCCCTCATCACCCTTCAGAGAGCGACTGGACCTGTGGGCGATTTTATCTGTGTTAAGCAGAGAGATTGTTATTACCTACCAGTGGCCTTTTATCTCCGTCCCAGCACAACTTATTTTATAACCCTCACCCCTCATTAACACGGCAGCTACTTCAGAGCAAGGGACATGCATGCCTTTTCCACTCCGAAGTGGTTGGCACTGGAACCTGGATGGTGCCTGGTACCTAGACGGTGCTCAATAAATGAACCTTTGATGAATGAGTCCAAAGAGTGCTTCCGGGAACTGGTGGGGAAATTTCTAGGCCTAGCAAGGAACACCTGAAATGCACAAGTGTGCTGGGAATCTGAACAGGGCGCTGCAGTAGGCACCTCCGTGCATGAGGACGCATGCTCCATGAAGGGTTCCTCTGGAGGAGGGAAGCTTTAAAAAAATTGGCGAAGGACCATCAGCCAGGTGGCCCGGTGATGTCCAGGGAAAGCTGTGAAATGCTAACAGGTCATCTTGGGGGAGCAGAGGAAGACAGGAAGAGGCGAGTGGACACTGCCTGAGCCAGACGCCGAACATGCAGGAAGCTTTGGTCCAGAGGATAAGACACAAGCCAGGAAGAAACAGTATGTCCAAGGCCCTGGATGGAATAGGAAGAAAAACCATTTCCTTGGGCAGATTCCAGTAGCTGAGAGCTGTGTTGGTGTGAGATGGCTCTACTGAAAAGAAAGGGAAATCCGAGGTAAACCTGTCTTGTAAACCGACACCTTAGACCAGTGGTTCTCAGCTTGTGGGTCGCGACCCCTTTGGCGGTCAAACGACCCTTTCACAGGGGTCGCCTAAGACCATCCTGCATATCAGATACTTACATTACGATTCCTAACAGTAGCAACATTACAGTTATGAAGTAGCAACGAAAATAATTTTATGGTTGGGTCACCACATGAGGAACTGTATTTAAAGGGCCAAAAGGTTGAGAACCACTGCCTGAGATGGAAAACCTTCTCCACACCATGTCAGGGACCCAGGACATCTGGAGCTCGCAGCATAGGAAGACCGCTGATGCATTCAGCAGCAATTATAACTAAAGTTATCTGCTCCCTGATCTTAGTTTGGAAATAGTTCAATGTAGCCATTGTTCATTGAATTGTGAACACAAAAGCAGCCTGGATGGCTTATCAGTATGAGCCATCTGCCCTCTGGTGCTTTGTGTGTGTGGTCCTCACTCCCCGGCAATAGTTTCCGCTGCTGCTGAGGTCCCAGGGTCTGGGTCCCAGGGTCTGGCTCCGCTTGGCCAGACTTTAATAACAACCCGAGATCCCAGGGTGCATGTGAGTGTGGACTGAGGAAGTGCTCTCCCTCGCTACCTCAGAGTCTCCATTTCCATGTGTGGACCGGAGACAACAAATCAACATTTCAGAGTCACTGGGAGGATTAAGTGAGATAATATCGCCATGTCATAGCGGCCTAAGCGATGTCTAGGAAGAATAAGCACAACAAAACTGGCTTTAAATGCTTATGCTCCATAACCAGATGCATATGCTGCTGGTGAGCGTGTAAGCTGGTGTAACCACTTTGGAAAACTATTCGTTCGTGTCTATGAAAGTTGCATATATCCCCATCCTACGAGCCAGCAACTTCACTCCACGTATGTACCCCAAAGAAGTGTATGTCCACAGAAGGGCATGCACAAGAATGTTACATGGAAACAACCTAGGTGTCCTTCAACATGTGATGCGGTATATACACAAGGGAATACTCCTCAGCCATAAAAAAAAAAAAAATGAAATGTTGCCATTTTCGATAACATGGGTGGATCCTGAGAATGTCATACTAAGTGAAATAAGTCAGATGGAAAAAGACAAGAACAGTATGAGTTCACTCAGATGTGGGATGTAAAACAGAAAGCAGCAATGAACAAACAAACAAACTCATAGATACAGAGGGGAAAGGAGTATGGGGAGGACAAAGAGGGTAAAGAGGGGGGGTCATATGTATGGTGATGAAAGGAGACTAGGTTTGGGGCGGTGAGCACAATGGAGTATAGAGATGTTGTATTACGAAGTTGTACACCTGAAACTTATATAATGGTATTAACCAATGTTACCCCCAATAAATTTCATTTTTAAAAGGTTTAAAATTTTTAAAATACACATATAAACAACAAAATATTAATAGCTATATTGTTTATAATAGCCCCAACTGAAAAGAACCCAAATGTCCTTCCAGTAGAATGAAATATACATAATGAAAACGAGGAAATGTTGCCACTCACAACAACATGGATCATTCCCACTGGCATAATATCGAGCAAAAGAAGCCAGACACCAAAGAACACCTGTTGTATAATTCCTTTTATAAAAAATCTTGAAAATAAACAAAACTGGCATACAGTGCTGGATGTCAGGAAAGTGGTTATGTTGTGGGGGGGTGACTGGGGAAGGGCATAGGAGGATTTCTGGGGTAGTGATAATATCTTCATATAGAAGATGCTTACAATTTTTATAATGTCTTATAAAAATTCATTGAACTATGACCTGTGCATTTTTCTGTATGTATGTTATATGTGGTAGATTGATATATTGCTCCTATCTTTCCACCAGGGACACCTCTGGTGGAAAGTATACTTCCTTGCCCTATTGCTGTAGAGCTTGTCCATGTGACGTGCTTTGGCCAACAGGAGGTTGGTTGGTAGGATGTGAGTAGAGACCTCCAATGTGTTTGAACAGTTTGATTTCGCCCTCTTGGGTTTCTGCTGTCAGGGAAGGAAATATTTTCCTGACGCCCTTCTGGGTTCTTCTGGCTGGTTTAAGAATCAAGTGGACATGAGACAGTTTGACGGGAGAAAATCAAGTTCGTACCTATTGGGGTCTCACAGATATGCAACCTGAAGAAATGACCAAAGCAGGCAGCTTTTATACTTTTTTTATACAAAGAAACCACAAACTTGTGAAGAACTGATAAGACTAAGAAACATAAGCTTGGGTGCTTAGTTAGTAAAGAATGTAAGCAGCGTTGTTCACACACGCTGTTCACACAGCCCTCGCAGCCCCGAGTTTCCTTCCTTTCTCGGCGATGGGGAGTCTCCCTGCCTTCCGGTGGGGATATTTCCTGCTTTCAGAGACAAAGGACAGTCAGTGTGCTCTTTTTGCACCAGCTGTTTCTTAAGTCACTTTAATTAAAAATAATCAATATGCCCAGTGGCATATTTTGGGGCAGTCTGCCCTGAGCCCCAACACAGTCCGAGTCATGAGGAGAATATACCTCGGAATGCTGCTGCTCTTTTGGCCCAATTCCCAGAACAATACACGTGGAAAAGAAGGTTCAGCAAGACCCGGAGCCTGGAGCCTGAAGTCAGGCCTGGGTCGGTCAAGTTGCAGCTGATGAGGAGGAGGAAAAGGACTGCTATTCTAAGTCAGTGGATGTTGAAGTGCTTTGTCATGCAGCATTATTATGACAATAGCTGACTAATACACATTATTCTTCAGTAAAAAAGTACTTTCCCATCTCTATGCTCCCCCCCTCCCCGTTCGAATAGTCGCCTGTTTCAATTTAAAGTTACTGGCACCCACTTCCAGCACTTACACAGCCAATTCCTGTCAGACAATTACTAGTAAATGCAGCGCATTTCCTTGTCTATAAAATGAGGATGACGCTTACTTCACAAAATGCTCTTGGGAAGATTGAACGAACCAGTAGATCCAAAGTGCTCTGTAAATCACAGAACACAGTTTTGTGGGGTTTTTTTTGTTTTGTTTTTTAATATATTTTATTGATTTTTTACAGAGAGGAAGGGAGAGAGACAGAGAGCCAGAAACATCGATGAGAGAGAGACATCGATCAGCCGCCTCCTGCACATCCCCCACTGGGGATGTGCCCGCAACCCAGGCACATGCCCTTGACCGGAATCGAACCTGGGACCCTTCAGTCCGCAGGCCGACGCTCCATCCACTGAGCCAAACCGGTTTCGGCCACAGAACACAGTTTTAAAGTGACAGATGATGGGACAGGAAGGGAGGTGGGAAAGCAAACGTGTGCACCACGTCACGCACCAGGCAAAGCAGCTTCCTCCCTACCACGCACATCCTGGCTCAAAGGGAAAGGGCACAAGTGTGGGGAGGAGGCTAAGGGGCAAGTGGCAGGGCCCTGACTGGAGCTTCTGAGTGTAGTTCTGTGGGGCCCAGTCTGCCTTGGGAGACAGCAATGATGATTAGGCTTCTAGAAGGCCAGCTGATGCACAGGCAACGAAGGCACTAGGAGTCCCAGGAAGGGCCACTGTGATCCTCAAATCTTCTCCCTCCCCATTACCGTCTACCGTACCTGAATGGCCACCATCAGTTTTGTATAATTGGGTTATGGGCCCGGCCAGCATGGCTCAGTGGTTGAGCATCAATCTATGGACCAGGAGGTCGTGGTTTGATTCCTGGTTGGGGCACAAGCCTGGGTTATGGGCTCGATCCCCAGTGTGGAGAGTGCAGGAGGCAACCAATCAATGATTCTCTCTCATCACTGATGTTTCTCTCTTTCTCTCTTCCCTCTCCCTTCCTCTCTGAAATCAATAAAAATATACTTGAAAAATAATAATTGGTTTATGGCACTGTGTGCCTAACCATCCCTGTTAATCCATCCTGCCTTTCTTATAGTGCTTCTCAATTTACAAAGAGCAGGCCCATCTGCTGTCTCATTTTGGTATTACAGTGGGGCCTTGACTTTCGAGTGTCCCAACTAACGAGTTTTTCGAGATAGGAGCCATCTTTCGGCCGATTTTTTGCTTTGAGTTGCGAGCTAAAATTCGGGTTACGAGCCAGCTTCAGATACCCCACCACTAGTTGGCGCAGCGAACATCACAGTGAACGCCACATCAGCCCAGCATCACGTGTCTCACTTGTTCACTTTTTGATTTGACATACGAGTAATTTGAGTTACAAGCTCCGTCACGGAACGAATTAAACTCAAAAGTCAAGGCCCCACTGTATTTCCATTGTGTGGATAAGAAACCTGAGACTCTGAGAGATTGAGCGATTCCTGCAAGGCTACTTCCTTAATGAGTGTTAGAGCTGAAGTTGCAACAGGTTTTTTGACCAAAGCTTAGAGAGGTAATGCACTGATGTGAGCAGGAATTCTGTCATTAGATGACCAGTTGTGCACTCAGAAAACAGATGGCATTGGCCCGAGGGGACAGGACCAGTAAGTTATTACAGGGGAGAGGGGAAAAATGAGTTTGGAGCATGCAGTAAGCAGTGGACTTTGAAAGGAGGTGGGAGATGGGGAAGATGAGGAAGTGGGAGGGAGACGGGGAGTGGAAGGAGAAGAGGCTGTAGAGCCTTGGCTGGTCTCCTAAGGGCATTCATTCCCATGGGAGAAGCACTTCCCAACAAGAGCTCAGAGAGGGAAGCAAGGATCAGAAAGGATGCTAGCAAGGCCAGGGACCCTGAAGTCCTACTTCCTTTCCAACAGCAACATTCTGGGACAAGAGTCCCCCTAGGGGCTTCGCATAGCCCGCCTGGTCCTCTCTCCTTCCCTATCTACTCCCCACGCTGCCAACCCCTAAGACTGGCCGACTGCCTGGCCTAAGACTGGTTGCTACAGCCAGCACAGTCCTCATGATCAAGATGGTGAGACCTGACACGGGAAAGGAGATCCTTGAACAAAGCTGCCTTTAAGCAAACATACTTCCCTTAGAGTGCCAACATCAAGGACCCATTTCAGCCGATTCAACTAAACCTAGCAGCCCTCAAGGTAGGAGTTGGGGTAGGTGTTGGGTCTTGCTATTTTATTGGCAGCAATTTTCACATGGGTGAGGCAGAGAATTTCCTTTAGCAAGAGGAACCTTCACTGTTCTTGCCAAGGGCACAGTCTCTCCCTTTCTCCAGGCCCAAGTTGGTGTGTGGCTGTGACCTACCTACCTCTGTGGTCCGAAGGCCGTTGTGTTTCTGGGTCAAAGTGCCTGAGCTGAGGCTCTGAGGATTTGAGCACTGGGTTCCACAACTCGTCTTCTTCTCTGGGTTGGATATTCCACCAGGGGCTGTAGATCGGGGCACACCATTGGGGGACAGTCCATCTTCCAGCACACCTGGGGGAGGGAGACAGAGAATGGCATTAGTCTTGCCACAAACAATCCCCAAGAGCGTGGAAAATTTTCAGCCACAAAGAAGAAAGGAGAGTCACCAGAAATCCCACCATGCCAAGTTACCCTTTTTGATAATAACATGTGTGTTGTTGTTTTGTTTTACAAAGATAAGATGTTTAAAAATAATTTCATAACCTGATAATTTTATTTAATACATCAATGGCATATGCCATGCCACTGAATATTGTCATGTTACTTTTTACACGGTCTGCTGTTATGGGAATATGTCACCATTTACTTTACTAATCCCTTCTAGTTGAATATTCTTTTTCAAAATAAATGTTACTGTGATGAAACTCTTCAGAGTTAAAGATTTACTTTTAATTACATCCTTAGGATGAATTCCTAGAAGTGGATTACTGGTTCAAAGGTTATACAGTTTTTACATAATTCCATCTCAAGGTGTTGGACTAGGTCCCTCCCATAACAAATGCCAAGAAATGATAGAATAAGTGTAAATAGACAGCCTCACTGAAACACAAGAGGAGGACTACAGTGAGGAATTCATGGCTAAAGAACAGCATATAGCACAAGGGAGAGTATGAAAGGGAGACCAGAAGTGGGCAGGGGCTGTGCGATAGGGAGTCCAGGAGTAGCCAGGTGTGTTGGCCACTCTACTCCTCCACCAGCTGAGGCCAGTCAGCAAGGATGGAGCAGTCTATGTGATATAATAAGAAATCTGTATTTGGTCTTCATCCCTAGTTCTTGGCACAGAACTCCTAAAACCCTTGTAATTTCCTGAGTGATGGAATGATAAGAGCATCTTTTGTTATGACCTTGGTCTTTGCTCCTGGCTCCTAATATCCTTGGAACTTTGGGAGTAATAGGCAAATTTGTTCTAATGAGGCAACACATGCCCCCATTCCCACAGCTTCAGGATGAGGGCTGGTTGCCAGAAAGGCTTAACCTTGATCAGAAGCTTGGAACATTCAGTCTCACCTCCCACCTCTCGGGAGGGGAGAGGAGCTAGAGATTGAGTTAATAATTGATCACACCTAATGACCAAACTTCCATGAAACCTCCTAAATGATGATGTGCAGGGAGCTTTAAGGTTGGTGAAAGCACCCCATGTGCCAGGAGGGTGGCGCACCTCAATCTCAGGGGGACAGACGCTCCTGCATTTGGGACTCTTCTGGGCCTCGCCCTATGTACCTCTTCACCTGGTTTTTCATCCGTGCCCTTCACATTGCCCTCTACCCTAAGTGTACGTAAAGTGTCCCTGGGTTCTGTGAGTCATTCCAGCAAATTATCTGGCTTAGGTAAGTATTTCTCAGAACAGAAGAACAATGTGAAACTGAAATAGCCTCCCAAGTGCTCGGCAGGATAAATAAAAAGAAAACTAACCTAGATGGACCTCAGTGAAATTTCAGAACGTCATTGAGAACAAGAAAGGCTTCAGAAGAGGACAAAAGTCAAGAATGGGGTTGACATCAGAGTTTGCATCAGCAACCAATGGAGGTAAGACTGAAACACTGTGTTCAAGATTTCAAAGGATATGCACATGTTAAGGTCTTTTGCAATGTATTGCTACGTTTATCCCTATAAATCTCCAATTACCCCATTGCCCTTTTGCTAACAGTATATGAAATGCAATAGTACCCAACCCCTCACAAACACTGAATATTTCCTTTTTTGTTTCCCATCTTTGCCAGGTTAAGAGGCAAAATAAAGTATCTCATTGCTTGGATTTACACTTCTTGACTTACCAGAAATATGACATTATTTGTATGACTATAAGCTAATTAGGTGTTTGTTTGTTTTAAATTGTCAAATCATTTGCCTATCGTTCCTTTGGGGCGTTTGCCTGGGTTTGTTTGCTTTTCATCACACTTAAGGTAAACAAACAAAATCCTTTCCCAGAATGGTGAGGCGGGCATCGGAAGCACAGTGTGTCTATACCAGGGGTGGGCAAACTTTTTGACTCGAGGGCCACAATGGGTTCTTAAACTGGACTGGAGGGCCGGAACAAAAGCATGGATGGAGTGTTTGTGTGAACTAATATATTCAAAGTAAACATCATTACATAAAAGGGTACGGTCTTTTATTTCAATAGTTTTATTCATTTCAAACAAGCTGGATCCGGCCCGCGGGCAGTAGTTTGCCCATGGGCCGTAGTTTGCCCACGGCTGGTCTATACTGAAGGAGGGAGGGGTGGCTGACGAAGCCAAGTTGATGAGGCTCCAATCCCAACACTGAGGAAGCAGAGAGCCAAATGTCACATGTCACCAGTGAGTCCATGTGTTACCCACCTACTCTGCAAATTGCTAAGAGGCTCTCAACTGTGGCCATGGAGAAAAATCAGAATTTAAAACATTGAAAGTCACAGCAGAAAATGCCTGGCCCAGAGTTTCCTGACTGGCCAGCCCAGTAGTACATGGGAACATGGTAAATGGGTTCCAGATGTACAGAGAAATGGGCTCCTTCAGCGGGGCTTACCCCAAATCTTTGCACCCCCTTCCTCCACCAGCCGGCAGCCTGAACCCCTTTTCTTCCCATCTCCCCTCCATCTGGCGCCAACAGGGCCTCAAATGCCTGCGTATGGACAGCCCAGCACACATATTCAACCTTTATCTTTGCTGTTCCCTCAAACAGCTGGCCCTTGGCCCAGGGTGTGCAAACCCAGAGAATGGATCAGGAGAAGAGGCCCATGAAGAACCTGGGAACAGGCGTCTTGTGATTTGGGCTGGAGATTCCAGGGCCCGGGACCCACATAAGAGTCTAGAACAGAGCTTCTCAGTGTGGCCTGGGCAATAGTTGGGGAGAAAAACTGACTAATGGACTTAGACGGTCTAGAAGGACAACTGCAGTACTAGCCTGTCAGTCCCATGGGTCCTGACCAGGAGGGCTCCAGTTCCTGAGATGAATCACCAGCCTGTCCTATCCGCACTTGGCCGTGGGGGTTGGTGGTAGAAATGGCATCCCCTCGTACCCAGCAGCGTGCGAGAAAGACGCCTGCTGAGAGCAACAGCTGGAACAGAAAGGACAGCAAGAAGGAGCAAGCAGAGTCCTGTCTGTCCTTGGAGAAATCAGGCCCGAAGTCTTTTCTCCCCAGAGGGACACCCAGGAGGCAAGAAACAAGCTGATAAACTGAGAGGCAGCCAAAAGGAAAAGTCAAAATCTCACCTTTCTGTTCCCTGCAGACACCCTTAGGACCTCTCTGTGTTCTCCGAGGGCTCACCTTCCCTGCCCCCCTTTGATCAGATCAGCGGCACCTTCCTTTCTTGACGTTTCCACCTCTGCTGTTTTGTTTCTTGAAATTTAAAAATTGTCCAAACCAATCAATCCATCCTCTAGCCTATCCTGTGCCTAGCACACCATGTGCCATTAGAGGATACAAAACACATACCCAAATCCCCTCTGCTTCTGTAATTTAATTGGGAACTTAACAGGTTATGTAAGAATGATTGAAAAATAGAGCCGTGCAAACTTTCAATAACAAGATATCATTTCCTACCCATCAGAATGGCAAAAGTTAAGAAGTCTGCTAATATTACATGTTGAAAGGGTGTGGGCTAATGGGTCCTCTCACATATTGCTGGTGGGAGTACAAAGAGAACTATCTATCTTGGAGGCCAACAGGCAGAATCTATTCAAGCTGCAAATGTGCACACTTTGATGCCCTGGCAATTCTAATCCTCCGTGCCTCCCATAGAAAACCTCCCTCCATTGCAGAGCCTGTGGGGGGCGCTCTCCAGGCCACTGCACTAGTGAAGAGTAGAATCGATGTAGCCATTCGTCAGTTGGATAATTAAATAAGCTGTGGTTTCCCTATATTATGGAATTCTACTGTCGGAGCCCAGAGCGGGCTACCCCAAAAGATCTCACAGTGGGATATGGATGACTTTGATTTAAAGTTACTTGACAAGCAGCCAGTGCCAGAGGGCAGACCGGCCCTCCCTTGTCTCCTTGATGCAGAAAATACATCTCCTCTGGGGAAGGTGCCCTCCCTGCTCCAGGGGGTGCTAAGAGAGACACCCTTTGGTGAAGACCTGGGGTGCATGGTTGGGGGCAGGCTAGAAGGGGTCAATGAGGGGAAAAGGGACATAGGCAATACTTTCAACAATGAAGATTTAATAAAAATGAAAAAAAGACACCCTTATTGCTAGTGTGAAGGAATCCAGGGCCAAAAAGCTTACATAAACAAACCTTGTTACTCCTTTACTAACTCACTACCCGAGCCCAAACTGTGTTGAGATTCCTCAGTAATGAGCACCCAAACCTAAGTGTCTTTGTCCTATCAATGCATCACAAATTTATTGTTTCTTTGTCTACGTAAAAAGGGTAATAAGTCAACTTGTTCATTTCTCTGAGCCTAATTTATGATCTCCTGTGGGCATGTATTAAATTATATATTTTTTTCTGTTAATCTGGCCTTGTGTGAATCTTATTATTAGTCTAGCTAGAAGAACTCAAGAAGGGTAGAGGGGTGACTTCCCCCTGCCAAACACTATACAACAACCTAAAAGTATAAAGTAGATTTATATAGATAGACATCTAATGAATAATAATCAGTAAAAAAAAAAAGCAAGCAAGTAGATGGTAAAAAGAACTTTCATATGGGAAAAAACTATTATATACCATGTTATCATATTTATATATTTTACGCAGAGATATATACACACACACGTGTGTGTGTGTGATAACAATATTTGTCTTTGAGGCAAAGACAGGGGACCAAAGTCAGAGGGGGAGAGGGGTTCATGGGGCCGTGTCTGTGACATTTCTACTTTTTAAATATATTATTTGTGAAATAAAAGTGATTTTTTAAAAAATAGAGCTATGTCATATTCTGCTTTTTCTTATTAGTAAAGGCTTTGTACCCACCCAGAGTATTTGCCTATGTAATTTTTAGTTATTAGGTTATATTTAATCATCAATTATGCTATCAAAAATAGTAATAAAATATAAAGATACAAGAACAACACCCAAGAATCCATACCTTGCTATTCGCCTAATTTACAAAGAAAGTTCCATCACTTAACATGAAGAGATGAGCTCTCGGTCCGACATCTTGGCGAGGCAGCCATGGAGGCCCTGCTCCCCAAGGCTGGCTGTGCCGCCCAAGGACAACTCGAAGGAGGAAGATGCTGGAAAGTCAGCCAAGAAAGACAAAGACCCAGTGGACGAGTCCAGGGACAAGGCCAAAAAGAAGAAGAGGTCCCAAGGCAAAGTCCGGGACAAGCTCACTAACCTAGTCTTGTTTGACAAAGCAACATGTGACACTCTGTTCCCAACTATAAGCTCATAACCCAGCTGTTGTCTCTGAGAGACTGAAGTTCCACAGATCCTCAGTAAAGGTCCTATTGGCCAGAGCAGCCCTCAGGAGCTCCTTAGGAAAGCACTTACTCAACTAGTTTCAAAGCACAGAGCTCAAGTAATTTACCCCAGAAACACCAAAGGTCGGCATGCCCAGCTGTTGGAGAAGATGCATGAACAATGGGTCCCACCAGCTGTACAGTTTGAAAAACACAACTTTATTAAACAATCAATCAGTAAAACAAAGAGATGAGATGTCTGACCGTCTGTATGGCAGCTGGTAATGTTCACTGAGATACCCTAATAGCTAATGTGGATGGGATAGAAGACAGTTGTTCATAAAACCTGGGGGTTGCGGCGGGACTGAAACCAGCCATGGTTAGTCCTCACGGAGGGGACTCTTGAACAGTGCTGGAAAGGAAAGCCTGGGGCTTGTAGCATGAGGCTGATAGAAGAAATGAAATGAAATTCACATTCGTGGACTCCTGCTGAGGGCCAACCCCAAGCTCAGAGCCAAGGATGCAAAGAAAGGTTCCTGAAACAACTGGTAGTGAAGAGCGTGGAGTGGAATTTGATTCCCACCTCCACTTCATTGTCCCATCAACCTTGTAGGTAAGTGCTACCGTCCTCCTCCTGCCCCCCTTTTTTTCAGAAGAGGAAACATGGAGGTTCAGTAACCTGCCTCAGACCCTACATCTGATGCCAGAGGCAGGCTGCCACCTAGGCCTGCCAGAGTCTCTAAAGCCTTTGTTTTCACATACATTTTGTTTACCCACATTATTGAAGAAAGCTCTTCAGTGAAGCATACTCTTCCTTCCAGGGTCAGACAATAAGGAGACATCTGGTGTCATCAAAATACATGAAAGGCTTTTTGTTTGTTGTTTTAAAGCTAATCCACAGCTCAAAGGTCTTCCTCCTCCAGGGTGGAGCAAATCTTTCCCACTAACTTGCCAGCAGAGTCAAGTAGGTCACACAGAGGTACAGATAGCGAGATGAATGCATTTAATTCAACTTCCGTGGTGTGTTTTCTACCCCTCAGTCCCCTGCAATGGTCCTCCTGTCAGGTGCTCGGCCCTCGGGTCGTCCACTATAGATTCACCGTTTCTCCCTAACCCCCTGGAAGCCACAGCCAGGCTCGCTTCCCCACAGCTCCTGTTTCAGGGCTGCAGCCGTTGGCCTCTACTCCAGGCAGGGGTCAGGTCCTCAGCACCTTTCTGGAGCCCCCTCCAACCTCTCCCACTCCCTCCCCAGGCCTTCACCGCACTATTGTCCTTGTCCATGGGTTATGCATATATTCATGTAAGTTCTTTGGTTAATCTCTTCCTGTCTCTCTCCCCTTCCCTCTGAGATTCATCAGTCTGTTCCGTGCTTCCATCTCTCTGGATCTATTTTGTTCATCAGTTTATTTTGTTCATTAGATTCTACATATGAGTGAGATCATGTGATACTTGTCTTTCTCTGACTGGCTTATTTCACTTAGCATTATAGTCTGCAGGTCCCTCCACCTGTCTCAAAGGGTAAGAGATCCTTCTTTTTTATAGCTGCATAGTATTCCATTCTGTAAAATTACCACAGCTTTTTTATCCACTCATCTATTTGGGCTGATTCCAGATCTTAGCGATTGTAAATAGCACTACTATGAACATAGGGGTGCATATATTCTTTCTGATTGGTGTTTCAGGATTTTTAGGATATATTCCTAGAAGTGGGATCACTGGGTCAAATGGGAGTTCCATTTTTTATGATTTTAAGAAACTCGATACTGTTTCCACAGTGGCTGCACCAGTCTGCATTCCCACCCATAGCATACTGGGGTTCCCTTTGCTCCACATCCTCACCAGCACTTGTCCTTTGCTGATTTGCTGATAGTAGCCATTCTGGCAGGTATGAGGTGGTACCTCATTATCATTTTAACTTGCATCTCTCTGATGATCAGTGACTTTGAGCATTTTTTTCATATGTCTCTTGGCCATTTATATGTCCTTTTGGAGAAATGTCTATTTAGATCCTTTGCCCATATTGTAATTGGATTGTTTGTCTTCCTTTTGTTAGGTTGTATGAGGTCCTTATATATTTTGAAAATTAACTCCTTATCAGACGTATCATTGGCAAATATGTTCTCCCATACAGTGGGCTCCCTTTTCATTTTGTTGATGGTTTCTTTTGCTGTGCAGAAGCTTATTTTGATGTGGTCCCATTTATTTACTTTTTCCTTTGTTTTCCTTGCCCTGGCCCTAGGAAATGTATTGGCAAGCATTGCTATAAGAGATGTCTGAGGCTGAAACCGGTTTGGCTCAGTGGATGGAGCGTTGGCCTGCGGACTGAGGGGTCCCAGGTTCGATTCCGGTCGGGGGCGTGTGCCTGGGTTGCGGGCACATCCCCGGTGGGGGATGTGCGGGAGGCAGCTGATCGATGTTTCTCTCTCATCGATGTTTCTGACTTTCTATCTCTCTCCCTTCCTCTCTGTAAAAAATTAATAAAATATTAAAAAAAAAAAAAAGAGATGTCTGAGATTTTGCTGCCTATGGTTTCTTCTAGGATTTTTATCCTGGAAGATTGATTTCACTAGAGGCCAAGTGCATGAATTCATGCACGGGTGGGGTCTGGCCAGCCCACCCCAATTGGGGTCGGGGGAGGCAATCAGGGGTGGGGCTGGCCGGGGAGAGGGGCTGTGGGCAGTTGGTGGGCAGGCCCTGCGCCCTAGTAGAACTCTGTGTCGAACTCCCAGTTGAGGGGACAATTTGCATATTAGTCTTTTATTATATAGGATGATTTGCATTTAAATCTTTTATCAATTTTGAGTTTAAAGCAAAGGTCATAACAAGAGACTGACAGCAATACAGTCATAGTAGGGAACTTCAACACCCACTGACTTCACTGGATAGATATTTCAGACAAAATACCAACAAGGAAACAGTGACCCTAAGTGATATACTAGATCAGAGGGACTTTATTGACATTTACAGAACATTTCACCCCAAAGCTTCAGAATATACATTCTTCTCAAGTGCACCTGCGGCATTCTCAAAGATAGACCACATGTTAGGACACAAACTAAGTCTCTACAAGTTCAAGAAGACTGAAATCATATCCAGCATTTTCTTAGATCACAATGGCATGAGACAAGAAATAACTAGAATAAAAACACTCAAAAACTTTCAAACACATGGAGGATAAATAGCATGTTATTAAACAATGAATCGGTTACCAATGAAATCAAAGAAGAAATGAAAAACTTCCAGGAGAGTGCAGGAATTTTTTTAAATATATTTTATTGATTTTTTACAGAGTGGAAGGGAGAGGGATAGAGAGTTAGAAACATCGATGACAGAGAAACACCGATCAGCTGCCTCCTGCACACCTCCCACTGGGGATGTGCCTGCAACCAAGGTACATGCCCTTGACCAGAATCAAACCTAGTACCTTTCAGTCCGCAGGCCGATGCTCTATCCACTGAGCAAAACTGGTTAGGGCTTTTATTCTTTATTCGATATCTCTGAATCCGACTCCATTTTGAGACCAAACCTCTTGGGGCTCTCAGTGTCTGTGAATTAAATGACTTAAATTCATGTTCCCTCAACAAGCATCACTAGTAGCCAGCTTGCTATGTGCCCAGCAGGAGGGTATGATGGCGAGGCAGGCACTGCCCTTGGATTCAGGCAGCCTAGGATCAAGTCCCAGCTCCAACTCTGTAAGCTGTGCGAGCCTTCAGAAGTGACTAAGTAATAACATTTCCCTCCCCTCCTTTTTTTGGGTCTATAATGTGTCAAACTCTGCTATGATTGCTACCATTTTACACACGAGAACACGGTGCCTCAGAAAGACCAAGAACTTGCTCAAAACAACCAACCAGCCAGTGGTGGAGCCAGGACTTCAGCACCCAGATCTGTGTGACTCCAAAGACATCCGTCCCCACCTATTGTCTCTGTCATTGCCCCACTACTTTGCCTCACTAAGCCTCTATTTCCTGGGGTATAAAATGAGAATTATATCTGCATCAAAGATGGGTGATTAGAGAAAAAGAGAAGGTAAGCCTAGCTCTGAGCCTGGCACACAGTGGGGCTCATGTCACAGCTTCCCACGCCAGGCACGACAATGTGCCAACAGCTGATTTGAGATCCTTCCTTGACGGAAAGGGGAGGGCACTAGGTGGGTGAAAGAAAATAGAGAAAAGACACACGGACAAGAGAGTATCGGCAAAACCCAGCTTCGCCAAGTCCACAACCATGTCCTAGATCCAATCAGGGTGGAGCAACCCCTGAAGGGTCTAAGGCCGGAGACTAAGGGAACCCAGGAGGCCAACCAAGAGGTCAGAAGGTTGAGCTGAGGCCAGAGCCCCAGATTACAGGCAGACTGCTGTTACACAGGGTCTGTTCACTGCATGTTATTCGAGGGCTGACACGTGACAAGGACGAAAGATAAAGCATAGTACTCACAAGCCCTCAGTGTGTCTCGCCTCCTTTAGGAGGACAGGAAATTTGGAGCTTAACCAGCAACGGGGCCCTGTTGTGCTGAAGAGAAATGGACAGCGCCAGGGACAAACAGACCGTGGGGAACAGTTGGTGCCGTCCTGAGTATTTATTGCGTCTCTCAGCGGGGCCAGGCCCTGTTCCAGGCCCGGGAGGCAGAAGGGAAGGACAGAGACTCCGTCCTTGCCATTTGGCAGGATATCTGGGATGCAGGGGAGAGAGATGTCCGAGAGGTATTGCTGGTGAAAAGGAACAAAACAGCCAAGGAGAGGCAGGGGCCAAGTCACGAGGGGTCATATGGCCCCCGGGTGAGGAGTTTGGACAGAGTCCTGTGGGCGTGCGCGCCTGGGCCAGTGGAGGGTCCCTTTGAAGGGCTCAGGCCTGGAGGCAGGGAGTCCAGCAAGGAGAGAGCCTTGCCCTCGGGGATCCGCCTCCTCTAGAGGGTCCCTTCGTGGTCTGAGTGCATTTTTGAAATGACTGTCTTCCCCGCTGGACTCACCAAATTGGAACCCACTCTCAGAAGGCTGCAGCTGGAAACGGTGCCACTTCAGAAAGATGGCTTTGGCCAAAACACACCTACTAAGTGCAAGTGAGTATTTGGAAAGAAGGGGGTGGGGGTAGGGGGAGTAAATTTAAATAAATTAGGATAATCATCTATAACCACAGTCTGGATGAAAAGGTTTCCAGTGACCGTTTCCAAAGGACACGGACAGAACGAGCCGGATTAAGCTGGACAAGCTTCTCAGTCTGTGACTCGCTGTTGGTGTCTAAGCAGCTGGTGGCGTCCAGCATCTCTTCAGCAGTAGCCACACAGGACAGAGATGCTGTGGGTCTTCTGCCGGAAGCATACATAAAACTTCAGTTGGGCCGATTGGATTTTGTGTTTCTGTAATGCAGTAATTGGCTCTCAGATCCCCAGTTCCTGTCTTTGCAGCTTTCCCTGGCTAGCTTTAAAAGCAAGTTTAAGCTTCCTTTATTTTTTTTTTCTTCTGAGAAGTCAAGTTCAAGCTCCCACTTTTGACAAGTTCCTGCAAGGTTCTGGAAGCAGGTACAGTTGGCTTTGATTTAAATCATATTACCATCCTTGATGTTTACGAAAGGAGGTGGCTTTTCCAATGGAAGAGTTTGGACAGCATCATCCATAAAGTCAATAACCTGCGTGTGTGGCCTGACCCCACCCCAATGCACAGATTCCACTGTGAGACAGTTCTGCTGGGCTTAGTGTAATAGACACAGGGACGTGAAGCCTGTGAAAAATCAATGTCCTTTCAGGGTTTTCCTCTAATGCAGCTTTTTCTTCAAGTTTCCCATCCTAAATATCCAGATCTGACCTCGGAGCTTTAAAAAATATATATATGATATAAATATATTGATTCCAGAGAGGGAGAGAGAGATAGAAACATCAATGATGAGAGAATCATTGATCATTTGCTTCCTGCACGCCTCCTACTAAGGATTGAGCTCCCAACCTAGGCATGTGCCCTGGCTGGGAATTGAACCTTGGCCTCCTGGTTCATGGGTCAATGCTCAACCACGGAGCCACACCGGCCAGGCAGACCTCAGGGACTTATAAGAAGGCAAGTAGCCCTGTGGAAAACCTCATGAAGCCAAGGTCATGCAGGGACTTAGCTGACGCCGTACGGGGACTGGCTCACGCAGGCCCCACACCACTGACCCACGGCCTTGTAGTTCCTATCCAGAAAAATCAGTAAACGGGGGGCCCAAACATCACTGAGGAAAAGATGGCCACTCTACAAACCTGGTTCCCCACTCTGTGTTCTAACCCTGTCCTCTCTCAGAGAGCATGTCCACCTTCACGCATTGAGCTCATATCTGATACCCAACTCCCTGCTCTGATGGTCATCTAAACCAGTATTTGCTGAAGGCCATCACACACCCCAGGCACTTCACCAGGCTCTGTGGCTCACAGAGGTGGAAGTCGCAGTCTTCACCCTGCAGGTCCCATGTCTCCTAAGCATCAGGAACTGAGCCTCTCTGACGGGGGGGCCCACACAGAAGAGGGGGCTTGAAATATGAAGAGGGAGATAGGGGGTCCTTGAGAGCATCTGAGCCTTGAACTCTGCTTCACCCCAAGCCTGCCTACCCTTGGCCTTTCTCCTCCCCGAGCCAATAGTCAGTCCCTTTCTCTGCTCACAGTTCTGTTTCGGTGGATGTTGACTTGTTTATTACTTGCTAACAAGAGTCCAGCTGACACAGGGGCAAACCACAGCTGCCTGCAATAGCGCTCACCCACATTCTGTAGCCCCTAGACATCGATTCACAAAAGATTCCCCGTCTCCTTTGAGCTTAAGCTGGGACCTGCCCTGGAGTTCAGACGTGTCAGGACAGAGTGGTGGTGCAGGCAGCGTGTTTGCATTGGGGACTACGGAGCCTCCCTGAAAATAACTCGCCTTCAGGGCAGGGTGCCAGGCCCGGCAGCCTCACCCAGCAGTGGGAGAGCCAAGCCTCAAGGTCGGAGGGGAGGACAACTCCAAAGAGAACCAGCCTTTATCCCTCAGATCTGTCCTCTGTCCACGACCTGAGCCCATGGAGAGGAGGGGGCTGAAAGCAAAATCTCAGGAAGCTAGCCCTAGCCGGTTTGGCTCAGTGGATAGAGCATCGGCCTGTGGACTAAAGGGTCCCAGGTTCGATTCCAGCCAAGGGCACATGCCCAGGTTGCAGGCTTGATCCCCCTCCCTCCTGCCATAGGGGGCGTGCAGGAGGCAACCAATCAGTGATTCTCATCATTGATATTTCTATCTCTCTCCCTTCCTCTCTGAAATCAATAAAAACACATATATATATTTTAAATCTCAGAAAGCTATTTGCCACAAAAGTATCCACAGTAGGGTATAAGCAACGCTATGGGGGACCCTCTCTAAAATTACAGCACAACACGGAAAAGGAGAGGTCTCCCGACTTTACAATGTCACCACCCATTCTGGGTACGCCGCTCTAGAGCAGGGCTTTCCGCCTCACAGCGCTGACGCTGGGGACCGGTCATTCTTTGTGTGTGTGTGGGGGGGGGGGGGCGCTGTCCTGAGCATTGCACCCCTGGCCTCTCTACTCATGGATGCCAACAGCAGGCGCCCCCAACTTGTAACAACCCCAAATGTCTCTAGATTCACCAGATGTCCCTTCGGGGGCAAAACTCACCTGGTGAAGAACCACTGCTCTAGAGTATCGGTGGTTGGGGCAATAATTAAGAGTGCAATCACTTCAGTGCCCACCGGAAGTGGGCAGAATAAATGCTGCAAAAATAAATGTGCCTGGACCACAGGCCCGCGCCCGGGATGTGTGGGGCTGGGGGCTGCCAGGGAGGGGACACTTTCTTAAGCAGAAAGACAAAAAAAACCAAAAAGCAGAAACAGGGCCCCGGGGTAGAGAGCAGCAGCTGGCAGGACTGATTCTCCAGCCGCACCCGAGGTCGCCCTGAAACGCTTTGGGAGACTGCAGAGGGTCGGTCCCGGGAGGACGGGTGGTGGCAAGACCCAGCGTTGAAACATGCGCTTTTCTCTTCACGTGAGCCCGTCCGCACCAGAGCGAGGGAGACCTGAGAACATTTGGATTAACTTTGCAAAATCCCATAACCTCGAACCGTATTAAGTAGCTTGGTTCGCAATTACCCACTACTGTTCTCTCAGTCACAAGTCAATTTACCGAGGGCCACAGGGTAATAGACTCCAGACTCCATTTCTGGGGACAGAGAACAGGGCGGTGTTACCCTGGCAAGTTTAACCAACAGTCTCTAGGGCGGTAGGGAGATTAGCTTGGGTGAGAGGAGGCATTGAGACAGAGAGAAAATAATTCCTGTGGGCCATGGGAGTGGAGTTTGGTGACAACAGGCAAGACCCTTTGGGGGTTTTAAAAGGAACGAGATTAATTTATTCACCACAATTTGGGGGGCCGGGGGGGGGGCGCTGACGCTGAGGTGCTAGAGTGCAATGAGAATTGGCTTTGCTGTCAGACCGAGCTGGGGTTCAATCCCCTCAATCTCATCTACTGGTTACGTGATATTGGGCAAGTTACTTCTGTCTCTTCATCTTATAAAGTGGCTGGAGCAGACTAACACTTAGTAGGTGCCTTACCACGCTAGCTGACCTCCCATAAAGGTAAGCAGGAGGTGCCCCCTGGACAAGTCCCGAGGGGACAGTGATCATCTGTGCTGTTACTTGGTGGACCCTGTGAGGGACTCACAGACCAATGAGGCTTGGTCCCTGCCTTGAAGGGGCCTGACATTTCATTCTTCAGTCCCATCCAACCAACATTTCCACTGTGTGTAAGCAGAGGACCCACGGGTCCCTGTTTCCCATGTTACTTTCCCTGGGCCCTGCCAGGAATCCCACGAAGGGCCCAGGGCTTGAGGCTGGAAGACGGCCTCCTGACACTGCTGCAGTGTGTGAGGGAGGCCGGCGCGCTGCATATAAAATACCGTGGAAGCAGCGCCTGTGCCAGCCTGGCCTGGACTCATGCTCTGCCAAGTTTTTGTTCGAGGTTCGCATCCAAGTCTCAGTTCCAGAGGCCATATCCTCCCCGGGGCCCAGCCCAGGAGCCCTGGTGCAGCCAGCCCCGAAGTCCCAGGCTCAGATTCCTGGCAGTCAGCTCCCTGAGAACCCATCGTGACTAGCACCAACGAGCCACTGGCACCACAATATGCTCTAAACCAGTGATGGCGAACCTTTTGAGCTCAGTGTGTCAGCATTTGGAAAAACCCTAACTTAACTCTGGTGCCGTGTCACATATAGAAATTGTTTGATATTTGCAACCATAGTAAAACAAAGACTTATATTTTTGATATTTATTTTATATATTTAAATGCCATTTAACAACGAAAAATCAACCAAAAAAATGAGTTCGTGTGTCACCTCTGACACGCGTGTCATAGGTTCGCCATCACTGGTCTAAACACTGCGCAGTTTAAACCACTTGTTTTCTTGGTCCTGAGGCTCCAGCTGCCTTCTGTTCTCCATCTTGCAATTACATCCCTCTCATTAGCCCACCCTGTCCTAGCTTTGGCCTTATCTCTTGGCTATCAATATGCTCCCTCATTTTCCCCAGCTCCCCATTTCTGCAACCCCCTCTTATTCTCTTCTGGGCCTGCCAGTAATCTCAGAATCTAGCCCAGGCCTGCCCTGGGCCATTAGACTCCCGTCATTAGACTCCCCTAAACCCTGAGACCCTAAGGCCATCAGGACCCTCTACCTCCCTCCACCTACCTTCATACCGTTTTCTACTCGCTGCTGAATATTCATCTCTAGGAATGATCTGCCCACAGCCTCACCATCCAGTAAGACCATCAGTTCCTTCAGGGCAGGAACCCAATGGTAGTTATCGGCCGAGCCTGGAGCCTAGTACAGTGCCTGGCACATAGTTGGTGTTCAACAGTTTCAATGACTCCATAACGACTGCCTCAGGTCCGTTTTGGAATAAGATGAGGTTTAAGGGAACACACTCTGCCATGAACTAGCCGCTTGCCCTTAGGGAAGCCATCTCCACTCACATTGCTCAGCTGTAAAATGAAGAGGTTGGACCAGGACCAGTGAATCTCTCCATCTGATAGAGAACCCCAAAGACTATGGGTTTTTCCTCCTCATAGGATATCACAAGTTTTGTATTTAAGTTAGTCATCTTATCTCAGCTTCCCTTCTTTCCACTGCCTACTTAAAACCACCACAACAAAACAACAGTTCTTCTTATTTTCTTTTTATCTGAGTTATTTATTTTGTTTTTAAATTAAACTTTTTATTTTAAGATCATGTGTAGATTCACACACACACACACACACACACACACACACACACACTTGTAAGAAATAATACCAAGAGATCTGTATGCCCTTTCCCAGGTTCCCCAGAACTATAGTACAAGATCACATTCAGTGTTGACAGGGGTACACCTCACCCATCTTACTCAGATTTCCCCAGTCTTACTTGTACTCATTTGTGTATTTGTATTTGGTCCCATGCAATTGTATCACATGTGTAGGTTCATGTATCTACCACTAGTCACGACACAGAGCAGTTCTGCCAACTTGAGGACCCCTCGTGTTGCCTATTTTTTGTTTGTTTGTTTTTTATATTTTTATTGATTTCAGCGAGGAAGGGAGGAGGAAAGAGAGATAGAAACATCAATGATGAGAATCATTGGCCTACTGCCTCCTGCACACCCCTCACTGGGGATCGAGCCCACAACCCCGGGCGTGTGCCCCTGATCAGAATTGAACCCAGGATCCTTCAGTCTGCAGGCCGAAGCTCCATCCACTGAGCCAAACCAGCCAAGGCTATCCTGTTGCCTGTTTAATAACCACACCCTCATTCTCTCTTGTGACCTGGCTTCATCATCCTGCTGGAGCCCTCATTAATGAGCTAAACAGGTAGCTGCACCTGCTTACCCTTTGTACGAACATTAAGATTTTTAACGTTTGGAGGAATATACTTTGATATATTCCTTTGGCATTAATGAAATTATCCTATTAAGTAGCAGCTCCAGGCTGAGCCCTGATGACAAGGGTAGACCAGATGGTTCCTAATTCTCCACCAGAGACTATATTAATGAAAACCATCACTCTATGTGCCAGGAGCATGGGTGATTTAGAAAGCTACTTTTCTTCATTGTGATTCAGTTTTTTCTTCTGTAAAATTAAAACAATAACAGATCCTATTTCAAGGAGTTCATGAAGAATTTAATTACAGGTGCCCCTCAAGTTACGATGGGGTTATGTCCTTGTAAATTCACTGTAAGTTGAAAATATATGTTGAAAATGTGTTTAATACACCTAACCTACTAAACATCGTAACTTAGCCTCGCCTACTTTAAATGTGCTCAGAACACTGGCGTTAGCCTATATTTGGGCAAAATCATTTAATATAAAGCCTGTTTTATAATAAAGTGTTAAATCTCTAATGACATTTCTTATGTGTGTCACTTTGGTACCATTATAAAGTCAAAAAAATCATTTAGTCAGACCATCTTAAGTCAAGAATCGCCTGTAGTGAATACACAGAAAGCACTTAGAATAGTACGGTCTGTATGTTCTCTCACTTAATACCCACAGCAACCCTATGAGGTAAGTACTCTTATTATTTCAATAAACAGATATGAAAACCAGAAGGAAGTTCAAGTATCTTTCCCAAAGTTTCCATCTAGAATTGTAACTCTGGACGCTGTGATTTCAAGTATCGCTTTGCCCGACTCACTTCATGAGAACATTGGGCAGCTGTACCAATAAAAACCAGAAACTGGGGTCCCAGGGGAGCCCTGGCTGCTGAGACGTGGGGGATTTTACACGAAATAGGTGGCTATCAGGAAAACAAATCCTGAGATCCAAATAGCCCCACCATCTTATTTCTAGAGTTTGAGAACTAACCCTCGGAACAACAACTTCAACAACAAAAACCCAAAGGAAAACCTTTGTAAGATGAGTGAAAGAACATTTTGTCTACATTTTCTTCCCACACAGAGCTGGAAACACCCGGGAAAAAGAAACACCAGCTCCCACTCATTTAGCAAAGGGAAGGCAGCACAGGAGACAAGGCCCCAGAGCCTCCTCCCTCAAAAAGCCAACGTTTTGGATTCACAGCTCTTCCTTAGAAATAGTGATTTCAATGGAGGGACAATGAGAAACTTCCTGGATCATGTCTGGGGCAAGATAAAACCTCTGCCAGTCCATAGCCTAGGAAGTGAAAGCTCACTGTTGGAAAAGGCTGGGAGGAAAGGAACCAGAGGCAGAGCTTGAACCATCCTCACCAGTCCCTCCCATCTCACCTCCCCTGGAGCTGGGAGCTGGGCCCCCGGGATGAGTGCCCATGTGCTGGTACAGTGAGAAAAATGAGTTACTATTGTGGGAATGTTCATATGGATGGGTGCTAAGACTGTCCACGCCCCTTCTTGGCAAGACTGGCATATGCTTTCTCACTTTTTCAGCAAGGGCTTCCTCCCCCACTCGTATCCCCCTCTTCCCTGCCCTGTTTTTCCCCATATAGCACTCATTTCTAATATACTGTGTACTTCCCTTCTTTTTAATTAACCCATCATGCCTTATTTCGGAGGGCATTGGATTCTTTATTTTGTCACTATTATTTTCTGCAGTGCCTAGAACAGTGATGGCGAACCTATGACACGCATGTCAGAGGTGACACGCGAACTCACTTTTTTGGTTGATTTTTCTTTGTTAAATGGCATTTAAATATATAAAATACATATCAGAAATATAAATCTTTGTTTTACTATGGTTTCAAATATCAAAAAATTTCTATATGTGACACGGCACCAGAGTTAAGTTAGGGTTTTTCAAAATGCTGACATGCCGAGCTCAAAAGGTTCGCCATCACTGGCCTAGAACAATGAATGCCTGGCACATAATAGGTGCTCCATAAATACTTGGCAAATTAATTTAGAAGTGTTTTTTTTAATGTTTGTGTAAATATCCTTTCCAATGAAATGGTAATAATAAATGATAAGCCTTTGTCATGGCCTGATGGCAAAATAAAAAATTAGCAACTCTATATTAGCATGTGCACACATTTTTTTTCCTTTTTAATTTTACACAATTTTTTTAAAATTTTGCTGGCCCATGAGTTCTACAAGTCTGGGACTCTAGGTCCTCAGGAAAGGGTTTGGAGTGAGGCAGGCTTGGCTTGAGTCTGGCTCTTCCAGCTGTGTGATCTCAGGAAAGTTCCTTTATACCTGTAAGCCTTAATATCCTCACCTACAAAACAAGAATAGTAATTGAGAGGGTGATTTCTACACAGCAGGGACCTGGTACGGAGTAAGTTTAGTTCGATGAATAAGTGACGCTCGCCCCTGTGGCTCAGCGGTAGCACAGGCAGGCCTCCCCAAGGCCATGTCCAAGGCCCTCTTGGGGTTTGCCGACAGCTGGGCCAAGCCAGGCCAGGGACACCCCAGGCAGTTTCCTGGCATTCACAGGAGCTAATCTCGATTCACTGTTCAACTCCTTTACTATAAATACGAGTGATTAAATCAAAAGGATTCAAGGCACCACTTCCAAGCTGCTGAACTCGATCTGCCTGGGGGTGCTGACTTCGGAGACCCTTATAAATGAAGGGACTGATCAATGAATCCCTTCCCCCGGCATAACTAGGAAAGACAGGAATCGGGTCAGGAGCCATTGCCAAGAGGACAGCCTTCAGAAATGATGACAAAACAATCCTGAAATGTAAGCGAGAAAACAGCACTTCCAGAGCGATTTGATTTGCACACATTTTCAATATTGAATGTTTTGCTTTTCTTCAAGCACAACCTTGCTTTTTGCTCGAGTTCACACTGTTCAAGAGTCATGTTAACAAAGGGAAGTTGTGGAGACAGGAAGGATGAAGACAGAGGTGAGGTCTGCTGCGTAGCCTTGAGAAAAAGAGAGCTGAGTCAGAGCAGGGAGAGAGGAGTCTGAACTTTCAACTGTTTGGGGAGGGCAGAGAGAGGAGTAAGTGGGGAGGGTAAGGCAGTCGGCCACCTTCTGACAGCAGGCTCTGTCCCGCGATCATCCTGGGTAGGGATCAACCTGTACAAGTCCATGCAATGCAGATGGAAGGGGGACATGTCCTCCTTTAAAATTCTTGGCTTAGAGACCCTGACAGTTCTTCCCTGTTGAGGGCATGCTTTCTAGCCTATTTAGAGTGCTTTGTCCCTTAAGGATTTCCCCGGGACATTGTCTTTGGTGAGATCCACGGAGGTTAGAATGGATTTGAGGGAAGGCTCAATAGCTGAGACCCCTGCCCTTGTAGCCCACAGACTAGTGTTTAAAGGGGCGAGTTGCTGAGCAGGCGACTCAGAAATCCTCTGCAAAGGTCCAGCTGTGGGTGTCGATCCTCCTCCCCGAGAAAGCAGCACCACGTGGGCGCGTAGGACCACACGGTCCCTTGACGTGGCCACCTCCAGGCAGAACTGGAAGCAATGCAGGTAATGAGAACAGTGTGAGCACTGAACCTACTAGGGACTAAGAGACCAGCTAGACCAGCGGTTCTCAACCTGTGGGTTGCAACCCCTTTGGCAGTCGAACGGCCCTTTCACAGGGGTCGCCTAAGACCATCCTGCATATCAGATATTTACATTATGATTCATAACAGCAGCAACATTACAGTTATGAAGTAGCAACGAAAATAATTTTATGGTTGGGTCACAACATGAGGAACTGTATTTAAAGGGCCAGAAGATTGAGAACCACTGAGCTAGACCTTCTCACTAGTTCCGTCCCTAGGTCTCCTGACATTCTTGGTGCAGACCAGCATTAGCAAGAGGATTCCCCCTGGGAGAGTGACCCTGGGAGAGATCACAAGAGCATCTAAGAAGCTAAGAAGGCACCTCTGTGAAAACGTGTGCAGCTTATGTGGTAGATGGAAATGTCAGCAAGCTTTGACTATTACATCTCATTCTATATAATCCTATATAATAAAGAGGTAATATGCAAATTAACCTTCACGCCCTCACAAGATGGCTGCCTACGACCAGGCAAGCAAGAGGGTTAGTGAGGGACAACCAAATGACTGAAGCAGAAGTTGGACATTCCCCGAGGGGTCCCGGATTGGAGAGGGTGCAGGCTGGGCTGAGAGGACCCCTCTCCCCATGCATGAATTTCATGCACCGGGCCTCTAGTGGATATAAAATAGTTCAAATACATAATGGGTAAGAGGCAGCCAGAAATGTCGGGATGCCCTTTCTGATGGAAGGACCAAAGGAAGGCACGTGGCATGGCCATTCTGTGGACTCCGGTGGCCCAGGGTTGGACCCAGACTTGTAAGTGTTCTCAGTGGTGCCATTGTGGATCAGTCATTCATAAAATCATCTCAATGGCTGGCTCCCAGAGCGGATTCCTCAGAACCTGAAGTTTACAGAATGATAACTGATGTCCTTTGAAAAAAAAAGTTATGGTAAATGTGTAAGTTTGGGCAATTTTGTGTTAAGGGATATTCATTTCCCGAGGCTACTGTAACAAATGACCACAACCTTGGTGGCTTAAAACTACAGCACTCTATTCTCTCACAGTTCTGGAAGCCAGAAGCACAAATTCAAGGTGTTGGCAGGGCCGCCTCCCTCTGGTCTTCCTGGCCTCACCTGGCATCTGCTGGCAGCCGGCATTTCTCTGCATTCCTTGGCTTGTGGCCGCATCCCTCCTTCTGCACCTCTTCTTCACACGGCCGGCCTTCCTCTGTGAGCGAGGAAGTGTTGGAACTCACTCTGCCTCTCTTTTAAGGTTATGTGTGATTGTGTTTGCAGCCGATCCTGATAATCCAGGATAAACGACTGCTCTCAGGATCCTTAACTTTCATCACGTCTTTTGTCATATGAAATAGTAGTCACCCTTTTCCCATATTCATCGGTTCTGGGGATTAGGACTGTTGACCTGGCTTTGGTGCTACTGTTCAGGTAAACCTCGAGGTTTAGCCTTGAATACGCTAAAGCACATTGTGACTCTCTAAGAGGAGCTCACAGCATGAAGCAGTGCCCGAGCTTATCTAACCACAGGTGCTGAGCTACTTACCGGTGCCTTCCTGGTGGGAAGAAGAGGGTTTTGCTTTATTGCAGGTCTTTTCCAGGCCTGAACCTTTCTGAATCGTCACATTGTATATTTCCAAACACACTCATCCAGGGTGTCCCCTGGCTCTCTTCGGCATCTTTGCAGTTCCTAGGGGTTGGCATCCCTGTAGCAGAGGCCCCAGGTCATGGAAGAGCAGCATCTGTGCTGTGAGGGTTGGGAGGAAGCCCTTCCCAGGTCTTGGCACGGAGTTTGCTTTGCTGTCAGGCCCCGGGCAAAGCCTGCTGTGGGAAGCCGCAGCCCTGACGCAGTTGGTTCTCACCACACACACAAACGACTTTCTCCTTTACTCCCAGAACACACTGGCACTTTTTCTTTTTTCTTTTTTTTTGATATGCTGTAGGGGTTTCCCTGGCAACCAAATTGGAATTTGTGTATTTGTCCTTTTCTGCGAGAAGTCCATCTGATGGAGGAGGTGGGAGGAGAGCATGCAAGACCCAGTCCCCTTTCAGTGTCTAATGAGTCATCGGTTTGGGGGCTTGAATCCTCCAAAAGTGGTGCTGGGTCCTGTTTGTGTAACTTTCCTTTTCGGGATTGTTTGTGGCTCAAGGCACCAGTGTTCTCTGCGAGGGCAGCCCTTGCCCATTGTGAGAATGGGATCTTTTTTCATAACCTCCCCCTCCCTCCCTCCCTTCCTTCCTTGTTTTTGTTGTGTTTCTGCTGTTGTTAATCCTCACCCAAAGATATTTTTCCATTGGTTTTTAGAGAGAGTAGAAGGGAGGAGTAGAGACACAGTGAGAGAAACATTGATGTGAGAGAGACACATGGACTGGTGGCACCCCAACCAGGGCTGGGAATCCAACCTGCAACCAAGGTACGTGTCCTTGACTGGAATCAAACCGGGGACCCTTCAGTCTTCAGACCAACGCTCCATCCACTAAGCCAAACTGGCTAGGGCATGGGATAGGTTTTTTACAGTAATTTCTAAAGGGCCTTTGGTTCCTAGGGAAGTTGTGGGACTGTGGGGCTGGGACCATAACTAGTTTTGCATCCTGCAGGCCCCTTTACTCACTTCTGCCACCACTGTTACTGGTACTTAGATTCAAATTCAACTTGGTCATCTCGGCACAAGGTCCTTTAGGGACCCAGGATTTAAACTCTGACCACTCCATGTCACGCTTGATTCTAAGACTTCACTTATTTCTGTAACCACAGCAACACTTGCTTCTGCCCGTCTCTGCTCCTGAAATGTGGCAGGGCTACCCTTCCGTTGTTTTTCTTGCAGAGAGCGGGACAACATGGATGGGAGCCAGACGAAAAGAAGGCCGAAGCTTAGTATTCATCATTGAGAAGAGCTCGGTAATGGGCGGATGACAGCAAGACCTGGGAACTCTGAAAGGAGTTGAACTTGTACAATCAGATGAGCAATCCGAGAACTGATCGTGAAAGGGGGAAGTTTACGCCACCTTTTCAGGGAAACCAAGTGAGCATGAGGAGAAGCTATAAAAGAATTCCAGCTAATAAAAGTTAAAGAAAT
>NW_006288434.1:2323996-2327964 GCF_000327345.1 Myotis davidii
TCTCAAGGGCCTTTGGTTCCTAGGGAAGTTGTGGGACTGTGGGGCTGGGACCATAACTAGTTTTGCATCCTGCAGGCCCCTTTACTCACTTCTGCCACCACTGTTACTGGTACTTAGATTCAAATTCAACTTGGTCATCTCGGCACAAGGTCCTTTAGGGACCCAGGATTTACACTCTGACCACTCCATGTTGTGCTTGATTCTAAGACTTCACTTATTTCTGTAACCACAGCAACACTTGCTTCTGCCCGTCTCTGCTCCTGAAATGTGGCAGGGCTACCCTTGCGTTGTTTTTCTTGCAGAGAGCGGAACAACATGGATGGGAGCCAGACGAAAAGAAGGCAGAAGCTTAATATTCATCATTGAGAAGAGCTCGGTAATGGGCGGATGACAGCAAGACCTGGGAACTCTGAAAGGAGTTGAACTTGTACAATCAGATGAGCAAACCGAGAACTGATCGTGAAAGGGGGAAGCAGGCATTTACGCCACCTTTTCAGGGAAACCAAGTGAGCATGAGGGGAAGCTATAAAAGAATTCCAGCTATGCCGAAACCGGTTTGGCTCAGTGGATAGAGCATCGGCCTGCGGACTGAAAGGTCCCAGGTTCGATTCCGGTCAAGGGCATGTACCTGGGTTGCGGGTACATCCCCAGTGGGAGATGTGCAGGAGGCAGCTGATCGATGTTTCTCTCTCATCGATGTTTCTAACTCTCTATCTCTCTCCCTTCCTCTCTGTAAAAAATCAATAAAATATATTTTAAAAAAAAATAATTCCAGCTAATAAAAGTTAAAGAAATGTTAGAACACCGCAATTTGCAATTCCTAATGAAATAATTCATGTAGAGAATGGTTACTGATGACAACCAAATGACAATTTCATATGGTTCGATCTTACATGTTTTTTAAGAGTCCTTATCTTTTAGATCCATACTAAAGTATTTAGAGATGAAGGTACAGGACTTTTGGAATTTGTTCCAAAATAATCCAATTGGTGGAGGGGAATGGAGATAGAGATGAAACAAGATTTGCATGTGCTAATAATTGTTGATGCTGGATGATGGTTCATTATACTAGTCTCTCAATTTATATATGTGTGTGTGTGTGTTTGAAAATGCGTCTTTTAGTTTTAAAACTTTTAAATATATAGATGTTTGAAATGTTATGTTTAAACCATACCTACGGCGACAATTAAGGGGTTCCAGAATTGTTCTGAGCAACTGCAACTCCATGGTGTCTGCTGGGAAGAGGCAATCCTCGTGAAGGTATAGTTTCTGGTGTATGTCCATATGTGTGGGTGTGCGGGGTGTGGGTGTGTGTGGGGGGAGGCAGTATTTAAATCAGCTTCTCCTAGAAGTTTTTGTTCTATTCCCCACTGATTTTTTGCGTATGGCCATGGGATTTGGGGATTCTAAGAATGCTGCAGTCAGTGTTTGCACTTCGAATTCATGTGCACAAAGAAGAAAAAAACAAGGCTTACGGGCATGGCACTCTCCCTGGGTCTCTTTGTTAACATTTTGGCAGCGCTCTTTAAATGATGCCTTTTCTCTCAGTTCCCTGGATGTTTTCTGAAGCCTGCACAATGACTAGAAGGCTCTGTCGCTACAAAGGAATACCTGATTCAGAAGAGTAAACATCGTAACAGCAACCTATTCATCAGCTGCCAGACCCAAACCAACCAAAGGTGGTGACTTTTGAAGACTCCAGCTTGGGCCTTACAGCCCCTGGCGGTGAGCGAGGGTTGGTGAGCGAGGGTTAAGGAAAGGTGAGCGGAGCTCAGCGAGGTACAGGGAGACTGATGATCCCTCACGCCTCCTGGCAGAAGCTCCCCATCCTTGCAAGTGTGGAGGGCCAGCAGGGAAAGCACCCCAGGCCACAGCAGCTGCCCTGGAACCTCTGAGTCAAAAGGGACCTGTGATGAAGGGACAGGAGGATCCCAACATTCCTGGGGGCCGAGGCAGGGAGAGCTCCTGGTGATGCCAGGATACTGTCTTCTTCCCAAATCCCACTCAAGACAAGAGCATGATTTGCATAATAAAATATCGAATGCCTTCATAACCCAATGTTACCAGTCAGACTTGAATACCCTTAAAAACTGCCTTCCGCCCTGACCGGTTTGACTCAGTGGATAGAGCGTTGGCCTGCGAACTGAAAGGTCCCAGGTTCGATTCCGGTCAGGGGTATGTACCTTGGTTGCGGGCACATCCTCAGTGGGAGGTTTGCAGGAGGCAGCTGATCGATGTTTCTCTCTCATCGATGTTTCTCACTCTCTATCCCTCTCCCTTCCTCTCTGTAAAAAATCAATAAAATATATTTGAAAAAAAACACACAAAAAAACTGCCTTCATCCCTAGCCGGTTTGGCTCAGTGGATAGAGCATCAGCCTGCAGACTGAAGGGTCCCGGGTTCGATTCCGGTCAAGGGCATGTACCTTGGTTGCGGGCACAGCCCCAGTAGGAGGTATGCAGGAGGCAGCTGATCAATGTTTCTCTCTCTTCGATGTTTCTCTCTCATCAATGTTTCTAACTCTCTATCCCTTTCCCTTCCTCTCTGTAAAAAAATCAATAAAAAATATATTTTTTTAAAAAAACCTGCCTTCAGAATGAGAAATGTACTTAATCTGGGACTAGTCCCTGCACATCCTCTTCTCTCCTCTCTCCCACACTTCCTTCCTGGTGAAAGACAGTGGCTCCTAAACCTGGCTGTCCCTCAGGAGCACCTGGGACAGGAGCAAGCACTAGCACACCGCCATGCTCATTCGCTGATATATGGTCTGTGGCTGCTTTGGTGCTAAAAACAGCAGAGTTGAGTCGTAGCACCCTTGAGCATGTGGCCTGCAGAGCCTCAAACCATCTGGCCTTTTACAGAACAGGTTTGCCAGCTTCTGACCTGGGAGGGGTCCACGGGCAGAAGCCGCCAGGGTGGGGCCTTTACTGTATGTTCCCCAAGTGCCTCTGACAGATGAATAAGGTGCCGAGGCCCCTGGGGTGACCTCCCTGCAGGCCTGACACCAGATCCTCCAGCTGCCAGGGGAGGTGAGCACTGAAGGCTCATGCGTGAGGGAGTGAACGCCTCTCTGGGAACTGCCCTCTGTGGGAGAAGTGGCCCCACCCAAGGTCACTTCCTCTTGCTAGAGGCAGCCTGAATCTCACCCCTAGGGTGAAACACCTCTCACTACCACAGCTGAAGCGCCAGCCCAGCTCCAGAGCTCCCCAGGGGATCAGCTGAGACGCGTCTGCAATAGCAGTTCAACTCTCCCTGCCCTGTCCCACCTCCTTCACAGTGTTCCCAAGAACTCTCCCCAGGAAAAGTCCTTCTCAGGCCTTTCCTGACACTGCCTTTGAGAGTGGACACAGTGTGAGAGGGGATAGAAGACATGGCCATAAACAAGAACATTGAAAACAGAACGAGAGTCCTGGGAGGTGAGTGCTAGAAGGGAACAGGTGACTGAGGCGGGTGTGCGGGAGCTGAAGGGCTCTCAGAGGTGTGGGGGCAGTGGGACAAGGCAGCCCCTGAGTCTGGTTGAGCGGAGTGGACTGCAGGCAGCTAGTGGAAGAGGAGGCTGGAGAGAAAGCCTTAAATGCCAGGCTAAGACAATTGCCTTCAGTGGGCAAAGGGAAATCATCATGGAAGGCTCTGAGCAGAAGCACACAATAGCGATCCCAGCTCTGCTTCAGGAATCTTCGCCTGGCAGTGGTGTGACAGGGATAGCAGTGACAATGCCTGGAGTGGGAGGCCGGTCAGAAAGCCATTGCAAATGACCCGGTGAAAGCAAAGAGGTCACGAGCTAGTGATCAGCTAAGGAGAGGAAAGGCCACGGGGCTCAGAATAATCTAGACCTGCCTTCCCAACCCCCTCACTCACTTACAACCTACAGGCACTTGGGCAAGCACCTCGCCTTTCTGACGTCCCCGTCTGTAAAATGGGGATAACAGAATCAGGTACGGACTGTGGAGTGCCTGGCACATGCTAGG
>NW_006288434.1:2328043-2329090 GCF_000327345.1 Myotis davidii
GTTTTAAAACTTTTAAATATATAGATGTTTGAAATGTTATGTTTAAACCATACCTACGGCGACAATTAAGGGGTTCCAGAATTGTTCTGAGCAACTGCAACTCCATGGTGTCTGCTGGGAAGAGGCAATCCTCGTGAAGGTATAGTTTCTGGTGTATGTCCATATGTGTGGGTGTGCGGGGTGTGGGTGTGTGTGGGGGGAGGCAGTATTTAAATCAGCTTCTCCTAGAAGTTTTTGTTCTATTCCCCACTGATTTTTTGCGTATGGCCATGGGATTTGGGGATTCTAAGAATGCTGCAGTCAGTGTTTGCACTTCGAATTCATGTGCACAAAGAAGAAAAAAACAAGGCTTACGGGCATGGCACTCTCCCTGGGTCTCTTTGTTAACATTTTGGCAGCGCTCTTTAAATGATGCCTTTTCTCTCAGTTCCCTGGATGTTTTCTGAAGCCTGCACAATGACTAGAAGGCTCTGTCGCTACAAAGGAATACCTGATTCAGAAGAGTAAACATCGTAACAGCAACCTATTCATCAGCTGCCAGACCCAAACCAACCAAAGGTGGTGACTTTTGAAGACTCCAGCTTGGGCCTTACAGCCCCTGGCGGTGAGCGAGGGTTGGTGAGCGAGGGTTAAGGAAAGGTGAGCGGAGCTCAGCGAGGTACAGGGAGACTGATGATCCCTCACGCCTCCTGGCAGAAGCTCCCCATCCTTGCAAGTGTGGAGGGCCAGCAGGGAAAGCACCCCAGGCCACAGCAGCTGCCCTGGAACCTCTGAGTCAAAAGGGACCTGTGATGAAGGGACAGGAGGATCCCAACATTCCTGGGGGCCGAGGCAGGGAGAGCTCCTGGTGATGCCAGGATACTGTCTTCTTCCCAAATCCCACTCAAGACAAGAGCATGATTTGCATAATAAAATATCGAATGCCTTCATAACCCAATGTTACCAGTCAGACTTGAATACCCTTAAAAACTGCCTTCCGCCCTGACCGGTTTGACTCAGTGGATAGAGCGTTGGCCTGCGAACTGAAAGGTCCCCGGGTCGCTTCCG
>NW_006288434.1:2329863-2333495 GCF_000327345.1 Myotis davidii
TCCCCGCCCTGTCCCACCTCCTTCACAGTGTTCCCAAGAACTCTCCCCAGGAAAAGTCCTTCTCAGGCCTTTCCTGACACTGCCTTTGAGAGTGGACACAGTGTGAGAGGGGATAGAAGACATGGCCATAAACAAGAACATTGAAAACAGAACGAGAGTCCTGGGAGGTGAGTGCTAGAAGGGAACAGGTGACTGAGGCGGGTGTGCGGAAGCTGAAGGGCTCTCAGAGGTGTGGGGGCGGTGGGACAAGGCAGCCCCTGAGTCTGGTTGAGCGGAGTGGACTGCAGGCAGCTAGTGGAAGAGGAGGCTGGAGAGAAAGCCTTAAATGCCAGGCTAAGACAATTGCCTTCAGTGGGCAAAGGGAAATCATCATGGAAGGCTCTGAGCAGAAGCACACAATAGCGATCCCAGCTCTGCTTCAGGAATCTTCGCCTGGCAGTGGTGTGACAGGGATAGCAGTGGGAGGCCGGTCAGAAAGCCATTGCAAATGACCCGGTGAAAGCAAAGAGGTCACGAGCTAGTGATCAGCTGAGAGGAAAGGCCACGGGGCTCAGAATAATCTAGACCTGCCTTCCCAACCCCCTCACTCACTTACAACCTACAGGCACTTGGGCAAGCACCTCGCCTTTCTGACGTCCCCGTCTGTAAAATGGGGATAACAGAATCAGGTACGGACTGTGGAGTGCCTGGCACATGCTGGGCATGCAATGAACGGAACCATGCTCACGAGGCCTGGCTGTGTTCATCTGTGTTTGCACACACATCGCTTGTCACCCCGGCAAGCAAACAGGAGCGTGTGCTAGGAAGGCCGGCCTTGTAAAGTGGTGATTATCGGACGTAATAATTTAATGAGGCCTCAATTTCATCGTGTATGGAGGCGCTTAATCCGGAATCGTCCCTCTTACAGTGCACAGGCGATCCCGCTTCCATTGTGGCCGCTGCCTGCCCTGTTGTTATGACGACTGGTTTCCCAAACGCCCCGTTATCTTCTACAGATCCTTTCGGCTTTCTCATGCCTGAAAGTCCATAAGCCCTAGAGACAAGAGCAGGGCGATAGCTTTGAGCGTCCACAGGAAATAGTGTCGACTCCTTAAATTAGCCAATTGGCTGTCTGCTGCTTCTCCGACAGAAGCCCGGGCCGGAGCGCCAGCACGGCCCTGCACGGTGGCCCTCTATAAATGTGCCTACTCGTTGGAAATTGGTGCCACAGAATATCAGCTGGCACGTCAGTTCCCTGCGGCATTAGCTCTGCAGGAGAATGAAGCAGAAAGCAGAGGTACGTCCACCACGTATCTCTTGTACCCATCAGTCTGATGTCAACAGATCATTCTAGTAAAAGATTGAAGTTTAGGGTATTATTGCATTATTTCTAAAACTAGTTCAATATTCACACGTTTCTTTCAGCAAATAGCCACCTTTATGAACTCACTTGACACATGGGAATGTTACAAAGACAGTTACTATTATTACTAGAGGCCCAGTGCACAAATTCGTGCATGGTGGGGGTCCAGCCGGCCTGCCCCAATCGAGGCTGATCAGGCTGGGCCGGCTAGGGGGAGGGGCTGGGGGAGGTTGGCTGGCCAGCCCTGCCCCCTGGTCAAACTCCTGGTTGAGGGGACAATTTACATGTTAGCCTTTTATTATATAGGATTATTATTGCAAAATCTTAATACCAGTAATTACATTCCTATGGTTTTCGGCAGAACATCTCCCCTCCTCACTAACCTACTTCCGTTCCTCCTTCTCCCTTGCTCCTGCTAATCTTCTCTCCTCTCTGACATATCCTGCTCACAGTCTACCCGAAATCTCTTCTCCTCTTTTTCTTTCCTGGCCAAAAGGACCCAATACGTTAAGGGTGGTATGGATCTAGCTATTGTCGTGATTTCCTTCACTCTTGCACCAGCTAGTCATGTAACATAGTCCTGGCCAAGGAGACTCAAGCAAGCTGACTGGGTTTTGGGAAAGCTATTGCTTTACAGATTTTTTTTAAAATTGCTCTTCTCTGCATCTCCTCTTCCTATCTAAGATAAGATGCTGCAGCATCTTGCAGCTAGAGGATGGAATCCACACTCCAAGAATGGAAAGCAATAAACTCTGAGAGCCAGCTCCTTGCGCCTCCCTGAGCAGTGCAGCTGCCACCTCCGGACTTTCTGTTAAGCGCAAAGATAAACCCTCTACTTGCTAGGCCACACTGGCCTGGTTTCTGTTCGTGCCACCAAACACTATTTCTACCTGATGCGAACGGTGAGGAGGGTTCCCTCACCCAACAAATACTCGCTGAGCGCGGACTCTGTGCTGAGTAAAGAGATGAACAATAAATAACAAGACAATGGCAGGCTGTGGTATTAGGAAAGAAATAACCAGACAGTGACTGGGGAAGGCGGGTCTCTCTCAGGAGGTGACATCTGAACTGAGAGCTGAAGGGTGAGGTGGAAGCACCCATGTAATCAGTCGGGGGAGGGAGAGCACATTCAGGCAAATGCAAAATCCGGGTGACAGGAATGTGGTGGGGTTGAGTGGGAGGTTCAAAGAACAGAGAGGAAGCCAGTGTGGCTGGAACACAGAGAGGAAGGAAGAGAGTGGGGAAGGGAGGAGAGGAAGAGAGGGCGGGAGGGAGGGAGGGAGAGACTGGGTCATGCAGGCCGAGGGTTGGAATTTTATTCTATGTATAATAGAATGGAAAGCTACCAGGGAAATTAAACAAGAGAATGACAAGACCCCATATATGTTTTTAAAAGACTGTTCTCCCTATGACGTGAGGAATGACTTGTTAAGGGCAAGAGAAGCCCAGCCATCACAGGGGTCCAAGTACAGGAAAACGTGGTTGGGCTGAGGCAGGGCCGGTGGAGATGCAGAGTAGCTGTCACCCCGCAGGAACTGACCATGATACCCTCACCTGTGGTTACAAGGACCCACCTGGCCAGCGCACTTAAAATCCAAACAGGCAGGTTTGAAGAGGCGATGGAGGAAGATGTTTTTAAAATACCAAGGCGACAGAAGGAAATACAATTATAAGATAACTGGAGGAAAAGAGGGGCGAATTCGCAGCAAAAGTTTTGATTTTTCAGTATTTAGAGGGGAAGAATCGGATCGTGTCGGAACTGTGATGCGGGGACTGTCACAGCATATGAACAAGGAATTAACAATTTCCAAGAGGTGGTCAGAACTCTGAGGTCGTAGATGCCCACGGCCCTGGCTCTCTCCAGCAATGAAGGCAGCTGAGGAGCAGGGATGGAAGGCTCCGAGGGGAGGGTGGCCCAGGTGTGTGCCTGGAAAGACCAGCCCAGTGCAAGACTGAGGAGAGGAGGGGATCCTCCGTGCCTGAATGGGCAGCACTGAAACCCTGCCCCCCTCCTACACGGGAATACATTCGCTCTCCAGTGACTCCCATCCCACCTTGTAGGAATAGAAACCCAGAAAAGCGGAGAAACGTGCTCACTTTCACGGGGCTGGTTAACGTCTGTCGTTAACCTCTAATTCCTTCACCACTGAACATACTGTCTCCGAGCAAAATACAAGGAAGATGGTGATGAAAAGAGCAGAAAAGGTCCAGGGACTGGGGGTCATGATGCGTGTGAGAGCCTGTTACTAAGGAAGGTCTCTCTGCCCCGACGACACGCAGAGGCCAATAC
>NW_006288434.1:2333654-2335577 GCF_000327345.1 Myotis davidii
TTCGGGTTCAACCAGCAAGGAGACAGGAGTCAAGGCTCAAATCTGCTCCCCATCCAGGGCTCAAGGTGAGATTTAAGGGGTTTCAGCACCAGATCATTCAGGACAACGGACCCTTGGCTTCCGAATGCTGACAGAAGCACGGTTTCTCCTGTGGGCTTCTCCACACTTCCTACGTTTTCTATAAGGAACATGCATTACATTTGAAACCAGAAAAAGTGTTACTTTGCGCAAAGACGGTTCTCCTTTTACAAAAAGCCCAGCAGGTGATGTTCTGAGCATCCCCTGCAGCCCTGCTCAGGCTTCAGCACAGGGAGGGGCTGCAGGTGGTCCCTCGGGACTTGAGTCCTCAGCCTTGTCAACGCCGGCGGGAGGCCCCCACTCCACGTGGTTCCTATTTTCAAGAAAGCCAAAGGCAGATGGGGTGGAGGAGGGACGTAAATTCGTGCTTAGCGGTGACAGTAAAATGGACCCTGGCCTGGATTTAGAAACAAGAGGCCTGAATTCTGACCCAAGTTCTTCTCTTCCCTTCTTAGCTGGGTGGCCTTGCTCAACCTATTAATCTCACTGAGCCTGTATCCTCACTTAGTAAATGGTGATAATAATGGGTTTTTAAGTCTTTAGAGAGTTATATAAGCCAATATTCAAAATAAAAATTCCCACCTATAGCAGATGCTCCGTAAATGCCATTTGAATTTAAATGATAAGGAAATAGACCCAAGCTCAGAAACAAGTGTGAGGTAATGACAACAGAAATCCTCTCTCTCTGAAAAAAAAATTTAAACATCAATGGAAAAAATATCCTCAGGTGACTATTAACAACAAAAAAGGCACATGACCGAATGACCAACCTACCACCCAAGCCAGTGATGGCGAACCTTTTGAGCTTGGCGTGTCAGCATTTTGAAAAACCCTAACTTAACTCTGGTGCCGTGTCACATATAGAAATTTTTTGATCTTTGCAACCATAGTAAAACAAAGATTTATAGTTTTGATGTTTATTGTATATATTTAAATGCCATTTAACAAAGAAAAATCAACCAAAAAAATGAGTTCGCGTGTCACCTCTGACACGCGTGTCATAGGCTCGCCGTCACTGGCCTAAGCGCTGTTGTTGAAAATATAACCACAGGTATAGCAGGTGGAAAGGGAGAGCTGGGGAGAAGGTGGCTGAGCTGTCAGGAAGCCCCAGGTGGGCTCTCCACAGGTGCTCCCACCTTAGGGAAGGAATCCAGATGGCCTTCCTTCATTTCTTCAGGCTGCGAGGGCCTGCAGGGTCTGTGCACACACTCCTCAGACACACACTGCTGTTCCTTTATGTCTGTCTCCCCTGTATTATTGACTTACTCATCTTTGTACCAAATGTGTATGGGATGAACAAAAGAGCAAACAAATGTCTTTTATCCTTGGTCTGTCAACAGAGGGAGATAAAGACCTAGAACCGTGGTCGGCAAATGGCAGTTCGTGAGCCACATGCGGCTCTTTGGCCCCGGAGATGCAATAGCAGTCTTCAAGTGTTGCGAGAGCTGTCTGTGAAGACTGGATTTCAAGGGCCAGATAGAAATTCCAAGGCTGCAGGAATAGTTTCTCACAAAGGTAACAGCTCCACGGAGGTATGGGGCAGCCCTACGGAGAGGTATCCCATCCTTAGCGATGCTGCAGGAGGAAACTATGCTGAGACCAGACTAGACTATCAAGAGATCATCAGCTCAGCTGGGTGTGACTCCGCAGTTGAGTGCCAACACAGGAACCACCGGTTTGATTCCCGGTCAGGGCATATGCCCAGGTTGCAGGCTCAATCTCGAGTGGGGGTTGTCCAGGAGGCAGCCCCGATCAATGACGTTTCTCTTTCATCAAAGTTTCTATCTCTCTCTCCCTTCCTCTAAATAAATAAATAAATAAAATATATTTAAGAGAGAGATCAGA
>NW_006288434.1:2339434-2340495 GCF_000327345.1 Myotis davidii
TGATAACTTGGGAATATTGAAATGGGAATTGAACCCGTGACCCTTTGGTGCATGGGTGGATGCTCCAACCACCCATAAAATATATTTTAATAAAGTAAAATATATTTACTTTATTGTATGATTCCTTTAAATGCAATTGCCCCAATAAGTGAGTCCATTGAGACAGACATCAGACAAGTGTTTGCCAGAGACTGGGTAGGGGAATGGAGATTTCTTATTTCATGAGAATGAGGTTCCCTTCTGGATTGGTGAAAGGTTTTGGAACTAAATAGAGGTGATCATTGCACAACATGGTACATGTGCCTAATGCTTCTGAATTTTTCACTTTAAAATGGTTGATGTTCGTTGAAGTTACATCACTAAGAAAAGAATACTGTCATAATCAATCAATAGAATTAAGATCATGTTACACATCTTTTAAAATAATCCAATAGGCCCTTGGGCGCAAACCGCAGCTCGGGAGCTACATGAGGCTCTTTGGCCCCTTGAGGGTGGGTCTTCCACAAAATACCGCCACACTCAAGGGGCCAAAGAGCCGCATGTGGCTCGCAAGCTGCGGTGTGCCGAGTAGCAAGTTTGCCGACCACTGACCTAGGATATTGTCTTCGTGGCACTATCAAAATGAATGAAGGTCAGCAAGTTTCAACATTAATCTGAAACCAACAAAATTCATTGTAACAAGAATAAATACAAAAATCCCAAATTTGGGTTACTGAAATCAATAGTATAACTGCAAGATTCATGCCACTTATATTCCAGTCCCTGATGTCATAGAACTTTGTCTAGAAAGAAAGGTCTAAGGGTTTTAACTAATCACAAGGTTCAAGTGAGGCATCCATATGTAGCTTGGAGCTAGCCATAGGTCCCCATGAATTGAGAGAGACTTTGACAAACCACACAGTGTTTGGAGGAGTATGGTTAAGCCCACAGAGGCCCATTGAGAAGTGAGACATGACTGGAGGACCAATGGTGAGCGGAGATGCAATAGCAGTCTTCAAGTGTTGCGAGAGCTGTCTGTGAAGACTGGATTTCAAGGGCCAGATAGAAATTCCAAGGCAGCA
>NW_006288434.1:2340514-2343736 GCF_000327345.1 Myotis davidii
ACAAAGGTAACAGCTCCACGGAGGTATGGGGCAGCCCTACGGAGAGGTATCCCATCCTTAGCGATGCTGCAGGAGGAAACTATGCTGAGACCAGACTAGACTATCAAGAGATCATCAGCTCAGCTGGGTGTGACTCCGCAGTTGAGTGCCAACACAGGAACCACCGGTTTGATTCCCGGTCAGGGCATATGCCCAGGTTGCAGGCTCAATCTCGAGTGGGGGTTGTCCAGGAGGCAGCCCCGATCAATGACGTTTCTCTTTCATCAAAGTTTCTATCTCTCTCTCCCTTCCTCTAAATAAATAAATAAATAAAATATATTTAAGAGAGAGATCAGAATAGTCTCTGAGTCCCATCAACAGTAAAATCAAGAATTTTATTGTTCACCCCCCATTGATCGGGAAGGCAGTATTCAGGAGTGTGGGCGTGGGATTCTGGTCCTGGACTGGGACAAGTCCAAACTGTGTAAACAGGGGATAGTAATAGTTCCCACCATCTCAGCTTGAGGATGAGCCCAGGTGATTTCCCTCCAGTGCCACGGACACAGTGCCTGGCCCTCAGGAAGTCATCAGGACCTATTAGCTAACGGTGATATTAAGTGCTGTTCATTTTATTTGATTTCCCAGTTTATTCAGGTAAATCATTTTGCTGCGAGTCTCTAACTCTGCAATCTTTCATGTCGCATTTACCAAATCAATTATTATAGCAATTTAAACCTGTAAAGTGGAAGCACGGTAGAGAACTTTGAAATGTTTTATTCTCCAGAGAAACTAGAGAAAAAAAACAACAGTACTAAAGGGGATGCGTAAGGATGTAATGAGAGGGACTTGTGATTAAATCAACGTGAAGCGAGGGAGCGAGTAACCTGTAGAACGGCTGAGCCAGGCAACCTCCGTCTCCCTTCTCCTTCTCCCTTCCCCAGCAGGAAACCTCAATCCAGCGAGCTGCTTTCATGAGGAGTCACTCATGCCAGACCAATTTAATTTCCTCCTGTGACAGAGACACGCTTCGGTGACACAGCGAAGCAATGGATATCCGATACTGTGGCTTCAGCTAAGTCTTTCACTCCAGCCTACATAGCAGCTAAGTCTCAAAACGCAATTGACTTCGGCTGGCTAGTGGAAATGATCTCCAGAAATGGGAACCAGAGGCTGACCATCCCTCTCTGAGTAAGGGGGAGGCATGAGCTCTTTCCTTTATGGGACCTACGAAACCATGCCCCGTTCTATCAATATTTACCGAACACCTGTGTGTGTGGGGGGTGTGGGGGAGGCCCTCCACCGGGAGGCATGCTCCCCGTGGTGCTGGCACAGAGGACACAGGGATGATGGGTTCACTCCCTGTGCTCAGAGCTCCTGAGGTTGGGATGACCAGCAGGAAGTGGCTTTGACACTAAAGGAGGGTGAGCAGGGGCTCAGAAAGAAAGGGTCTTGGAAGACAGGGGGAACTGGGGGTACGAGCTATGAAGTAGTTGAGAGACTGTCTTGACCAGGGCAATGTCATTGAGCCCATTCTGCTTGAATTAGGTGACCTCCAGACACCCTCCCCAGCTTTAAAATTCGAGTGACCAAGCCATTTTTGTGATCTTACAGTCTGGACTCTGCTGAATCCAGCCTTTCCTTTCGTCCCCCATCAGAAAAAGGTCGATGGAGACAGGAAAAAATGCCATTCCAGCTTCCTATACAACACATTCACTGTGGGCCAGCAGGCGCCCCCCCCCGAACCCCCCAGAAACCTGGGACTGAGTCCATGGGCTGCCCTAGGCTTGGCAGGGTACCACCAGTGAGCATGCTTGTCCCAGGCCCCACCTGTTGCAGGGACCAGATCTCATGATGCATGATGGGATCTGACTCAGGAAGGCAGAGCAATAAATGAATAAGCCTTGGAGAGGAATAGCTATGTACATATTTAGCCAGCACGCAATAACTCTCTCATATGCATACATATGAACACACACTCATACCATATACTCCCAGTCACCAAGGCAACCATTCCCTGATGCTGCACTTGGTCCTTTTTCAGACTAGATCTTTTCCACGACGTTTCCTTCGAGTGCAGCTCTGGCCTTTGGCTCTGCTGAGCGGTACCATACCTCCCTGGGAGAGGCTGTTACGTAAAACAGTTCCCAGGCCCACTTTAAAGGCTCCCTACGTCTCCTGCTCCTTCTGACACTGAATTCAGCCAGCACGTCGCCTGGAGAGTTGCTGAGAGCATCAGCCACAGAAAATAACCGTCCTATTGAATAACTGACAGCTCTCGCTTTTTTTTTTAAAAAGGGAATCACAAAGTCCACGTGGAAAGGGAGCCAGCTTTGGTCCTACAAGATGGACAGACCGATTCTCAAGATGAGAGGGACAGCTCTTCTTTAGGAGGCGTAGGTTAGGCTTCTCGATCTTTTAAGAGCAGTTCACATGTCTTTCCGCCTCCGTAGAGTATACATTCTGCTTCGAATTAATCTCACTTTCTATTTTAGATTTCATTATTTAAAAATGCCAGTAACATCAAGGAGTCAATAGATGATTAAAGCATGTTAATCCAAATATTAATCTGGTTTTTTACAACATCCATGTAATAAGTAGTGAGAGTTTTGCTTTTTCACATCACCAACAGGTTTATGATTAAAGTTCAGTCTGTGGCCAACAGTTAGCCTATTTTCCTCTCTACCCTACAATTATTAGTGTCTGCTAAAATAATAATAATAGTAATAATAATAATAAACAACTTGATTCTGTGACTGGACCAGAAAGTTCTTTGCATGCCTTTCCATCGCAATCCTGCTAGCGGGAGGGGGCGGGATTACCTGGGTGGGAGTGTTTCCACTTAGATGCCTTGCCCCACATGAAGCACTGAGGCCCCAGGGAGAGGGAGGGAAGTCCCTCAAGGAGAAACAGCTGCCTGAAGGTGCGCTTACATTGCCTTGAGCTGGGATTCTGGTGTTGGAAGCTCTCTAGGGGCCACCTTCCCAGGGGGGAGGAAAGGGGAATCGCGAAGGAGCACTCCACCCAGGCCATCTGGGTGAGGCGCTGCGTCTCTAGGTCCCAGGAGAGAGGGCCAAGGTCTGGAGAAGTGACCCGGCTGAGTACACAGGGGGCAGCCGGGGACATGGACCAAAGTGGGGCGGAGGCGAGTCCAGGGGGCCGGGAGCGTGGGTGGAATGCTGGGCAGGTGTGCGCGCCAGGGGGGCAGGTGTATGTGTCAGGGGGGCAGGTGTGCGCGTCAGGGGG
>NW_006288434.1:2344795-2377797 GCF_000327345.1 Myotis davidii
CAACCACTCGGCTCCCCCGGCCCCCCTAGCCCCCTCTCTCCACACCCTCCCTCGGAGCGCCAGCGGGGGGACCCCCCCCAATCCCACCAGGGGTTCCGCCTGCACGGGCTGGAGTTAGGGCCCTCCACCCTCTCCCTCCTTCCCTTCCTCCTTCATCCATCCTGGGAAGCTGAAGCCCTTAGGAAGGGACCCCAAGCCTCCTGGCCCCTGGGTTCAATGGCGGTGGCTGTTGCTCCCCTCATTTCCCAGTTCAAGCAGAAAGAGAGTGTGAGTGAGGGCGCTGCCAGGGCGCTCTACCAAACGAGAGGAGGCCCCTGGAGCTGGTTTCAACCTGGACAGGGGGGCACAGTACGTACTGCTGTTCAGAGTGAAGGAGCAGCCCCGCCACGCTGCCCTGTCTTGGCTGGGTTGGGCCTGGGGAGTGGGACCTGTGCTTTCCCAGGGGGCTGGATAGGCTCTGTCCCCACACCCTTTCCAGGTCTGCCACTTGCTGACCCCAACTCTGTCCTCAGGAAAGCCAAAGACAGGGGCCCTGAGACATCCGACACCCTCTCTGAATGGGGCTGGCAGGCACGCTGGCTTCCCTCCAAACCCCCAAGGCAGTCTTGGCATTCCGGGGTCCACAGCCCAGCCCTCAGCCTTGTTCCCTGGTGCACACTCAGCTCAGACTTGGGTGGGAAAATAAGTTCACCTGTCCCGCAGACACCGGAGCCCGGCCCCTGGCGAGAGGAGGAAGCACCTGCTGAGAGGAGGAAGCAGTGTCTGGTCATCCATTCAACCTGGTGAAAAGAGGAAACCACCCCGACAGAAAGGGCTAAAAGAGGAGGATAGAAGAATAAACCCTCAATGTTTTCATTCATTCAACCTGTATTTACTAAATACCCATTATGGCAAAACACTGTCATAAAATACACAATATAGTACTCGATGTCATACTATGTTGTGTATATTACCCATTGTCTATAGGCAGTAGTGTGTACTGTTTAGTACATCTTATAAAATATACAGAGATATGTATAGTATTCGTTATCCTATATAATAAAAACCTAATATGCTAAGTGTCTGGTCATCCATTCAACCAATCAAATCGTAATATGCTAATGATATGCTAAGGCTGCTCAACCGATTGCTATAATGTGCACTGACCACTAGGCGGCAGACACTCCGACCAGTAGGTTAGCTTGCTGCTGGGGTCTGGCTGATTGGAACTGAGTGAGACAGGCCGGACATGTCCTGGAGCCCCCCTGCGGTCCCTCCCTGGGTAGCCAACTTCCTGCATTCCTCTCCAGCCCCAATCCTGCACCGGTGGGGTCCCTCAGCTTGGGCTGCACCCTCTCGCAATCTGGGACCCCTCAGGGGATGTTGAAGAGCCAGTTTGGGCCTGATCCCACAGGCCAGGCCGAGGGACCCCACTGGTGCACAAATTCGTGCACTGGGCCTCTAGTATCCTATAAGTTTATAGGATACAGACTAGAGCACATTGTCTATAACATTTATTATGTAGCATCCAGTAAATAGGCCCAGTCCAGGGCATTGCCTGGCACACAGTAGGCCCTTAATGCATGTCCACTAAATAAATAATCTTTCTGTATAGTTCAATTCACTTCAATTATTACAGTTTACCAGCCGTGGGCAAACTACGGCCCGCAGGCCGGATCCGGCCCGTTTGAAATGAATAAAACAAAAAAAAAAAAAAAAAAAGACCGTACCCTTTTATGTAATGATGTTTACTTTGAATTTATATTAGTTCACACAAACACTCCATCCATGCTTTGGTTCTGGCCCTCCGGTCCAGTTTAAGAACCCATTGTGGCCCTCGAGTCAAAAAGTTTGCCCACCCCGGGGTTAGGCTGAAGAAAAGGCAGTGCAGGGCAGAGCATCGCACATGCCTCTGGCAGACACTAGTCAGAATCCGGAAGGTGGAAGTGAGTTAAGACTCTGAGCCAAGACCAGCATGCTGAGCCTGCTCCCACCCCAGAGCCCAGGCTGGCCCCTCCCCCGCAGGCATTGCTCCTCCTTTGAAGACGGCCCCAGCAGGGAACCTCGGTTCAGCTGCGTGAGGTGGTGGTGCAGTCATCCAGGATGTCCCAGTTGCCCCCAGCTCGTTGGGATTGAGATGCCTGTGCCCTTTTTCTTTCCCTCTGAATATTTTGGTTTAAGAAGAACCAGTTTGCCCGGCTGGTGTGGCTCAGTGGTTGAATGTAGACCTATGACCCAGGAGGTCATGGTTTGATTCTGGTCAGGGTTGCAGGCTTGATCCCTGATGCGGGGTGTGCAGGAGGCAGCCGATCAATGACTCTCGTCATTGATCTCACCTCTCTCTCTCTCTCCCTCTCCCTTTCTCCCTCTGAAATCAATTTTAAAAAATTATTTTTTTAAAGAAGAAGAACCAGCTCCCGGGGACAGAGCACTCTCAAGATCTCAGCAGGAGCCCCTGCTTCCCTCCGTTTCAGGGTCAGGTGCACCTTTCCTAAGCACCTGCTTTGCGATGTCACACCTGCAGAGGGAGTCCAAACAGAAAGAGCGCCTGAGCTGGGGAGGTGGGCTTTGCAGTTTAGGCTAAAGGGACCTGGACTTCACACTGAGAGCAGTGGGAAACAGGAGGGCTTTAAGCCATACCAGCAGCATCAGATCTGCCTGAGCAAACTCACACTGAGGGCAGGTGGAGAATGGGAGGGCGGAGAGGCCAGGGTTATGGGAGCGGGTTATGAGACTCCCAGAGAAAGGCAGTGATGGTGGAGGACTTGAGGAGTTGGGTGGATAGGATCGCCAGCTACGGGGGAGAGGAACACTGGAGGCAAAGCAGCCAGTTGCATCAGGGTGGCGAGGTCTGGAAATGGCCGGTCAATGGGGAACACTGTCCTGATTGAATCTGAAATGCCTGTGAAGCCTGAGTTCACATATGTAAAGCAATGAGCTCAGAACCCGGACTATAGCAAAAGTTGCTTTATAAATGCTAGTTTTCATGATCTCATAGCTTCAAATCTGGGACTCGGGAGAGGTTTCAGCCAGTAAAATGGACTTGGGAGGCACCAGCATATGAAAGATATTATGAAGAAATGTCTCTCTTCCCAAATAGCTGGGCCTTTCCTGTCTGGGTTTTCTACTGCTCACACTTCCCAACTCCTAGTGCCCCACTTCCTGCTCCATCTCTCCTGTCCCCCGTCTTATCCCTGTCCCAGCATCTGACTCCAACTTGGATATTCCAGCCACTACGTACCACTTTCTCCAGGTATATCAAAGACTGGATGGATGAAGATACTCAGCACTCAGCTTTGAAAGGTCCTCCAGGTCTCCGTGCCTCAGTTTTCTCATCTGTGAATGGGGCTAGTGAATTGTGTGAGGATGGGTCAAGTGCTTAGAAGAGTGCCTGGTACATAGAGAGCCTCAATCAGTGTTAGCTATTGCTGCACCTTTGGGGCAAGGAGCAACAGAAGAAATATCTGAAAGTCGTGTTTTCACATGAGATCATGTCTGTGAGTTTGCTTAGCACAGAGCAGAAGTTTGGCCAATGTTAATCTTTTTTATTTTCCCTCCCTTTCCCCCCACCCTTCCTTTATGATGTTCCTACTACACAGCCTTTCTGCAAATAAGATTTCCCACCACCATCTATAATAATAAAAGTGTAATATGCTAATTAGACGGGACAGCTGAATGACCTTCTGGACGACCTTCCAGACGAAGCCAGGGCTGCGAGGGCCCAGGCAAGCTGCCCCAGCTGCAAGGGCCAAGCCCCTTGCACGGATTTTGTGCATCGGGCCTCTAGTTGCTATGTAATCATCGATGGAACAGCCATCTGGGTTTTTTTCATTGAATCTGTTCTTGCTATTACATAAAAGCACAAATTCAGAATCACCCAAAGTCACAGAGTAAGTTGTTATCTCTCACCGAGCTGAAGTTTCAACAGGAGCTTGGAGACTCTGATGAATGGCTCAGCTCACTGCTCACACTGTAATGGCTTTTCATTACAACTCTTTAGCTGGTATTGAATTTTCTCCCAAAACTTCAGGGATAAATGCAACAAATTAGATACAAATATGTAAAGTGTAATAAGTGATCTTAAACCATCTCTTCAGGCTTAATCTCTCCTGTTCCCAGTCTTGCTTCCTTTCTTATGAAAAGCAAAAGAATTGGTCATCTTTTTCCATCAATTTTCAAAGCAACAACAAAAAAATGATTCTAAAGGAGGGAAGCTTATAACAGGGAATTGAAACGCTTTATCCAAAGCCATCCAGAGTAATACAATACATCATGCCTTTAAAATCTGTTGCTGGGTGGTATTTGTTACCTGATGGGATTCTCAAAATAATGTATCTGTGGCTTTAAGACCCTTTGTGGTGAGTACCACTCCTGGCTCATTTCTATGGAAACCAGAGCTGTGGTCTAGGGCCTTCCAGGGCTTATTTCTGTGGCCCAGCATCACTGGGCTCTGCCCAACTATGTTGATCCAGGGAAGGAGACCTTCAGTGAGGCATTGAGTGCCCAGGACAGAACACAAGTTCCACAGACCCTAAACCTGCTGCCAGGATCAGTCATCTGAAAGAGTAAAGAGTGATTCACTGCCTTATAAGTTTCATTTTTTCCACATGAAAAATTCATACAGATGAGGAGCAGTAGCAGCAATAATTCTGGGCAATGGGCTGCAGACCCCAGGTCCTGAATGCCATACCTCTGCAAGTACCCACTGCGCTCCATGCTCTCTCTCTGGAGGATTTCAAAGCAGTTTCCACTGAGCACGCCCCACCCCACCCCCTTCCCCCGTGCCCTGTCCCCAATCCTGGATCTACAAAGTGTAATTTTCTGGTAAAGGGAGAAAGCTAGAAGTTAGCACCCCAAAGCACAAAGTCTGATCCCACTCCCCGCACCTGGGGGAGAAAGTCAGCAAGTGTCATTTGAGGAAGGCCCATACATGCATCTCTTGCCTTTGAAGAATGACTCCATCCCCTGGGGGAAACCTATGGTACACCTGGTATTGCAGAAAAAGAAGATAAACAAGGGAAACTGAAATATTAAAATGGCAAGAGGATAAATGAGCTTTTTACTTGGTGTAAGAGGGTAGAAAAGGTGAGAGAGGAAATTTTGCACACACAAAAAAAGGAACTGGATATGTTACCATGAAACATTTATATGGGAAATGAAATTTAAATGTGAAACTAAACACTATAGAGTAAATTCTCCCTCCACTAGTCTTTTTTTAAAAATATATCTTTTATTGATTTCAGAGAGAAAGGGACAAGGAGAGATAGAAACATCAATAAGAAAGAATCATTGATCGGCTGCATCCTGCACACCCCACACTGGGGATTGAGCCTGCAACCCGGGCATCAAACCGTGACCTCCCGGTTCATAGGTCGACGCTCAACCACTGAGCCACGCCACCCGGGCTCCACTAGTCTTTAAACTAAATAATTCTCATGAGAAGAGAGGTCTGCTCCTTTGGGTTCATTCTAAAGAGATTCAGCAAGTTTGTCCTCCCTCCCTCCCTTCCTCCCTTCCTTCCTTCTTTCCTTTCTTCCTTTGTTAATCCTCACCCCAGGATATTTTTCCACTGATTTTTAGAGAGAGTGGAAGGGAAGGGAAGAGACAGGGAGAGAAAGAAACATCAATGTGAGAGAGACACATCGATTGGTTGCCTCCTGCATGTGCCCTGATCAGAGGGCCTGGTGCCCGGACCAGGGGGCCTGCAACTGAGGTAGATGCCCTTGACTGGAATCGAACCCAGGACCCTTCAGTCCACAGGTTGACACTCTATCCACTGAGCCAAACCGGCCAGGGCTTCAGCACGTTCTTTCAGTGTCTTCAGAACGGTCTCTGCCTGAGTTGGCGTCCTGTGACACTTTATCGTTCCCCAGGTGGAAACCCAGGAAAAAGCCGCTGCTGATGTTTCAAGCTTCTGATTTCATTATCCCTCCTTCCATTGAGAAGATGTAATGAAAAACTGATTTGTTCTCTCCCGAGGGAATGTGAGCGCCTTCTGCTGGAAATGGCCTGGAGGGAGAAATCTGGAGAAGATGAGGTGGATGGGCAATTTTTTTTAAAATGAAAAACAGCTTCAAGTTGTGCATTATAATAGAAGAAAAGGGGGCCGGATTATAGGTGAGAATAGAAAGTCATATAATTCCAAAGAGAATTCTGAAAACCCAGAGAAATTTTGATAAAACATCTACGTAGCATTCCATGTTCTTCAGGACCTTTAGAGGATCATTACCTGTATCTTCTAACACTGGAGGTGGAGCGGGGGGGCGGCCGCTGCTCTAAAAGTCAGGGAGAGAAAGATTAGAGCCTAGGTCTCCTAGTCCACATGCATGGAGTCTGACTCCTCGTTAGAAAAAAAGGAGTGGTTTTCCGTGGATTTGAATCATGCCTTCCACAATGTTCATTAAGACCCAGGGTCCTGTCCCCATGCATCAGCTTTCTCTGATTGTCCCTTCACCTTGAACCCATGAAGATTTTGATAGCACGCAAAACTGAAGAGTATTTTGAGACTCAGCAGGCATCCGTGAGAATATAAGCTGATGAAAAGAGAAGAACTGAAATAGATGGGATCGATTTTGGCTGGCACTTTTTGGCAGAAGATGGCTAGTTTGCCATGCCAGGAGCCCAAGAGCACAGGGCTGGGGTTTCTAAGGCAAAGCTCAGGATGAGGAATAGAATGTTCTCACCTCTGGCCACGGCCACAAGCATGGAGACAAACTAGTTTCCTGGAGCTTTGGAAAGTTCTCAGAAATGTTTGCGCAGCACCAAGTAGGCCAGATAATTGAGATTCTTTCTCAGAGAGAAAAGAGAGTGCTTTCAGACAGTGTTGATTTGCTGTTTGCTTAATTATAACCTGGACCTCCCACCCTTAACAACGAGACGTGGTACATCGTATTCATTTCCTTTTGCAAAGAGTTGCTTTGCAAATAAAAACGAGTCCCAGGGAGGTGGGAAAAATACACATTTATTTTCATGCTTATTATACTGCTCCTAGGGTGGGGCGGGCTGTCACTGTACTTATGTAGAAAGTTAGACTACGCCATAGCGAAGAAGCTGGGGGGGGGGGGGGGGAGGGGGCACGGATGGTGACTTTCATTCATCATTTCCCAGATAAGGGGGAAGGGACCACAGTCATTTACACCGTCAATGCCATTTGGGCTGTTGCTGCCATGATTGAGGTAGAGCGATGACAGGAGGGGTCGAGACGCTGGGAAGCCAGGCTATCTCTCAATCCCGTCTCCCTAAATTATTGTGGAAATGAGGCTCCATCTGCTTTCTGCCAGTCTACAGTCGACAGGAAAGTAATTGCCTTATCCTCAATGAAAATCATGACTTCCTGATTATAGTAAATAGGGGGAAGGAAAAAAAATGAACAGAGCAGACAACCAGGTCTTTCATCTGTGATTACCCGGTGGAAAAGCTGCCTGGGGGGCGAGGAGGGGAGGGGCTCAGAGCTGGCGGCTCAGGAGCTGATGGAAAAGAAGATGAGGTGCCCACAGGGCATTTTTGAAGGCGGAAGTTGTCCACATGCATGAAGCTCCTTGCACACTGCCCATGAGAGGGGTAGACCTGACTCTGCCTGTGTTTGGGGGTAATTAAAGCAAGAAGTTAGAGTGTTTTGTGCATTCTTTCTCCCCTCAAACAAAGCTGTGTTCAAATTCTGGTGCAACATCATGGGCACCTTTCTGTCTTCCAGTATGGAACCTGCTTCATGGTGTTGTCGGGAAGACGGGGCAGTGCACGGTAAGTTCTGAAGACGCTCGTTTTTCAACCTTTAAACATGTTTTATTCTTGTCATTGTCATTTCTTGATCGACTCGGGCAGCGGGGTCTAATTTCTGTCCTGCCTTTGACCTTGCAGGACTGCCTTTGCCTGCTCCCTCACAGTGTCCCGGAAGTCCTGGCATCCTCAGAGCAAGACAGAGTTAACCCCCAGAGGGTCTCCAAGGTGTGGAGGCAGCTCTCCCTTTCTCTGTGTCCCCACCTCCAGGCAGAGAAGCAGAGGTCACAGTCAGGACCAGGTTTCTGCACAGATGCAACTGCATTTTGCACCCAGAGTCAGCCAGGGGAACCAACTGGAGACACTGGCAGGTGACATCCCTGCAAGGACACTCCTGAAAAACAGTGACTCCGCGGGACCCTTGGTGCCCTGGAGCAGGCTTCCCAGGCTGCAACGGGAACCCTCAGAGGGAGGCACGCCCCGATGACTAATCGCTAACATTCATGGAGAACTTATATGTTCCAATCTCTGTGTAATGAGTACTTTGAACATAGATCAGCTCATTTAATCTGCACAGTAACGCTAGGAGGACTCATAATGAGAACACTGAGGCTGAGAAAGGTTAAACGACTTGTAATGTGTCCCATGTCAACCATAACACGAAAGCCGGGATTTAAACTCAGGTCTATATGACACCAAAGTCCATGCATTGATCACAATGGGGAAAAATCAGGAGTTCTGTTTTGCAACTCAACAAAATTATGATTTTTTTTAAAAAAGGAGACATTGCCACGGATATCACAGATATACAAAGGTTCATAAGAGGCTACTAGAAACAAGTAGACGCCAACAAATTCCTGAACAGCCTAGAAGACACGGAAAAATTCTTGGAACATTAAAACCTACCAAGACTGAATCGGGAAGAAATAGGAAATCTGAATAGACCAATCACTAGTAAGGAGATTGAGCCAGTAATCGAAAATCTCCCAACAAAGGAGTTCTGTTTTGGATACCTTGAAGTTAAACATGCCTGGGAGATAAGTAGGCGATTGGATCGAGAAATCGAAGGAAGGTCTGGGTTGGTGCCACGAACAAAAGTGTGAGATTCCCTAAGGGCGAGACGAGATCAAGCGCCGAGGAAACTTCTCTTTAGAGAATGGACAGAGGAAAATGAGCTCGAGGAGAAAACTGAGAAGGGAAATCAGAGAAGCAGGAAGCAAGCCCAGCAGATGTGTTGTTCCAGGAGCCAAGAAGAGAGCCTGCCCAGCAGAGAGAACTTGGTTTTAACTGAGGCTGCTGAGAGTTGGCGGAGGTCAGGGATGAAACTCAGCCTGCTGGATTCCAGTGCGTGGACGTCACAGGTGACTTGGTGAGAGGGATATCCGCGGAGGGGTGGGGTCAGAGCCAGAGGTAAGTGGGTGACTGAGGGAGCGAGCCTGTGATTCTAATTTTACCCGTTCTTGAAACCCCACAATAACAACTTAATAAAGTGATCGTCTTGAGCATAAATCCACGAGGAGGGTGAAATGGGGTGGAGGGTCGGGACAAAACAACCACACAGTTTTGAGAAACGGACACCGTTTAGATAAGTTTTAACTTATTTAGGAGCCTGAAGAAAGCTGAATCCTAAGTCAGTAGTGAGGCAACTTAAAACCAACACAATTTACACCTTTCAAGTCTCAGGAAACTTTAAAAGTGGAGTTGATTGCCTGGCCAAACTGGCTCAGTAGTTGAGAGCTGACCTCTGAATCAGGAGGTCACGCCTCATTCCTAGTCAGGGCACATGCTTGGGTTGCAGGCTAGATCCCCAGTGTGGGGCATGCAGGAGGCAGCCGATCAATGATTCCCCCTCATCACTGATGTTTCTATCTCCCTCTCCTTTCCTCTCTGAAATCAATAAAAATATATCTTTTAAAAAAACAGGATGGCTTTGAAAGAGGCATTTCAACTTATCAGGACAATATCCCCCATTAAAAAAAAAAAGTGTAGGTGAGATAAGGGGACTGAGGATGGCTTTGAAAGAGGCATTTCAATTTATCAGGACAATATCCTCCATTAAAAAAAAAGTGTAGGTGAGATAAGGGGACTGAGCAGTTCAATTCCCAGGCAGGGCACATGCCTGGGTTTCAGGCTCAATCCCCTGTAGGGGGCGTGCAGGAGGCAGCGGATTGATGATTCTCTCTTATCATTGATGTTCTATCTCTCTCCAGCTCCCTTCCTCTCTCAAAAAGCAATAAAAACATATTTTAAAAAAATAAAAAAGGAAATAAAACACTGTGTTGCTTTCCCAAGTACAGCCTTAAAATGCACACTCCTGGGTCCCATTCCAGACCTACTGAGCCTGGCCTCTCGGGGTTGAGCCTAAAAATCTGTATTAATGCTCAGTCCCCACAGAGGGAAAATCAGACACAGAGACCCAGCTTTCCTTTCCACAGTCATATTCCTGTAGCTTTTGTCCATTCATCACGGTATGAACACAGCCAGTGCATCCATTATAAAGCTAAAGCAAAACTAAGAAAACAGTAGCTAAAAAGACAGCACCCCCTAGTGCCAACAAGACGGGAACTGAATTGGCTTGGGTGCTGTCTGTCTCCTGTCAGAACACAGCAGGGCCTAGTCCAGACCTGGGCCCTGGAGCTATTGCTGTGCTGGGATTCCGGTCACCGCTCAGTGATTATAATGCACAAAATAATGTGACTGAAGATGAGGGGAAGTGGGGGCCATAATAGGAGCTAATATAATAACTTAATGTAGACTGTGTTCACCAGGAATGTAGAAGTGTTTCGAAGCCATGGCTGAGTAGTCAGGAGACTCATTGCAGGGGGAACCCAGGAGGGGCTGGGAGAAGAACTCACTCTAAAGCAAGGGAGAGTCAGACGTCGGCTGGGTCCAAAGAAAATGAGCCCATTTCAAATAGAAGAGCTAATTTTGAATACAGCAGAGGCTGATTCTAAATGTCCACTTCTTTTAAAAATATATTTTTCTTGATTTCAGAGAGGAAGGAAGAGGGAGAGAGGGATAGAAACATCTATGATGAGAGAGAATTATCGATCAGCTGCCTCCTGCATGCCCCCCATCGGGAACTAAGTCCGCAACCCAGGCATGTGCCCTGACCAGGAATTGAATCTTGACCTCCTGATTCATGGGCTGATGCTCAACCACCGAGCCACACTGGCCAGGCACGCTTCCACTTCTTAAGCACAGACCATGTGCCAGTCACTTTATACCCACAAGATAGGGGATGTTATCATCCCATTTTACAGATGAAAAAAACAAGGCTCTGAGATGTTACCTTACTTCCACGAGGCTATAATACTGAGTAGCTGACAGAGCCAGGATTTGAACTGAGCTCTTTTCTGCACGGTTGCCTCTGTACCAGGCTGTCTGGAAACCATAGCTTGTTGTTGAACCAGCCAGGAGGTGTGGGTCACCCTGGATTCTACCCACCTCCCCCACCTCACCCCCACTTTCCACTCCAAAGCAACTCCAGAGCCAAGCCAATCAACTCTACCACCTAAATGTTTCTCAGGTTGTACCTCCTCTCCATTCAACGGCCACTCCCTTGGCTCAGCCTCTAAATTATTTCTCCTCCTTTACAATTCTTTGTCTCCACTAACACCCCCTACTCCAAACCCTCTCTCCGTGAACGAACTTTCTCCGATGCACCTGACCATTGCACTCCCCCAGCTGAGAGCTTCCACAGGCTTCCTATTCCCCTGAGGATGAAATCCCAACTCCCTGTTCCTGACACTGCCTGTCCCCAGGTGAGCTCTTGTTGGGTCTCTGCAAATCCTGTGACATAATTAATGAAAATGGGCTTCTCTCTTGGAGGTTCCCATTAACCAATATGACCTGGCATGAGAGCATCACTTCCTCCATACTCTATTGTCAAGGCAATCACAAAAGCCCAACCAGGTGTAAAGAGAGGGAACATGAACTTCATCTCTTGAAGGAGAGTGGCAAGGTCCTAAAAGAATATATGGGGCCTGGCAGATGTGGCTCAGTGGTTGAGTGTCAACCTATGAACCAGGAGGTCAAGGTTCGATTCCCGGCACATGCCCAGGTTTTGGGCTCGATCCCTAGTAGGGGCCGTGCAGGAGGCAGCCGATCAATGATTCTCACCATTGATGTTTCTATCTCTCTCTCCCTCTCCTTTCCTCTCTGAAATAAATAAAAATATATATTTTTAAAAAACAATATATGGGGTGAAAAATATTGTTATGACCTTTTTTGGAAAATACAATTTGATGCAATATTACTATAGTTCCCATTTACTAAGCACCTGCCATACATATGCGTTGTAACTTCAATGTATTATCTTGAAATATCTTAAGGCACCGGTTTGGCTGATTAAATTGTAGGCTTAGGAGCTGAGCGTGGAAATATACATAAAATAAGGATCTGAATAAATCACAGAAAATAAAATCCTTTTCCACAGAAAGGGGGTTTAGGGATAGTTACTCATTATCAAAAATACAGGAGTTACACACAACCCATAACTCAAATTACATTCTATTACTCAAAGCAAACCTTAGCAAATTTTGTTTAAACTGACCACTTGATAAAATTAATCTAATTTATCTGTACCAGCTAAAAGTGATTGGACGTATTTTTCTTTTTCTTTCTTTGTTCTTCTTTTTTTTTTTTTTTTTTTTTTTCTTTTTTTTTTTTTTTTTGTTAATCCTCCCCCGAGGATATTTTTCCATTGATTTTTTTTTTTTTTAAGAGAGAGTGGAAGGGAGAGGGAGAGAGAAACATCACTGTGAGAGAGACACATCAATTGGTTGCCTCCTGCATGAACCCTGACCAGGACCGGGGAACCTGCAACCAAGGTCTTGACCAGAACCGAACCCATGACCCTTCAGTCCACGGGCTGACGCTCTCTCCACTGAGCTGAGCCGGCTGCGGCGATTTGCTGTATTTCCAACAAACAGCATCTTGGAGGCTCTGGCTGCCTCCCTGCCCTACTCCGCAGTGTTGACCTGCATTCGTCTGCGTTTGCTCTTACTCATGAGTCCCTTTAACCTTCCCCCTGGCTCAGGTGGGGAGGTGTCCAAGGAAGAAGGAACATGCAGGCACTCCCTTGTCATCTCCCACGTGGACGGAGCACCCAGATGGCTATGTCCATGGGCATGAAAACCAGTGGGCAGCCACTGGGCCTCAGGTCGCCTCCACTTCTGACATTCCCGACAGGCTCTCCGAAGAAGCAGTGGTTCTCTACCTTCCTCATGCCGCGACCCTGTAATACAGTTCCTCATGTTGTGGTGAGCCCCAATTTCATTGTTACAAATCGAACAGAATTAAAGCATAGTGATTCATCACAAAAACAATATGTCATTGTATATGTGTTTCCTGATGGTCTTAGGCGACCCCTGTGAAAGGGTCATTCGACCCCCAAAGGGGTCGCGACCCACAGGTTGAGAACCGCTGATCTATACCAAGGAATCGGTTATGTGGGAGAGAACACCTCTTTTATCTCACCAAAATCCATCGCTGCCTATCAGAACTCGGCCCTGAGGGTATGGATGATGGGAAGGACAGAGTCTAAGGCTGGCAGGGTGGTGTGGAGCTGGGGGGGGGGGGGAAACACTGATTAATTACAGAAAGTATTGGGGAGTCAGAGCCCTGAAAGGAGGTGTCCTGGGTCCCAGAACAAACTTCATCTTTCACCACTTTCCCCCACTGCCTGTCTGACACGTGATGATCAGTTTCAAAGGAATGTGTATCAGTGGGGGGCCAGGCAGGAAAACAAAAACCACATGAATGTTGTTCTAACGGGAAATTTAAAACAAGTATTAAAAGGCCTGACATTTAAAAAGAAAAACGGAGGTCACAGAGAGATAGTAAATGCAGGAAGCAGCTATCACCCCTACGGTTAGGAGGAAACAGAAAGAGTCTGGGGTTACCGGAAATGCAATGCTTAGAAGAGGGGCCCCCAAAAGCTACAGCAACAGTCCTCCAAGAAAGAGACGTGGCCCAGCTCTCGCCCGGGAGGGGAAGTGTTGAAAGAAGTTGAAGACCAGAAATGGCAGCTGCCAAGTGAAGGGCCAGGAAAATGCTGGAATGCTGAGCACACAGAAATGAAGTCCCTTGTCCATCCTGCAGCCGCCCCGTCTCCCCCTGGTGCCTAGAGGCACAGCCCACAAGAGACCAGCCAGCTAGAAGGAAACCCCGTTTGCAGAGCACCCGCCTCAGCGTCCCAGTGCAGAGCACGGAGGGCCTGGGGGCTGGAGACAGTAAGTAGATCCCTGACTGGATCGCGGTGCGTTTCGGGACGTGCAGGGACTGGCTCCGCGGGCCTCTGGCAACATAACGGCAACGCTTCAGGCGAGCGACTCGGTTGACAACCATTTGGCTTTCCTTTCTGCCTTGGTTGACAATAAACGGACGTTAAACTTCGCCAAGTAGGAGGAGCCATCTTAAAGCTGAATAATTTCTACTGGACTATCCATCACTTCACAGACGTTTCCCTCTTTCATCTCCAGTTTGCTGTTAGGCCCATCACGGAGTTCATTTACTGCAGGTCTCCTATTCTTCAGTTCTATGGTTTTCTTTGGGTTCCTGAGCCCTCTTACTAGGATGTGCCCCTCTCCTCGGCCCGCCACGAGGGGGCACTCCAACCAGGCTCTGCCTTCGTGGCTTGAACTGCGGCTTCAGTCTCAGTCCTTTTGCCCCTCCCACTGCAGAGGGCACCGGGTGAGCTCCCTGGGGGTGCTTTGAAGCCTCAAGATCTCGCTGGCTAATTGTGGGGCTGGGGGTGGGGACAGTCAGGGGGGCCTAAGGGGAGAAGCAGCCACCTCATTCCTCCAACAGCTCGCGCTCTAAGCCACACCTCGGGACCCTTTAGTCCGCATGTCGAGGCTCTATCCACTGAGCCACACAGGCTAGGGCCTGCATGCTCTTTCATTGGTAAATTCTAGCTGCGGCTGGGAGTACCCCCATGGCCACATGGGCTCAGTCCCCGGGGTGCAGATCACAGCAGCCCAGCCAGCGGGGATCGCGTAGCCTCTTCTCACGCGTGACCTTCCTCCAGAGGCACGGGGTGCGCCTCTGTATTCGCTTCCTGGGGCCCCTGGAACAAAGCGCCCTGTGTTCTCTCCCAGTTCTGGGGGCAGGAAGTCTGAAGTCAGGTGTCGGCAGGTTCTGAAGGCGAACCTGTCCCCTCCCTCTCTCCAGGAATCCCTGGTGGCTCCGTGACTTATCCATGCATCGCTCCAGTCTCTGCTCTGTCACTTCCTTCCCCAAGCCTTCCAGCGAGCCCACCCCCGGGGGATGGAAGCCCCACGAATGCACACAGGCCTCTTTAAAAATCTCTCCAAACTCCCGCTCTGTTATGTGCTGGCTTCAGGGCGTCTGTTTTCACCCCCTGGGTTAGAATTCAGGCCCATCTTCCCCTGCCGGAGCCTCTATTGAGGGTTGGAAACCCAGTCAGAGGACGATGCCACCGCCTTCCTTGGCCACACAGGAGCGACGGCTCCATGACACACAGAGTTGGTGCTTTTCCTGCCCCCCATCTCCTCCCCCCAAGTCTTGTTCTGAAGGATTTGTCTTAACCACACACAAACCTGACAGGTATTTCTCCCAAAGCATCAGTGGGGAGGAGCTGAAGTGACATTTTTTTTAAAAATAAAGAGATGTAATATTTAAAGAGAGTTTTCTATGTCACCCCCTTGGGGAAGGGAGCCCTTAATATTCCCATCAACGCTGACACGTGTGAATCACAGCCGCTTCTTCCTCTGAAAGCACCGTGACTCACCAGGAGAAGCCGGCTGTGGGCTGCACATTCTTCTTCCGACGGAGCAGGCTCTGCCCGAGGAGGACCAGCGCACACCACTCCCAGCCGCGTGCGACCGCAGCCAGCCTCCCGTTTACTTCTTTCCAGACACTGCGGATGGACTGGGGTGACCTTAGCAGCGGTTCTCAACCTGTGGGTCGCGACCCCTTTGGCGGTCGAACGACCCTTTCACAGGGGTCACCTAAGACCATCCTGCATATCAGATATTTACATGACGATTCATCACAGTAGCAACATGACAGTTATGAAGTAGCAACGAAAATAATTTTATGGTTGGGTCACAACATGAGGAATTGTATTCAAAGGGCCAGAAGGTTGAGAACCACCGATCTAGCTCCTTCCATCTCCAGCTGGTTTTTTTATGCGAGGCGGCTGCTCCTGAGAAATCGCCCTCCTCCCCTCCATGGCTAGGGTGAAGGCTTTGAGTTTTGTTCGAGTCCCTGCAATCCTTCCGAAGCCCCAGCAAAGTCCGTACTAGACCCCTCTCCTCCAGAGGCACCTGGGGTCAAGGACCACACGAGACTCCCGGGGTGGCCGGGCACTTTTTGGTCCCCTGAGTCAACCTCTGCGCCGGTCACAGGACACTCCCGAGATCCAGACCCGGCCTTGACCCACGCCCTCTTTCCTCAGCTGATTCCCCTATTGTTCTGCCTGAAAAGAGACATCTGTAAGCTGCCGGCTCCAATTACCACCGTTTCTCTCTGAAATGCTACCGTTTCTAAACGTTTTCAACTGAAATTGGGTGGCTTCCCTTTCTAATTAACTCAAGTGGCCTCTTCCCTGATGGTGGCAGCTATAATTATGCCCCACTTAACTCGGAGAGGGCTGTGCAAACGAGGGGGATGTCCAAGGTCACCTTGCTGTCACTCCTCGTTTATCTGGGCTTGTTTGGATTCTGGGAAGAGAAGGACATTGCTGACAGATGGGTTGTTTTCTCCCTTCGGCTCAGAGGGATGGGCTGACATGCACGAGTCAGTCCCTTCCTTTCAGCCCCTGAGAGCAGCCGACTGAGCCGGGGCAGGCCCGGGGTGTGTGTTCAGTGATGTGTGACTGCGGGAGGAGGAAGATGCCTGGTCCTGTCACTATTTAAAATCACTTCCACCCACTGGGCTGAGTCACCGGAACGTCACTGCCTGGGGTTTGCATCCGTCTGAGAAGTACACTGTGGAGCTTTCCACTCTCGGCCGTTGCCCTTCGCTCACTCGGCCCCTTCAGGGAAGGCTGCGGGGATCTCACCCTCAGCTGCTTCTCTCTCAGGCGCCGAAATAGTCCCTCTTCCTGACAACAGCGATGCCCACGCGTGTGCAGCACCTGAGCTCTCAGGGAGGCAGTGGGACACCCACGTCACACAAGAAAACTACGATTTTAATGGGCTGAGAGGGACTTGACCCAAGGCAACTGGAGAGCAGTCTGGACCAGAATCCAGGTTTCCTGCCTCCTAGCCTAATCCTGGACCAACAGAGGACCTTTGGGTTTAAAAACACAGACCCCCTGGCCCAGCCTGAGTGGCTCAGCTCAGTCGCTTGAACGTCATCCTGTGCACTGAACTGAAAGGTTGCCAGTTCGATTCCCATCAGGCTGTGTACAGAAGGCAGCCGATCAATGTTTCTCTCTCACATCGATGTTTCTGCTCCTCTCTCGCTCTCTTCCCCTCTCTAAGCATGACCTCGAGTGAGGATTTCAAAAAATAATAAATTAATTAATAATAAAAACACAGCCTCTGCGGGCTAAGGTCCCTGGTTCAATTCCGGCCAAGGGCATGTGCCTTGGTTGCGGGCACATCCCCAGTGGGAGGTGTGCAAGAGGCAGTTGATCGATGTTTCTAACTCTCTATCCCTCTCTCTTCCTCTCTGTAAAAAATCAATAAAATATATTTAAAATAATAATAATAATAATAAAAACACAGACCCCTGTTTTCAAATGCACCCGCAGCAGGCCAATGGACAGAGAGGAAAATCCACTTTGGCTGAAATGATGTGAACACCTGGCACTTGATTTCAGAACAAATAAGACCATTTCCTTTTTTACCTTGAACCTCAGGTTATGATAAATATTCTCTCCCTGATCCTCAAAATCCAAAAAAGAATATAAACGGCGTGGTTGGTTTTCAGAGCACTCATGACTGTTCAAAAGGAAAAGAATGATCCCCCAACAGTGAGCTCTAGCGGTTCTGGGAACACAGCTTTGGGCCAGGCAGGCGTGGGGAAGAGCCCTGTGAGACTTGGGGCAGGTGACCATGGCTCTGGGTCTCATTACGTGTGGTTATCGCCCTCACAAAAGTGTTATAAAGAGTAAATGAAATCATGACTGTAAAGCTCTTAGCATAGAGTCTGTCACTTATAAAACCCTCTATAAATGTTGGTGATATTATAAACAGTCAATAATTGTCTCCTGTGACATAGAGTTACATACTAAGTAAGTAATGGCTCTGGCCTCACTTTTTTAAATTTTAATTTTTGATTAACCAAGCCATTTGTTTATTTTACAGTCAATATTATTTTATGTTAGTTTCAGGTATATAACATAGTTATTAAACAATTATATATTTTATAAAGGGATACCCCCATATTTCCAGTACCCACCTGGCACCATACCTAATTATTACAATATTATTGACTATTTTCCCTATGCTGTATTTTACATCCCATGACTATTTTGTAACTAGCAACCTGAACTTCTTAAACCCTTCACCTTTTCACCCAGTCCCCCAGTTCCCTCCTCTCTGGCAGCCATCAGTCTGTTCTCTGTATCTAAGAGTCTGTTTCTGTTTTGTTTGTTCACTATTTTTTAAGATTCCACATATAAGTGAAATCATACGGTATTTGTCCTCTGTCTGACTTATTTCACTCAGCACAATATGCTGTAGTCCAACCTCTGGTCTCGCCTTTTTTTTTGTTTTCATTTGTTGCCTCCCATTCACCACCACATTGCTTCTTTTCCCTCAAACACTAGACCAGTGGTCGGCAAACTGCCGCTCGGCAAACTGCGGCTCACGAGCCACATGTGGCTGTTTGACCCCTAGGTGTGGTTCTTCCACAAAATACCGACTTCTGCGCATGGACCACGAGGTTTCAATCGCACTGTATGTGCGCGCCCGCATGTGGTATTTTGTGGAAGAGCAACACTCAAGGGGCCAAAGAGCCGCATGTGGCTCGCGAGCCGCAGTTTGCTGACTACGGCACTAGGGGATTCCTGGATGCTAGCTCCTCTGTGTACTTGAGCGTCCTTCTGGGCCTATCTGTGGGGCGCTTTTTGAGCAGGACCCCCTTTTCCCCTTGCTGGGTGTTGGAGCCCCCCAGAACTGCCTGCCTCGTGGCCAGCACTCGCTGTCCTGTGGCATCATCTCCTTACCGCAGCTTGGCACCGAATTATTGAGGAATTTACAAATGAAGAACCTACCACTGAAACTAGAGGTGTCTCTCCAGAGAGCCTCTTCCCCTAAGTCGTAGGAGCCGTTGATCCTCAGATAAACGCCAGAGAAACCGTAACAAGCACCACAGAGAGTGTAAGATCACTCAGCAACATCACGGGGAAGGCCTGGAAGACGGAGCTACAGGATCTGCACACATAAATCCTGCGATTCCGCCTTCGCTCACTGTTTTAGGACGACGGTCATGACAAACACAACCTAACCCGGCTAAGGCTGGAGAGGGGAACATGTGGGCACAGAACTCCCAAGTGCAGGCCCGCATCAGGCTTCAGGCAATTCTGACTCCAGGGGCTCAGTCTACTGGTTTCCATGTTTCCCTCTTGTTGTTGTTAATCCTCACCCGAGGATACTTTTCCCATTGATTTTTAGAGAGAGTGGGAGGGAGGGAGGGAGGGAGAGAGAAACATCGATTGGCTGCCTCCAGCAATTTTAGGAATAAATGGTTGGGATTTGGCGACCAGTTAAAAGTGAGGCAGGCTGAGTGGGAGGGGGAGACCTCCCCTTGATTGACCAGGTGTGCCCCCGGGGACAGGGAACAGGATGGGGGAAGCCAGTGCTCGCAGCCAGGGGCAGCACCGCACCCCTGGGGGCACTTAGAAATGGGGGGAAGCAGGGTGAGTATTCGGGTTGTTCCAGTGAGCAGACAGGACCAAACACCCGTCAAGGCACAGGGACAGTCACCTCAACGGAGAACTGTCAGATCCCAAAAGCCAAAAGTGCCCCCTCTGAGACATGCTGGCGACGATCTCAAAGGACACCCACCTGCCAGATGTGGGAGATGTGGGAATGAGTGACCAAACCTCGGGAAAGAGATGACACCGGAATCCATGTGCTAGACGGACGGCACGAAGGAGCGCTCACAGGGCGGGCCATTCTGAAACCCCAGCCACGTCGACGTCAAGGCGTGGTCTCCGGGGCAGCAGCACGTGGATCCATCAGCATCACCTGGGGTCCATCAGACGCGGAGCCGTGGGCCCTGCCCTAACCCGCTGAATCAGGAGCTCCAGCGTGGGCCCGACCGCCTGCGGTGTACCGAGCAACCACGTGTGAGAGCCACTGGGCAGCAGGGCACGAAACAAGAAATGAGAGTTTCTGAAAACAAAGAAAAAGGAGTGATGAAAAGTGACAAATGCTATGGAGTCAAGCAGAGCAGCCTGCATTTGATTAAGCAGGATGCTTTCAGTGACGTTGTAGCAGATGGGCCCATAGTGGCCAGTGGCCTTCAGCAGGCTGAGGGCTGACTTGGAGGTAAGAAGAACAAAGAATGGAAGTAAAAGCACCAGGAGGAATCAGCAATAGCTCCAGGGGGACATGGGGCCCAGGAGAGTTCTCAGGATGGAAGAACAGACTCATGCTTATATAACACAGATACAAAGAGAAAAAATGAACCGGGAAGAGGAGAAAATGATAGGAGTGAAAACAGTGCCGGAGACCTATGCACCAGGAGGCAGGCGCTGGGCGGTAAGATTGGAGCAGAGTAGAGTGTTGCCTTTGGAAGGGACAGGGAAATGCTGGTAGGAGCAGGACACACCTTCCCAGAATTGGGGGGCAGAGGCACAGCAGCCTGGAGGTGCTGGAAAACAAGGGCGTTAAGCACTTGGCATGAGCACCCAGTAGCTCAGGGGTTCTCAACCGTGGCTGCACATTAGAATCACCTGGGAATCTTTTTAAAATCCTGATTTCTGGGCCTCATCCTCCAGAATGACTTTAAAATCAGGATTTTAAAAAGATTCCCAGGTGATTCTAATGTGCAGCCACGGTTGAGAACCACTGCAGTAGCTTCCCAGGAGTAACAAGCCCAATTGCTTCCAGTTAAATCCCAGGTTGACCATTCAATAGCTGTGACCTTAGGCAAAGTCACTCACCTCTCTGAATCTCAGTCTCTCCCACCTGGGAAAGAGGAGGGCCGATCTTAGGCGGAGAGCAAAGGGGCAGGAGTTGGGACGGGACCTTGAGAAATGGGGACATTTGGAATGATTCCTGTGGGGAATGGGAGACAGTTGACCAGAGACCAGTATAAAGAGCACATGGTAAAAGGGTACACGACTAGAATGCAAAACCAGGGTGACAAAAAACTTAAAAAGAAACCCACAATGTCACAGCTCTGAACGCAGATTTCAGTTTTTTCTCTTGGTTCAGCTTCTGTATATATCAAACAACAAATAACCAATAACCCCCAAACCCAGGAAAGATGCGCGGTGACTGAGAAAGCAAGTGCTGCCTGTGATGAGTTGATTTGATGTGTCAACCTGACTGGGCCACGGGTGCCCAGATAGGGGGTCAAACATTATTCGGGGTGTTTCTGTGAGGGTGTTTGGGGAGGAGATTAACATTTAAATTGATGGACTTGAGTGAGCAGATTGCCCTCCCTGATGTGGGTGGGCCTCGTCCAATCAGCTGAAGGCCCACCCACATCCATCCTCCAAGTTAGGGAGAATTCCGATGGCCTTTGATCTGGGACATCAGCTCTTCCTGGTTCTATAGCAGCTTCCAGACTTTAGACTCAAAGTGGGCTACTAGCTCCAGATGTTTTGGACTTTCCAGCCTCCGTGATCCTATGAGCCAGTTCATTATAAAAATCCCATAAGTAGATCTCCCATAGGTTTTCTTCTCCTGGAGAACCCTGGCTGATACGCTGCCTGATTGCAGGGTCTAGCATTCTTCCTCTCAACTTCAGAAAATATTTGACATGGCTGCTGAGCAACACGAAGTTTCAGGCATGAGGGCTTTCTTTTAAACGGCAATCCTTCCAGGAGAAAAAGCAGGTTTGTTGGGAAGGGGTTCTGAAATGAAGGGGGTGGAGGGAAGAAAAAAATAAACAGAAGGAATTACCCAGGTGAAGACTACCTGAGTGTTAATATATATATATATTAATATATATATATTATATAATATATATATTAATATCTATATCTATATCTATATATATATATATAGAGAGAGATATCGTATAAAATTAAGAAGCAGAGAATAGGAGGGGAAACTAGAAAACAAAAAAAGCAATAAAAATAAGTTAAACAATGGCATTAAAGAAAGAGAAAAAGAAGAAGAGTGTAGTAAGTGTTTCTGTGGCTTTACAAGTTTCATGTGGGATTCGGTGGGTTCTGGAGGCTGGTTAAACCAGGACAACGCTGCACCTCATCAGAGCTGCAGAGCTGACTCCCCGGCTGGAGGAACTGCCGCTGTGTGCCTGGTGTGCAGATAAGAGCCTTCCAGACCAAGTATTTTAGAAAAGAAACCCTGATGCAAGGGCAAGCAGCCAATGAAAAGCTGGAAAGCTATGGCTGTGGAAAATTTGACATTTCCTTTCAACATCAGTACCTGATTACACAGCCCTGTTCCAGAGTGGAACACTAACACGTCCCAATTCCTATATCCCAATGCTATTTCCGCTGGAAGAACGGGAGGGAGCCGTTATAGCTGAGACAAATGAACACCTCAAATGACTTTAGAGGCAGAGGCCACAGAGAGGTTGAGTAGCAAGAATTTAATGACAGATTTACATTTCTTCTGTTAATGAGTGGAGGTCATAGCCACTGGTCTCCCAGGAAAAGGCTGTAGCAGTTTGAAGCTGTTCATTATAAAAATAAGAAGCAGCCCTAACCGGTTTGGCTCAGTGGATAGAGCATCAGCCTGCGGACTAAAGGATCCCAGGTTCGATTCCACAAGGGCATGTACCTTGGTTGCAGGAGGCAGCTGATCAATGTTTCTCTCTCATCGATGTTTCTAACTCTATCTCTCTCCCTTCCTCTCTATAAAAAATCAATAATATATATATTAAAAAAAAAGAAGCCATCCCTTCCTCTTAAAAGAAAAAGAAGCAAAGGCCCAGCTGGTGTGGCTCAGTGGATAGAGCGTCGGCCGGCGGACTGAAAGGTCCCAGGTTTGATTCCGGCCAAGGGCACATGCCTGAGTTGCGGGCTCGATCCCCAGTAGGGGCCGTGCAGGAGGCAGCCAATCAATGATGCTCCCTCATCATTGATGTTTCTATCTCTCTCTCCCTCTTCCTTCCTCTCTGAAATCAATAAAAATATATTTTTTTAAAAAAGAAAACAAGCACAGATTAAAACCTGGCAGATGGGGCAGCTCCTGGAGGCAGGAGAGAAAAGCAGATCAGCCCTGAGAGCATTTACAACCATCACCCTATGGTCAGTTCCCCCATCAAAGAGACTCTGGTCCAAGCAAAAAACAAGTATTAAACAGTATTCTGCTTTTAGAAAAGACACGCAAATTAAAATTTCAAAAAATAAAGGAAAAATTCCATTTGGACAAAGGGACCGTCTTCTGGGAGAAAAAGAGGAGCAGGGGCCTCGGGATGTGAGCAGGGCCTTGGCATTCCCGTCAGTGGTGCCAGGGTTGTTGGGGGCAGCTAGTTAGTTATTAACCAAAGAGAAGGCCCTAAGCATGATGGACTAGGAAGCTACAGCGTCCAGACACTCCGGGGACAGGACAGCTGCATTGCCCGCCAAGGGGATCAGCCTCTCTCTGTGCCCCCCGCCCCCCCGCAGAGGGAGGGTTCCTGGAGGTTTGGGGGTCAGGGAATGGTACTGGGGAAATTCCTCTGCCGAGGCATGTGCAGAGGCTAAGATGGTGCAGGGAATGGGCCCAGCACAAGCCCTTGATGTGCCAGGAAAGAGACTGGGGGGTAGTTTGAAAGAAAGCTTACTCCTTCCCAAACCCAAGGAGATAGAATCAAAGCTTAACGAAGGCTTGGGTTTTGTTCATTCATTGGCTCATCCTCGCCATCCAGCCTGGGTGGCAGCCGTGGGGACCGGGAAGTGAGACGCAGGTCAGCGCAGCCGGGAACAGAGGCTAAGCTAGACTAGGGATAATGGCACAGCATCCCTGGGCCCTGGCCCTTCTCCTGGGATCGGTGAGGACAAGTGTGGGCCGTCTGCTCAGAGGCTGCACTCCTTTCCAAGGGAGATGGGGCCAGGCCAGCGGGCACCTGGGGACAGTCTTTGTTTTTGCTCCCGTAACTTTTTGCCACAGTACCGCCTCCTGCCACAACGCATGCATCCTTGAAATGCGTTTCCTGCGATACCGTGAAAGAATCCTGTTTCCATCAGCAACAGGGTGAAGGAAAGGTGAGCAGGGAGGGGGACCTGGAGGCCCGTTGGAGGCTGCCAGCAGATTGGGGGGAGAGGGGCTGGGAGTGGAGGAGGGAAGGAGGGCCCCTGGGTGCTTGAGGGCCTGAACGCAAAGGGTGAGAGACACCCTGTGAGCAAAGAGCAGCGAAAGGGGAGAAGCCAGGGCACTGGCTACACTCCCTCCTCCCTTGGCCGGTTGTCCTGCAGTGCCCAGCGGCGCCACTGGCCTGGTGGAAGAGGTAAGATCCCTGCCGACCTACCACTGATGAAAACAACCCGAGACAAGGTGCTACCTACCCTTCTGCAGACAGCCCACCTCTTTCCCAGGGCCCCGGTACGTCACTAGGCTCCTTGGCAGAGACCGGAACTGTTCATTATATGAACCTCCTAAACTCCTAGCAGTCAATAGAGACAACTAAGGTTCAAGATCCTGTGCTAGCGTCTCCTTGCTGCCTCCCTACAGAGCCTGGCCAGCAAACGCCCTGCACACCACGCGCTCTCTGAGCACCGACAGCAGAAATGACGCTCCCGTCAGAGCCGCACAGCTGTGTTTTCAGTCCCGCTGAGTCAATATTTTCCATCAGAAACAGCTGTGGGTCTTTCGGTATCGCACCCCGTTCACCCCCATATACACAAAGGCACAGAGTACGTGCAGTTGTCTTTTGTGACCAGAGAAAGACAGCTGTCTGTGCAGCCGACCGAGGCACATCCTCTGTGATTCAGAAAGCAACCCTCTCCTCTCCTGTGTCTCAGACTCGCGGGGAAATTAAACCTGGAGAGCAGAGTGAATAGGAGCCGGGCTGGCGCTTCCAGTTAGAGGAACAAATGACGCCAAAGGACATGGGGCATATTGGAAACAAAGTTATGGGGCTCATGACTCCAATGTGACCAACTACACCTGCCCTGTCCAAGGCAGGAGCCACTAGCCACTGTGCCTCCTTACTGCTCAGCAGCATGTGTCCAGGACCCAAAACAAGGCCTGGTCCCTAGTTTGTGCTCAGTAATTATTGGCTGAATACGTGCGTATTTATCTATGTATGCACACCCAGAGATAGACATGTGGACATGTATCTTTACTTTTTTCATTTTACCTTTGGCATGTGGGAATTTTGTCACTGGTTGGCACAAGTCATCTGAAAGGTGTTTGGGTTCTACACACACATACACACACACACACACACACACACATGCTGGATTAAGTCACAGAATGAATGAGTCGTCTACCATTTTCTGAGAACTTTATGTCAATAAACACTTCTAACAAAATATTCCCAATCAGAATGGGTTTCTCTACATTGACTGTATTTCATCACCAAACCATGAGGAGGAGGGGCCGGGGGAAATCTACCTGCTTGCTTTTCGTGGCACCACAGTGCCCTCTTGCGGCAAAATCAGTACCCGTGCACGAAAGTCAATTTTTATTTTAAAACACAAGTTACTTTATGCTTCCAGTAACATTAAACCCTGTACTGAGGCATAATTACTTGGAGAATCGACCCAAATATGTACCTAGATAGTTAAATATGAAATCTGGCAGGTTGTATTGGTGAAAAGATAAATGATGGACGACCTGTCACAGAACTCTCCACACTAGGAAATGGTGAAGTACACGAAAGCTGCTCTTTGGATTTAATATTCTGATCATTTCTGTTCATCATCATCTGGTTAAACAAACGCTACTTTCAAGTTCAGGTAGTGTTGTACATACAATTTATCTACTCTCTCTCTCTCCCCTCCTCTTTTTAATGCCGCTGTGCTCGCCAGCTGTGAGCCCGGCTTCTGGCTGAGTGGTGCTCCCCCCGTGGGAGCGCACTGACCACCAGGGGGTAGCTCCTGCGTTGAGCGTCTGCCCCCTAGTGGTCAGTGCACATCATAGTGACCGGTCGTTCTGGTTGTTCCATTGTAAGGGTCGCCTAGGCTTTTATTATATAGACTAGAAGCCCGTTGCAGGAAGATTCCTGCAAGAATAGGGCTTCGCTCCCATCTCTGCTGCTGCTACCCCACCTCTCTGCCGCTGCTACCCCGCCCATCTCTGCCACTTCTCTCCTGCCTGTCTCCGCTACCTCAATTCTGTTGCTTGGCTTCCTTCTATGGTGTCTTCAGTCTTCGCTCCCAGCCAGTATATGCAAATTAGCCACCATCTTTGTTGGCGGTTAATTTGCATATCATACTGATTAGCCAATGGGAGGCATAGCAAAGGTACAGTCAATTACCATGTTTGTCTATTATTAGATAGGGTGGATATTACTTTAAAGGTACTTGATTTGTGTTCATTCAAAAAGCCATACGGATTATGTTCCACCAGACCAGTGTCTGCTTCAGAGCAACTCCAGCAGGTACTTTCAGAGGCAGGGAAATCTTCCTGGTTGAGTAAGTCAGGCTACTGAAATTAATATGCAACACCTAGACATCCTTGCCCATCAGTGACAAAATGTTCGGGGCTCCCGGGTTCCTGCCAACCACCTACACAACTTAATATCTCAAGATACACACCCAATGTCTTCTTTTTAATCCTCACCAGAGGATATTTTTCTATTGATCTTTTTTTTTTTAGAGAGTGGAAAGGGGAGAGAAAGAAACATTGATGTGAGAGAAACCCATCGATTAGTTGCCTCCCACACACACCCTGACCGGGGCCGGGGATCAAACCCACTACCCTTGGGTCCACAGGCCAATGCTCAAAATACTGAGCACCTGGCCCAATGTCTTTTCTTCTCTTAAAATGTTTTTATTGATTTTTTTTTGAGAAAGGCAGAGGAATAGAAACATCGATGAGAGGGACATCATCGATTGACTGCCTCTTGCATGCCACCTACTGGGGATCAAGCCTGCAACTCAAGCATGTGCCCTGACCAGGGATCAAACCATGACCTCCTGGTTCATAGGTCGATGCTCAACCACTGAGCAACACCGGCTGGGCTCAATGTCTTTTCCACATCACTAACGTGAACTCTGGTTATGGAATGCGTTTGGCTCACTTACACAGTAAGTGCCTAGTGGAGGGCAGGAGACATGGTGCCAAGGAAAGATCTCAGCAGTCAGAACTTTGAGGTTCAAGTTCTGATTCCGACTCAAATTTTGTGAGTTTTAACAAAGAAATCCCTTCACTTCTTTGACCCTCAGCCCCTGCAGTGTAGGATGGGGACCAGCAGTCCTCCCGCCATGAACAGGGAAGGGACGAGGTGGTGGGTGTGCACACCAGCTGAAGGGTCTCAGCTCTACCCTAGAGAACCAGTAGATTAGTCACAATGCAAGGCCAGCGATGAAACAGCCCCTTCCCAGGAAAGGGAGCTGCCGGTAACAACGTAAATAATCCACCACGACTGAGCTCGGAGACACTCCAACTGCTTTAATGTTATGTTACAGACACAAGCTCTGTTATTCACCTTGCCCGCCCCCACAATTACTTCTTTCTGGTCTTCAGACGCCACAGTGTCCCGGACCATGGAATTCCAGATCACACACTAGTGAACGAGGAGCGACCAGCACGCCTCCAGGATTGTAAGTCCATGTTCAAGCACTTACCAGGCACCTTTCTAAGTTCTCTATGTGCGTTTGGGAATTTGCCTCCCCAGCACAGCAGCCCTGTGAGAGGGGGATCTCTAGGCCATGAAGGAGGGACCAAACGTGGAGACCACAGAGCTGTTCCGTGGCAGAGTTGGGCTCTGGCTCCAGAGCTACACTCAGCCACTCGGCTGGACTGCGTCCCTGAGAAAAGTCATAGCGGAAGTCCCGTGGTTCCAGACCTACGCTGGGATTTTAGACTTGATACAATTCTACCAACTCCTATCAGAATAATATTAAAGTCTAAATCAAACCTTAAATATTGAGTAGGCCTACAAATCTTTTAATCAGCAAAACACATTGCCCATAATAGAGATTATATTCCTTTTACAGATCCTAAGACTCAAAGAATACTCATAAGAAACAGAACCAGAATTTTTTATCAACAGCAAAACCTTTCAGCTTCCTCTTATCTGAAGGAAAACTGAAAATAAAATCTGCATTCCCAACAGGTTTTCAATGAACATTAATGGATGACTTGGTAGTATGTGTCAAAATGTAAGCATACACACCTTCCAATCTGCTTCCAGGATCTCTTACAGAAATACTAATAGAAGGAAACAAAGACATCTGTGCCAGATGTTGACTAAAGCAGTACCAAAAACTAATACAAGCTGACAGCCATCCCGTCAGCTGTATTATGGCACAAACACATGAGGGAAAACCACACAGCTGGTTAAAGAATGAGGTAGCTCTAGGTACATGGACACGTAAGGATATCTTGGGTATACTAGTAAGAAAAAAGGTGACAGGGTATGTGCAATATGCTCTTATTTTTATTTTAAAATAAACTGTGCATGTGTGTGTGTGCACGTGCATGTATCTGTGTGTGACCTATGCTGTGGAGATAAAAAAAAAAAAGGCCTGGAAGAATACATACATAAACTCCCTTGGGAAGAAGCAATTGGCTGGGGGTGGGAAGGTGGGGAGAGGAGGGAGGGCAGTGGAGGGAGCAGGCATCATCTCTCATGTTTTACTTTTAGAAGTCTATATAGTTTGAACTTAACAATTAATTTTGAAATACAAAGATCTTGGAGACTAACTTTCTAGAGAAAATAGGATCGTTTCTAAATGCCCTTAAAATGAAATGTAAACTTCTTTCTCCCACTTAACTAGGTGGTGAGGGCACAGGCAGGGCAGCTCTGCCACAAAACCCTCGTTTAAAAGCTCTAACGATGCTAAACTAAGTCGTGCACTAAGGCTAGCAATGCTTCTATCTTCAGACTATGTCATCAATGTCAAAATAAAGGCTTTTATAATTATAGAGCTTTAAAATGTGTAAAATACTTAGACAAAACAAGTGACTAAAGCTGCAGTTTTGCTATACTTTTATTCAAAATTGGCCCTACTTCCTAATGATTTGAGAACTATGAGTCTAGTGTCCAAAGGTAAATGCCCATCCTGAAAGGGGCACAGCAAGTGAGCTCTGATCCCAGTCATTAAACTCTCAAGCTGAACTGTAATCTGAAGGCACGCACACCACATACAGCTTTGCACAGGTAATTTTATTCTCTCCTGTGGATGTCAACAAAGCTCCGAGATTTCATTTGAAACATTGAGAAAGCACATACCTGAATATTGTCACATTTCTTTACATCACGATTCAGTAACTATTAAACAGTTATGTCTACTAAATACAGTGAGCAAAACGGCATAAATGTTTACACCATTCCCTTGTAAACAAGGCTTCTGTGCACAACAGTAACAAATGGAATTACGCATATCACAACATTGTGAGGAAAGACCTCTTTAAATAAACTATTCTGTTTATAAATAGACTCTGATTTTTTTAGTACACATTTACAGACCTGATCAATAAAAAGAAACAAGACATACATTTTTCTTTTAAAAGAAAACGTTTGGAAATGGACCACGATGGGAGAATTCACCTAGGAAAAGGGTCAGAAGCAAGCACAGGGTAATAGAGTTAAAAGCACTGCCATACTTCAGCCTATTTCGGTTAGCGTACACCAACACAAGGACAGGGCTGTCTGGGAAGAGCTCGTTTTCACTTGAATTCCAGCAAGTTGCAATCGATCTTGTAGTATACATAGGGGTAGTATTACGCCTATGGAAATCAGACAAAGTGCTCGATTATGTACTTACAGAAAGCAAACAAAGAAGTAAAGTATTACCATGTGCCGTCTATTAAACACCTCCTCTGGACTAAGTTTATGCATTTCTGCTCATTTAACCTGAGGCAGGCATTATCATCTCCATTTTGCCAATGAGGAAACCACCTCAGAAAGGCTGACTTCCCTAGGAAACAGCGCAGTCAGGCCAAGCGTCAAGCCTGTTGTGACTCCACAGCCTGTGTGTCTGCCTGGTCCTGCCAGCCCTTTTTATGCACACTGTAAAGAATTGTTTTTACATCTCAGGCTTGGAGTATTGCATTTCCAGGATAAAAGAAAATAAAGTATTGGATAAAAATAAGTGAAGCTTTGTTTAAAGATATCATAAATTACATATGCATGTTATAAGAATTTACTGTTAGGAAATTATGTAGCAAATATTTAGACCTATTTTATAGACAATTCCATGAAAATGCAGACGGTCATTTCTTGCACTTTCTATCAAAAAAACCTTTATTTTCATAGGTTCTAACTAATACACATGTGAGATTTACCATCCTAAAGAGGGGTAGAAAATCAAAATATTTGAAATAAAAAATATAAATGCCCACTACAATTTTAAACAATGACAAAAAACACATGCTTTATTTTCTATTTAAAAGATGATATAAACACATACCATTTTAGAAAAACAATTTGCTTTACAATGCTCATCTATTAACTCATTACTTCTACCAAATAAAGTTAAAATAACTACTAATTTTCTTCTCTGCAAGAAAAGAATTATAATTTTTGTAAATAACTTGTATCACTGGTTGGTTCTGTATTTCTGCAACTATGACCATCTGGTTTAAAGCAAGATAATGATTGGCTTTTGGCATTCCCAGCTCTAACTAGCAAAAACAGGGTAAACAAGGTAAATTACTGGCTATGTTTATCAAACAATTAACTGAGAATCTCAAAAGTACTTAGAAATAACTTTTAAAAAATGAGTAACATGATATTTACTATCCCTTTTCTGTCTATCTTTTCCAATTTTTTTTGAAATTCATTCCAGTTCTTATTCTCCAAGGCTATCTAATAAGTACTTACATCAATGATAGCTGCTGCACTGCTATCTAGATGTTTATACAATTCATGTAATACTTCTCTTAGTTTCTTCATTGTTTTCTTATTGGGCTGAAGTAGCATTGCTTGGAAGTTCACTGGCAAGCCATACCTTGTAAGGAAGCAAAAATATATTATGTAACACAAACACACACATAGACTTTATTGTGAAAGCAAATATTTCCATCCTCTTCTTTAATCACCGCTAATGGGGAGATGGACCTCATTTTACAAGTTCAACTAATATACACAGAAACTCAAGCCTTCTCTGGTCCTCACTGTCCACTAGGTATTTTTCTCTAAAATGAGAGCCAATTATCTATTAGGAATTACTTTAATTACTCTTTAATTTTAAGGAAATCTATGAATAAAATAGTGATAATGTGTAAACTCAGTAAATACTTTCAAGATAAACAATGAGATTACCCACATCTACTTTGAAAATTCCAAGTAATTTTAAAATAGCATAGCTGCAGGTACGTCTATAACAATTTCTAATAAGAGTAACATGTACACAGGATCACAAGATGATTTAGATTTTATGTCAAAATATTAAATATTATAGGTTAAATGAAACAATGATTTCATATAAGTCATTAGTATACTGTGTACATGTAAATATCTGAAAGATCTTCTTTTAAACAAACATTGGCTAATATTGTATAATCTACGTTTGGCTTAAATACATGAGAAGAGACTCTGAGAGCATAGCAGCAGGGAGCTCTGGTCCTAAACCCAGTGTTAAGAGACACGACTAACACACATGCAATAGCTGGGTGACACTAACAGCCCCTCCTCACCACTGGCCCTTTGGTTTCTACAAGCCCATTTCCTATTACTGGGCTGTGTGATATAATAAAGGGGTCCAATATAAAGGCATCTATAAGCTCTTCATACCCATGTTTCTCAATTAACTTTCTTTACCTTAAAACAGACTCTACAAAAACCCTCAATGCTTTCACATGAGTCCACGCAATAAATGCTTCACTGAAATTCACTTTCAGCCACCGCACAAGTGGTCCCTATAAAAGAGGGAAAAAATTACCACAAATCTGGTCTTGAAAATGGCAAGTAGGAATTAGATGAACCAATTGGTTTGCTTAGATATTACTTGGTTAGGGTTAATTTTCTTCCAACTAAGATAATATGGTTTATAAAGTTCTTAGAAATAACTTTAAATGAAATTTGCTTTTCTTTTCTCTTTCATTATAAGAGAAACACCTTTTCACTAGTCACGTCTCCCCTTCCTCACAATCTTTTGGTCTTCACAATAGTCCTGTATTTGAAGATGGCAAGAAAGTGGACACCAAATCCATTCCTGTTCCCATTTTGCCTAGAACATAACAATTCTCCAATGATTTCAATAAATTGCTTCAGTAAAATATTGTGGCATTAAAAACATTTGCCTCAAGAAAAAAAAAGGTCTTACTGGAAAGGAAAGTTACTACTTAAATAACGCTTCCACCACAGGGGTTCCAATCAAAACACTGCATTTAAAATTAATTTCTGATATCGATTAAATGGGAGTAATTAATTTTAGGTATGTATTTTTTTTAATATATTTTATTGATTTTTTACAGAGAGGAAGGGAGAGAGATAGAGAGTTAGAAACATCGACGAGAGAGAAACATCGACCAGCTGCCTCCTGCACATCTCCCACTGGGGATGTGCCCGCAACCCAGGTACATGCCCTTGACCGGAATCGAACCTGGGACCTTTCAGTCCGCAGGCCGACGCTCTATCCACTGAGCCAAACCGGTTTCGGCTTTAGGTATGTATTTTAAGATAACTACTCACAAATCTCAGCTTTAGAAAAAACTCATTCTGCTTATTTAATAGAAAAAATACTTAAAATCAAATGTCTTAAAAGCAAAATGGGAGTTTTGCTTTCTTAAATCAAATAAAAGCAACACCAGGTTTTCTTCTGTTTAACAAGGCCAATGCTAAATGTTAAGAACACATACAAATTGCTTCTTCTTGTCAGTAGAAAGCCTGTTCATTTCTTCTTTGTCTGCTTTCATCTCCTCTTCATTATACTGGAAATCACGAACAATGAATCTAAACGTGGGGGTAAAACAAAATTGTCCACACTGGTGTATAGGTGATTTAACAAAATAAAAAAAACAAAGAAAAAATAATGATCTTACTTGTTTTCCCTGGCTTTGTGTCTGAAGTCATCAACTGCCTTCCTAAACAAGGTGACATTACAAAGGTAACTGTCTTGGTCCTCTGAGAGCACACTAGGGAAA
>NW_006288434.1:2377819-2382943 GCF_000327345.1 Myotis davidii
AACTTACGCTGACTTGTTCTCTTTAATAGTGAAGACAGGATTCAGAAACACTGGGGGAGGAGGAGGAAGAGTAGGGTGTGGCAGCCCTCCCAAACCATCTCAATGCTACCCATCCGTATTGCCTCAAACACTGAGTCTTGGACGTTTTTACTCACCGTAATAGCCCTGTATTACATTTACTGCATCCTAGCCGATAATATTACACAGTAAGTCAAGGAGAGCTCCCAAACTCTGAGAACCACGCTGTTCAATCCACAGCAGTGCGGGCTGGCCGAGGCAACCGTCCAGCAGCTGGGTTGTTTCAGAGCCTCCTTGCTTCCTTGCTGCATCCTCTTCTCTTCTGGAAACCTCATTCTCTCTCCAGGCCAGCCCAACCCCCCGGGCCTGGCCCACCCACTGCACTGCCAGAACCTCTCACCTCAGATCCTTCCTTTTCTCCCAGCACACCCTAGATCAAAACCAACACAGACGTCTAAATAACCTCTGAGAAAACACTCTTTTATGCATCTCAGGGCTCCATGTTAGGCTTTTAAAATATATATATTATTGATTTCTAAGAGGAAGGGAGAGGGAGAGAGAGAATCATTGATGGGCTGCCTCCTGCACGCCCCCACTGAGGACTGAACGAGCAACCTGAGCATGTGCCCTGACCTGGAATCGAACCGTGACCTCCTGGTTCATAGGTCCATGTTCAACCACTGAGCCATGTGAGTCGGGCCATGTTAGCCTTTATAACGGGGTGGGGAACATCTGGCCAGTGAGAATCATTTGGTCTGCCCTGCCAAGACATTAGGGGTGAGTTAATTAAACGTTTTACCAAATACTAGTAGAGCAGGCTAATCTTTAAGTTGATAATTTTGTATGGCCTGTGAATGATGTTATAAATATCCAAATAAGGCTTGGCAGGAAAAGGTTCCCCACCCCTGCTTTAGAAGAACCCAGAGAGGTGGGCACGTCCATCCAGTCACAGCTCTCAGGGACACCACTGAAAAGACCTGCCATATGCACTGCTCCCAGTCAACCTACCTGCTTCATCAAGACATCTTCCCTGATTTTCTTCATAAAAGTGATCTCTGCAGCCCTAACCAGTTTAGCTCAGTGGATACAGCATCGGCCTGCAGACTCAAGGGTCTCAGGTTCGATTCCGGTCAAGGGCATGTACCTGGGTTGCGGGCACATCCCCAGTAGTGGGTGTGCAGGAGGCAGCTGATCGATGTTTCTCTCTCATCGACGTTTCTAACTCTCTATCCCTCTCCCTTCCTCTCTGTAAAAAATCAATAAAATATATATTTTTTAAAAAGTGATCTCTGCAACCTCTGTCCCAAAACAAGAGAAAGTGTCCTCTGCACAGTGGCTAGTGCGTCTTTTTCTAGGTCTTCCTAGCGAGGCTCCTGTGCCTCATCTGGAGCTCTAGCTCCTTGAATTAAAACCTCCATGAAGCAGCAATGAGTGTGCTTCTGACAACAGAGGCAGAGGTGAACCAGTGACCTGACCCTTTCAAATGACCTTAACAAGCAAAAGCAGACAGACAAAAAGGAAAGCGGTGATTCTGAAAGCATAAATGCCAAGTACCTCTTTCCGAACTGTTTTTTTTTTTTTTTTTTACAAAAGAAGCAGAACAGCAGCCCAGCCTCCACTTTCTTGGTTGTTAATACTGACATGGTATTTATACACATCCATGCACATAACACACAATAATGGCAATATTTCAAACTGTCTAATACTTGAAGACTTTAGGTAGAATATTTTGCAAATACCTAGATTTTATGCATTTTTAAATATATTTTTATTGATTTCAGAGAGGCAGGGAGGGGGGAGAAAGATAGAAACATCAATGATGAGAATCATTGATTGGCTGCCTCCTGTACTGCCCCTCCATCCCTACTGGGGATCAAGCCCCCAAACCAGGCATGTGCCCTGACCGGGAATGGAACTGTGACCTCTTGGTTCCTAGGTTGACACTCAACCACTGAACCATATGAGTCTAGATTTTATGCATTTTTAAGTGAATGTTTCTTTCAGGTTTGAGATAGTATTTTTCAATCTATTCTTCTACCTCAGAATTCCACTATCATCTTCACTCCTCCCAAGTATCATGCCAAAAAGCCACAAGTATTACTGCTTATAACTGAGTTAAAAATAAAGCACTTAGAACAATGACTAGCACATAGTAATTACTCTAAAATGTTAGTTATTATGATAACCACAAACCCAGCACCAAGCCACAGAGGCCTTTCCTCAACAGCGGACAGGATTCCAGACTAACCCACTAGCCTGTCCCCACAGGCACTGACCTTCCTCCCTCGGCCCGGTGCTGGCTGCACGGCTGCTCTGCTCTGGACTACATTTAGACAGTAAGTTTTCAAGTCAGTGATTCCAAATGACTTCTGAGCTGAGAAACAGAGTAGAACAGATGTCTTCACTGGGTGAGGAAGGGCGGGGACTCTCAGGTGGTCATGAGCATTTGTAGGTCGTTCAGAAGACTGGTACTGCCTGGGCTAACCTGTTACTGCCTGACACTTTTTCTTTGAAACTACTATAGTGACTTTTAAAAGATGGACATCTCTAAAGTAAGATTATTTACTTATTTATTTAGCGTTTTGTTTGTTTTTACGTATTTTTTAAATTGATTTCAGAGAAGAAGGGAGAGGGATAGAGAGAGAAACATCAATGATAAGAGAGAATGATTGGTAGGCTCCCTCCTGCACACCCCACACTGGGGATTGAGCCCACAACCCAGGCATGTGCCCTGACTGGTAATCAAACCTGTGACCTCCTGGTTCATAGGTCAATGCTCAACCACTTAGCCATGCCAGCTGGGTTCAAAAGTAATATTTTAAAGTCCTTCCTTTAGAATAAATCAGGGCTTACTTAACTAGCCTACACACCACTCGCCTGGAAACCAGGTTTGGCATATGTACAACTTGGGGGGACATACCGTGTGCATGGGGTCCTTCTTCTCCTCCCTCCCCTGCCTCCCAGACAAAGTCAGCCCCTACGGCTTTAATGCCCACAAAGGAATAAGAGGTGTGATCTGTCAGGATAAAGAGCTTCCGTGGGAAACTAGTGTCAAGACACATTAGTCTTCAGTTTACCATGGGAAGGGCTGGTGTGAATGAAAGGGATAGCCCCCCTCCCTCACCATGCTCCCTCCAAAAAAATATTTCACGATGGGCACTGGTTTGTGGTTTAGGTTTCAAAAAAATCAACATCTGGCCCAGCTGGCGTGGCTCAGTGGTTAAGTGTCGGCCCATGAACCAGGAGGTTACGGTTTGATTCCTGGTCAGCGCAAATGCCCAGGTTGCGAGCTCAATCCCCAGTGTGGGGCGTGCAGGAGGCAGCCTATCAATGATTCCCTGTCATCATTGATGTTTCTATCTCTTCCTCTCCTTTCCTCTCTAAAAGCAATAAAAATATATTTTTAAAAAGAATTTTCAGAAGGTAGCAGCAGGGAAAGTGCCACATGAGACCGGGGTTCTAGTACTGGCCCTGCATGAACAGACGTGTCACTCTGAACAAACCACCTCACTTCTATGGCCTCAAATGTCTGTACCAGTCAACATGAGCAGGCCAACCAGATTGTGCAATCCCAGGTCTAAAAGTACGACAGCTGGAGTTAATGTAACTCATTGATAAGGTGAAAAGATGATTTTAAAATATAAATTTATCACAAAGGAAAGACATAAAGGCATTTCCTAACCCAACATCCAGGCTGTAAAAGGAATTCCAGGAAATAAATGGGTTTTACAAAGACTCTGACTTACTTGCTAGACCTGGGAACGACCATCTCAGCTAGTGTTTCATACTGCTTCATCCAGTCGTTGTGGTTTAACCTGCAGGAAAGGTGCAGTAAGTACTGGGGGAAAACAAGTCCTACCTCCTGCCATACCCAGGTGGAGAAAAAGGATGGGACAAACAGGAAATGTGGCTATAGTAAGTATATGTCAAACCTATTTAACAAAATATTCAAGTATCCTACTGAGAATGAATTTCAAACACACTTGTTGAGTGAAACGGGAACTACATTACATCCAGGAACTACTGCAAAGCAGACACAGCCCAGAACGAAGTTTAGAAAGGAAGTAAAGCCAAGTATAGATTCGCAACTACTTTCAAACTTTAGGGTTGAAGTATATTACCTCAGTTTTTAAAAAGAAAGAAAAAGGCCATGCATGACAAACCATGACCATTTCTTTTCAGAGCCATTAAGAAAGGCTGGAAGGAACTATATTTACTGAAAGCATCAAGTACCAGGAAGTGTTCAGTAAATAAAGGGACAGCAAACTATGCTGCCACAGCAAATTGTGCAACGCCCTTCTCTAAAGAACACTGGCTTTTGGGGGTGTGGAAAGTGACAATTATGTCTGTAATTTAAAATAAAGAACTTTAGTATTTGTAGACCAGGACAGAAAATAATTCATTGTTTAAGGTGCTTAGGTTCTATGTTTCAATTACTGTATGCAGAAAACTGTGAAAACTTCTGGTTTTAAACACAAATTTTAAATAAAAGTTAAATGAGACCAATCTTTTATCTGGGCAAAGGTATTTTCCTCTATATTATAAAAACACAAATATACAGAAATTGATGATAAAAAAATCAGTGTTCCAGTACAGCAGGGCTGAGTTACATAATTCACACATGAAATACAACTTCTGGAGCCCTTAGTTTCTGTGTTGTGTGTTTTTTTAAACTAGGTAATTAGTCTTCCTTTTCTTTTATTTGAATTTTGTTGTTGTGGTTAATCCTCACTCGAGGATATTTTTTCCATTGCTATTCCGAGGGAGGGGAAAGGAATGAGGGAAGGGGAGAGAGACACACACACACCAATTGGTTGCCTCCCACATGAGCTCTGGAGCCTGCAACTCTTGACCAGGGAATCGAACCTGGCACCCTTCAGTGCGAGTCCCTTTACACTTGGATTTTATGGAAAACTTCAAATTAAAATGTCAGATACAAACATTTTTCTTGTATTTTAACAGGTAAAAAAATCTTTTTAATAAAAAAACATACTTGGGAACTACAACCAGTAACGTGACGAGATACTCTGAATCAAGAACAAAGTCATCCTTCTTCACAATTTCTGAGAGACTTCTAGTTAGCAAACTTCCTCTGAGGCAGAAGGA
>NW_006288434.1:2383520-2410259 GCF_000327345.1 Myotis davidii
TGCCTCCTCCCATCTCTGCCCCTGCCCCCGCTCATTCTTTCCTTGGTGAGGCTTTTCCTCTTAGAACATGTTGCACCATAACCAGTCATTCTTGCAACTTTATGCCCAATGTTTGCACAGATTTACTTTCCAAATAGATTTTACAAAGGCAGCAGATTCCCGTTTCTCCACATCCACCCCAACACTTGTTATTTCTTGACTTTTTGATAGTAGCCATTCTAATAGGTATGAAGTGATATCTCAATGTGGTTTGAGTTGCATTTTTCCACCCCAATAATCAGTGATATTGAACATCTTTCATGAAATACATGATTTTCTGCCCGTCTTTCTTGTGTTGTGTGTTTTTTTAAACTAGGTAATTAGTCTTCCTTTTCTTTTATTTGAATTTTGTTGTTGTGGTTAATCCTCACTCGAGGATATTTTTTCCATTGCTATTCCGAGGGAGGGGAAAGGAATGAGGGAAGGGGAGAGAGACACACACACACCAATTGGTTGCCTCCCACATGAGCTCTGGAGCCTGCAACTCTTGACCAGGGAATCGAACCTGGCACCCTTCAGTGCGAGTCCCTTTACACTTGGATTTTATGGAAAACTTCAAATTAAAATGTCAGATACAAACATTTTTCTTGTATTTTAACAGGTAAAAAAATCTTTTTAATAAAAAAACATACTTGGGAACTACAACCAGTAACGTGACGAGATACTCTGAATCAAGAACAAAGTCATCCTTCTTCACAATTTCTGAGAGACTTCTAGTTAGCAAACTTCCTCTGAGGAAGAAGGAAAAAATCATTAGGCTGATAATTATGGGCTCCCATAACACAAGAAAGAAACAGCAAGCTAATTATATTCACACACTATAAAGACATCTCAAGAGGGGCATTAGTATAGTTAACATTTTTACTTTATAAGTCATCAAAATTTAGCTATTTCTCACCCTGCAATGAAGGAAATGGCAACATTTATCAAAATCTGTCTCTAGTGTCTGCCTTTGTGTTTGCCTTAATTATTGGAAGATGGGTCTTCTGTTGATTACATTTGTAATATCTTGACTGGGAAAGTGTTATTCATTAGATATCAACTAAAGTCTATTTCATCATAATTACGAAATTATATCATCTATACCTTGGCTTTCCTCTCTCTCCCTGGGTATCTTTTGATACCAGGCAATTTTGGTTAGTTAACCCAATAATCAACTCTTCCAATCAGTCTTCATGTAGTGTACCAGTACTGATCCTTTCATAATAAAAATGTCTTGCCTGTTTGCACCACTGACAGTAAATACATCAACCACCTTTTCCTCTGGGATATAAATGCTTAACTTTAACAGTTAAGTGCTTAAAGCTACATCTGTAGTAGTTATGCTACAAGGAGATCAACCAGAAGAAGTGTATTTGATTTTAAGTAAACCTAAGGTGGAAAACACCTAAACTTGGAAAACAAAGAATGAATATCGGATTATAAAAGAATTCCTCTATAGAATTCTTCTAAGCAGACTGTGCAATTAAACTATGATTTGATTTGAAACAATTAATTTTTCTACCAAATGCATAAAGCAGGGCTGAGCGCTTGAGCAGCACTCACAGGTGTTATTTATGAAACAAGTATAATAAATCAACTTCACATCTGTTTTGACTAGACTCAATTAATACACTTTTCTCCATGAAGTGAAAAAATACCACTTTGATTATAGAAACAGCTGGAACTTTACTAAACCCCAACAATATCTCATTCAGTGTATGCTACAGTGCTTCTCTAATTCTTAATATTCACAAATACTTGATATGCTTACGCATTCTTTCGTTCCAAATTCTGAAGATTCCCTTTCAGGTTATTATATGCAGATGCTCGGGATTTCAGGTCATTGTCGATCTGAGTCACTCCCTTTAAAAATAAAATAGGCCCAGAGACAAAGAAGCATGGAAGAGACTGTCCAATCTCAGAGGGAAGGTGGGGTGGGATGTAATACTTTCAACAATAAAGATTTAATAAAAAACAAAATAAAATCAATAAAAAATAAATAAAATAAGCAAGATTTTCCTAAACCCACCTCTATTAATACAATTAAAGTAGCTGTACTTAAACACTAACTTTAAAAAATAACAACAATTAGTTCCTAATGTAAAAATATTTTAAAAGCACATCTTCATAAGGTTATTTTTAAAATAACCTATTTTATTTTTAATAACCATGGTAATTTCCATATGAATCTTTTCTACTAAAGATACTGTTTTAGTCCACATGTATTTTAATTATTTACTATATTACTTCTTAAACCTAAATGGAATCTAGGCCACCAGTTTAGAGATTACTGATTAAAAGGCCTCCATTTATACGGCTGAAGGATTAATTCCCAAAGGAACTAAATTAAAGTTGTATTGTTCACAACTCTATTATTATTATTATTACACAAAATGTTTTCTCAACATACTCTGAATTGTAGTTGCATTTATTTATAAATTTTACAAAAGCTGATTTTTCAAAAAGATGACTAAAACTACTAATACTTTGGGGAGACAACACAAAGCAGATTTCACATTTGAGCACCTTGAGTCTGAGGCCTTTGACCACTCAGCAATCCTGACAGCATCTGAAAAACTAGTTTCGACTCAGCTCTACCATTATTAGCTTTGTGTACTGGTAAGTCCCTTGACTTTCTCTTAGCCTGTTTCCTCATCTATATAGTATCAGGAAGAAGAACACTAAATCCTTGATAAGAATAAAAAAATAAGGCTCAGTCTTAGTAAGAACACCATTTTATATTATCAAACTACTCAAGTTCATTGAATTTTATGATTTTAGTTAAAATCCTTGATAATCTATTCTGTTACATTTAACTATAGAGCACACTGTACAAGTAAAATTATAGAGGGTTAAGCAAAGTCTGTCCAAGTAGTTTAAATCATACTTTTCACCCTAGCCAGGTCATAAAAATGTTGACAAATAGCTTTTTGTCTATTTGCCTCGTTATAATTTCAGGTAAGACTTTTACATTTTTTCTCAAGCTCCAGGACTTTGCAATATAAAAGGAGCTTTTAACTCAGCGAGTTCATGGATGGGCTTCAGGATCTGTGTACTCTCTGAAACTGTACAGATTCATGGGGTGTATGAGCGTGGCGTCCTTCTGGGCAGAGAAGCAATAATGACTGTCAGAAGGCGTCAGAGAACACATAAAGTTTAATGTCTACATCAGCACTGTACATAAAACATAAGTGGCCATTGCCATCCACATGACTCATAAATCCTTAATAGACTCCATTTTCCTGTTCTACAACACCTGTTACCCTTAAATGTGTATAAGCGATAATTACAGAATTTTAAAGATTCTTATTTTACCATTGTTAATGCAATATTTAAATGAACTATGTAAATAAGTAAACTATACAACTTGGATACTCTACACATGAAAGTGCTATACTTATTAATATATTTTTTTTTAGTAAAGTTGTAGTTAGGGTAGCTCCTGTTTGTATCAATCATCTGTAATTAAGTTGCCTTGTCAAAACCTAAAGTGTATTTCCATAGCTAAATGCCTATAAAATGAAAGTAGCCACTATAAATCTATGTGTCCTACCTGTGTTATTTTTTATCTTACCTTGGCAATTATTTCAGAAATATTTTTCAGAGACTGTTTGATTGGATATTTAGCCATGTCCCACTGAAATCTTGTTATATAAGTAACCAAGTCAACTGAAATAAGGAAATAAATTAATTACTGAGGAGAAGCAATAGAATTTTTTGTAGTCTGCTACACAGTAAACATTCAGCTATTTGAAATTGGCATTTGGAAAATCAGTGAAGATATATCATCATTTCTGAAATGTTCTGATTAAATAAATGTGGAACATGTTAACATCAGTTAATCAAAATTTTATGTTGCAATTTGATTGAATCTTTTTTTTTGATTGAATCGTTTATACTTACTCAAAAATATTTTAAATAGTATATCTTTATTGATTTCTCAGAGGAAAGGAGAGAGAGGTAGAAACATCAATGATTAGAATCATTGATCGGCTGCCTCCTGCACGCACTATACTGGGGGTCGGGCCCACAACCTCGGTATGTGCCCTGACCAGGAATTGAACCCAAGAACCTGTAACTTATTGGTGCATAGTTCAACACTCAACCATTGAGCCACACTGGCCAGGCAAAATACTGCTACTTTTGAGAGTCTGACCACACTACTCCATAATGCTGCCTCAGCATCCATCCCTTTTGTGTGGCCAAGTGGCCTGCAGGGGCCTAGAAATTACACTCCCTCTCCCTCAATAACAGCCGTAAATAACAGCCTCTAGAGTCACAACCAAGTGTAAGTTCCTGATTGAACTCTCCCTGATCCCTCACTGCCCACGGCCTTCCCCTGTGTACCCTTTAGAGAAGGCCCTCTCCAAGTTACCAAAACCTACTCTTTTTGGTCTCAATTGACCAATCAGGACTTATCCTGGGAATCCCAAAGCACTCCATCCACAGACCCTATTAAAGGCATATGTCCTGATGCTCTGGCCTGTACCCTGCCTTGACCTCTCCATGGGCCCTACCTCCTCCAGGACCTGAGAGTAATAAACTTCTCAATTTCACTTTCCCTTTTGTTGAACAGTGGCTCACCATCCCATGACGCCCTGGGGCTCTACTTAATAAATGTTAATTTAACAAAGTCACATTAGTGACTTTATAGTAGGCAATACTATACAGAATAGAAGGAAATACAGAATAGAAGGTTATTTTGTATTGTAATGACATCAAACTAAAGATCAGCCTAATTTAAAATAAAGAAAATGCTAAAGTGGTATTTCATAACAAACAACAAGTGCAGTACAAATGACAACAATGATGTCAAAGCCATCTTTATAAAGCTACTAGTAGCCTGCACACAAATCTGTGCGCCAGTAGCTCACTGCCGCCCTCCTGTAGCTCTCCACCTGCTGCCCCGCCCTCCTGTAGCTCCCCCTGCTCCCTTCCCTCTCTCCCCCGCCCCCTCCTCAGCTTGCTGCCCTGCACCCTCCTGTAGCTCTCCACTGCCCACTTGCCCACTTATAGCTCACTGACCCACCCTCCTGCTGATCCCTGATCCAGTCGTTATGTGGTCGGTCGTTATGTAACGACCATTTGCATATTACATCTTTATTATCTAGGATTATTTCACAAAGCAAACTCTTTTTTGTTTTTGTAGCTTGGTCATTCACTTTGTATAAGTCAACATCAAATCATGAGACATTAGCTTACCTCCATTTGCCAGCAGATTCTCCTGGACTTTATCTTTACTATCCTCCAATACATCAGCCATATATTGGGCCACTTTCTTAACCACCCTTGGGAGAAAAGAAAATCAACAATAACTTTCAGGAGAAAGACCCAAATCCCATGCTATACAATGAACACACTATATAAAGACATGAAACTGACTATATATGTTCCCATTACACATCTACACTAATAAAAGAGAAACATGTAAAGTGACTGGCCTTGCGCTATGCCCACCAGCCAATCAGAGTGATATGCAAATTAACCCAACAAAGATGGCGGTTAATTTGCATACACAAGCACGGAGTGAAGACTGAAGACAGCGTAGAAGGAAGCCAAGCGCTGCAGAAGGGAGCGAAGCGGCGGAGAAGGGAGGGAGCGAGGTGGTGGAGACGGGAGGGAGTGAAGTGGTAGAGAAGGGAGGGAGCCGAGGCAGCAGAGACGGGAGGGAGCGAGGCAGCGGAGAAGGGAGCGAAGCCAGCCTCGGCCCGCTTCGCTCTCTTCTCTGCTTCGCTCCGGCCTCAGGAAGCCCTATTCTTGCAGGAATAGGCCTGAGGAAGCCCTACTCTTGCAGGAATCTTCCTGCAACAGGCCTCTAGTATCTATATAATATTTAAAAAAAAATGGGTCCTAACTTCTTTAAATAATGTTTTAAGGATAAAATGGACCAAAATTTTGTTTTATGCAAAACTCAACTGAATAACCATAGAGTTTCAAAGAGACTACATGAAATATATTTATTAATCTGAAAATGTAGTGAGAAAGTTTGTAAATAGCCATATATTATAAACTGAAAAACTGGGCAATGGATCTGCAAGGATCAAGAACAAAGGAGGAGGCAGAGAGCTAGTGAGCATTCACCAATTATATGCTTTCACTTAGGATGAAAGGGAGCTGGTAGGCAACAGAATACAAGCGACAGTAATGATTCAGCTACATTTTCAAGAAGCAATCATATACAAGAAACCTCAGTGCCAAACTTCTGAGACACCTAGATATCACCTTGTCAATTTCTTCATTTTATAAGTAAAGACATCGAATTATAAGGAGAAAAGTGACTTAGTAACAAAACCAGTTAGTGGCGGATTTGTGACTAGAAATGTGGTGTTTTGACTCTGCTGTCTGGTGTTCTTTCCCTTATCCAGTTGTGCCACTAGGCCCTGGATGAAATTCAAATGTATACGAGACAAAATCACTAACTTCGCATTGCTTAAAGTTGAATTGGAGAGCTACCAAAATATACAAATGACTAAATACAAAGCAATCTGTGGTAAGTGCCAGCTAAGATTACCAAGCTATAGAAAGAGAAGCATAAAGAAAAAAGGGATCACTCCCAACTGCTGTAATCAAGAAGCATATGGCTCCTGAACTGGGTAACGACGGAAAGGAATGGTTTTGAAAGGATGACTAGACAGGAAGAAAGTATACTCTTGCCACAGGGCAGCACATGAGTCAAGACCAGGAGAGGCAGAAAAGCAACAGGCAATCAGAGAATGATGAGCAGTCCAGACTGCCTGGAATGTCATGCTGACGAGAAGGGGATGTTATGCTGGGAAGGTAGGCTGGGCCAGACTGCAGACAGCCTCTGATGTCAGACTTTAGAGAGAGGGATAACAGAGTCAGAACAGGGCTCGGACAATCTGATGACTGTGTGCTCAATGGCAGGAAGGGTAAATTGAAAGACAAATTCAGAAACTCCTGCACAAGAACCAATAATAAGGACCAGAAAAATTGATAGAAGGGCTAAATTTGAATGACCTCAACCTAAGGAAGTGGAACAATTTCAGAAAAAAATATAAACCATAAATCTTCAACATGTTTAACCTGGGATTTGTACATACACTTGGCTGTGTCTCCAAAATTCACCTATTCCTTCAAAGGAGACAAACTATTATTCCCCTATAAATTAACAAGTATCTTTTAAACAGAACCATTGCTATGAACATTCAAAAATGTGCATATGTTCATGGTTGATAAAAATATACTAAGGTTGATTATGGTGATGGCTGCACAACTCTGTGAATATACTAAGAATCAATGCATTGTACATTTTAAATAGGTGAATTGCATGACATGTAAAGTATATCTCAATAAAAATGATAACATCACACTTTGAACGGGTGTATTTTATTGGATGGAAATTATCTATATATATAAAAGCCTAAGCGACTAGCCAAACATCCAACCATCTGACCGGTAGCTATGACGCGCACTGACCACCAGGGGGCAGACGCTCAACGCAGGAGCTGCCGAGCTGTGGTGACTTGGCAGCTGCAGTTCTCAGGTGATACACCCAGAACCAGAGAGGAGAGAGTCTGATTTCATTCCAATAAGCACAGTATCTATGTGTGATAATAAACCAAATGTCTAGTAGCCTGGTAACAGTGACTTTCATTTTGCTCTAGTCTGTGCGTATAAGTACATTACCCTTCTACAAATGCATCCAGTTTAGCCAGTTCATCCGACAAACCAACCAAGACATCCAGTGTGCCAACCTAGAGGGGCAATACAGCATTTTATTACTTAGGTTTCTCTCTCTCTCTCTCTCTCTTTTTTTTTTAACAAGATGGTACAACATCTTAATTTGAAGGGCCCACAAACTTAAGTTCTCCTTTTTTTATTTCATAATGTGCAAGTGTGGTTAAAAAATGTTTGCCAGACATTTCAAAACTATTATATGTACAAGATAATCCTCTAATGCAGGGGTATAACCACTGTTTAAGACATGACAATTCTGCAAAGGCAGGTCTATGCCTCTGCTTGTCCTGCCCAGTGACGGTGGATCGTCTGAAGCCATGGTTTACAATAGCAGCTCTTAAGCACAGATCCGTGACTACATTAGAGGGTCTGTAACTGAATTTATATGCAAAACTGTGTGTGTGTAAATGAGCATGTTTTGGAAGAAATGTCCATAGTCTATATCAGTGTCTTGAAGGAATTCATAACTCCCAAAATATATATCAAATCTTTTTATAAGATTTCTCATTACAATTTAAATTACAATTTAGAAAAGCATAAATGTTTAGAAAAAAATGTTATTTTGTTTAGATAGCTCACTTCTAAAAATCTCAATTTACTTATTATCTAAAATCTGAAGATTGGAAAGAACAAGAACAGGTTTTAAATTATGCCAATGGCCAGAGAAGGAACTTGGGTATCTCATTTCTACCAAAAGGGAAGCAGAGATACACTGTCTCCCTTTCATGATGAACTCATACACTGCTGCAGAGTGCATTTTTACCTTTAAGTCAGGAATGTTGAACTTTGAACTAACAGCAAGATTATTGTTCTTTGTGGTTGCCGCATGCAATTTCTCCCACGTTTGTTGACATGTTTTCTCCCCAGGAGCCGAAATAAGCCAGAACTCAGTCATGTTTGTTACCGGGTATTTCTTCCAAAATCAACAGAGACTCTGAAATACAAAGTAAAACAAAAAATAAATTTAGTATCGTTTGCTTCTAAAGCACTTCAGAGATAGGATAAGTGATAAATATAACCTATTTCAAAACTAATCTATCACTCACATATGATCCCAAAGTCAAAATTACTTACTTGGAAGTAAATCCATATAAATGGTTTAGGTGATATATTTATGATAATGTAAAAGAGATGATAAAGACCTAATACATTAAGTATCTAATTTTTTTTTAATTACAAAACACCCAAAAGGGGAATTATTTAAGAAGATAGACTATCCAAAATACCAATCACCAATAGTTACATTCCACAAAAGTCAGAGTGTCAAATATTTTTAAGTTTCTCTTAAACTTTTAAAGCATGAAATAAAATAAAAAAACATTCAGCCCTAGCCAGTGTGGCTCATTTGGTTGGAACGTTGTCCCGTGCACTGAAAGGTGGTGGGTTCGATTCCCAGTCAGGGCACATACCCAGGTTGCAATTTCCAGCCCCAGTTGGCAGACGTACGGGAGGCAACTCATCAATGTTTCTCTCTCACATTGATATTTCTCTCCCCCTCTCCCTTTATCTCTCTCGCAAAACAATAAAAACATATCCTCAGATGAGGATTCAAAAAAAATTAGTTTAATATGCATAAATTGAATCAAAGCATTTGAATAGTAGCTACCAAATATATTTGTCATACTTGGCTTAGCAAATCCTACATGGTTAGCCAAACTGGGGTTAATTTTAATCCATATTCAACCTAAGGAATTCTCCTCAAATCCCTGGCATATACTTAGCTGCCATAAAACATTTATACATTTGCAAAGAAAAGAAAGAAAGAAGAATCTTGACAATCAGCCCTGCATTTAAAAACATGACCTTAGGGTAGGAGTGGAGGATACAACACTCTTGGATCTGAGTGAGAAAGAGGTGGTGGATCTCCTTTTTCAGCAGTTCCAGTCCCATTAAGACACAACCAACCCTCTTCTACAGTCCTTCTCTCTCCTCCTTTCTCTCTCTCCCTCTCCCCCTCCCTCATACACACACGCAAACATGAAAAGTACAGAGTCAAATGTATTCAGAATCTAAGTAGTAAAGCACACAAACCAAAAAGAACTCATAAAAATTAAAATATAATAGTATCATTATTTCTACTTTAATATGCTTTCATTACAACCACTATCAGCTTTCTACTACCACTGCTTGTTTAACCTGTCCTGAAACTTGAAGGCTATCTTAAATAGAAGATTACTATCTTACAAAGTTGTCTTGGTAACAAAATCAGATAGTGAACTTTATAAAGAACTTGATAAATTTAAATTACCTTTAAAATGTAAATTATAGTTAATCATAATGAACTTTCATAATTTCAGAAGCCCACTGCAATTAAAGTAATCCTACCTAGTCATTACACAATTGAAAGTAAATTTAATGTAGATGCCATTCTATATGTTTGTGTGTGTTTTTGAACTTCAGAGCACCTGCATTATACCAGGTACTGGTCTAAAGTTTTATGCATTATTATCCCAGTCATCCCATCACCTCTATGAAATACATATCGCCCTACCCACTTACAGGTAAGAAACTCAGAGAAGATAAACTGGTATAAGTTTAGACAGTAAAGAATTGTACTCTAAGTGTCTTTTCCAACAATACTGATAAAGCTGCATAAAGAGCTACAATCGAATGGCCAACAAACTAAACACAGACTTGTTAGTGATGGCTAGACCAGACAAAGCACTTGGTCTGGCCAGAAAACAGGACAACTTAACTGGCTGTCCAAGGATGGAAGCTACTCAAAGCACCAGTTGTGAGGAGGCCATCCAAAGATAAGCTGCGATTTAAAACAAAAGCAAAACCAAAATCCTCACTAGCCTACACGAGAAACTTCAAATGTTAAACTTCAAAGTTATTATATAAACACCAGAGGCCCAGTGCACGAGATTCATGCAAGAGTCCCTCAGCCCGGCCTGTGCCCTCTGGCATTCCAGGAGCCCTCCTTAGCCCTCCACCACCACTGAGCTCGCCAGCCTTGAGCTGAGCTGGCTTCTGGCTGAGCAGTGCTCCCCCAGGGGGAGCGCACTGACCACCAGGGGACAGCTCCTGCGTTGAGCGTCTTCCCCCCTGGTGGTCAGTGCACATCATAGCGACCGGCTGTTCCGCTGTTCAGTTGATTTGCATGTTACCCTTTTATTATATAGGATAAGTCTACCCATATTCTTTCCAACCTGACTTTTTCACTCAACCTATTTTTAGAATTATTCATGGTGATTCATATAGACGTAGCTCATTAATTTTAAATGCTATATGGTATTTTTTTAAATATATTTTTATTGATTTTTTACAGAGAGGAAGGGAGAGAGATAGAGAGCTAGAAACATCGATGAGAGAGAAACATCGATCAGCTGCCTCCTGCACATCTCCTACTGGGGATGTGCCCGCAACCCAGGTACATGCCCTTGACCGGAATCGAACCTGGGACCTTTCAGTCCGCAGGTCGACACTCTATCCACTGAGCCAAACCGGTTTCGGCGAAATGCTATATGGTATTTTTTAAGTAAACTAAAACTTATCCATTTTCCTCTGAAAGATAGTTATATTGTTTTACTTTTTGGCTAATATAAACAAGTCGGCAGTGCACAACTTTGTACTACATGTCTCTGTTTTGTAAGTTTCTCCAGGACAGAGAGGAGTAAAACAGCTAAATTGAAGGGTATGATAATGTGGTAGAATTTTCTCAAAAATGAAGGCTTGCTTTGACCAACAAAACACATGGAAGCCACACTATTATAAGTTCAGGGCCCAGGCCATGAGAGACCTTGAAACTTCAACTTATGTTTACTGGATGGCTGCCCTTGGACCACCATGGAAGGAGGCCAGTCTAGCCTATTGTGAGACAAGAGGCCACATGGCAGAGGAACAGCACTGTCACTGACAACCAGCATAAACTGGCAAACACGTGAGTGAGACCATCTTGAAGCTTTCTGCCCATCCAGTGTCCCAGCTGAATCAGGCCCAACAACGAGCACAGATGAAACAAACAGAAGAACCACCGAGACAACCCACAGAACCGGGAGAAATAAGAAATTATTGTGTCAGGCACTAAATTTTGGGGTGGTTTGTTATGTATCATGAGATAACTGACAAAGACCAACATCAATTCTATTGGGTATTGCCAAACTGTTCTCCAAAGCAATTACCAACCTACATTCACATACAATGGTATACATTGTTCATAACTATATGCTTACAGAAAGCACAAAAGCATACATAAAAGGGGCTTTTTTAGTTGTTTATATAAGACATTATTTCTTTAAAAAATATTTGGGGTAAATATGACAAAATGTAATACCTGTTAAAACTGGGTAGTGGGTACATGGATGTCTATTAATCTAAAATACTTCAACTTTTCCTGTATACTTGAAATATTTCAAAATTAAATACTTAAAATCTGTTACAAGAATTAATTTATGATAAATTAAATAGAATTTAATTTATATAGCAAATTTATAAAAAATACAAGTTTCATGAAACTTCAAATAGAACAGCCAGAGAATAGTCTAGTTACCAGATTAATCCTCCAAGCACAACTTATCTGTGTTTTTTAACTTTTCTGTTTTAACCCTAGCAGATATGCTTTCTAAACTGTTTATATCCTCTTATAACCAAGTGTAATATATTGAACATAAACCTTTTTGATGTTTCAGGATTTTTTTAGGAAATATTTTTGAGCCCTGGCCAGCGTTGGTCAGTGGGTTGGGTGTCATCCCATGCACCAAAAGGTTGCCAGTTCGATTCCTGGTCAGGGCACATGACTGCGTTGTGGACTCGATCCCCAGTAGGGGGCATGCTGATCAGTGTTTTTTCTCTCTCTCTCTATTCCCGTCCTCTCTCTCTCTCTCTAAAACAAAATTTTTAATTTAATTTAAAAATTAAATTCCTAGTGAAATGGTGTGGGTCTATCCCCTGCTTTCCTGTCATCCCCTTTGTGCTCTCCTGCAACACCCAGGGCACCTCACATCAGCTGCTCCAATACTTGTCACCTTTTCACTTTCCTTTGTCCTCTTTGGCCTTGGTTATCACCTTATCTCTGGTCTCCTGACTCTAATATTCTTGCACTTCACCAATCTAGCTTTTTCAGCCCAAACACCAATTATAGGACTACCTTGGCCTTTTAAATTCTCAGTTGAATTCAATACATCTTTAAATTTATTTTAATAATCCCAATCTTCTAAGTCAGTGGTCGGCAAACTCATTAGTCAACAGAGCCAAATATCAACAGTACAACGATTGAAATTTCTTTTGAGAGCCAAATTTTTTAAACTTAAACTATATAGGTAGGTACATTCAACTTTAAATTCACGGTTTTCGTCTTCCGTTTTTCTTTGCTTCTTCTTTGTAGCCATCTCAAAGAGGGCATCTAAAAAAAACCTGTGCGCGATTTGCGGACACGACTAGCACTAACCATTGCACTGAGGCTGCTGACTGGCTCACTCAACTCGTGCATGAATCGTGAGCCTCCCCCGCTGCGTATCCCGCAGCCCCGCCTACACTGCATCGCCCATCGCCCAACCGACCGACCGACCGACCCCCCCCACTTCTTCTAAGGCCACTTCTTCAAAATAGACTCGCCCAGGCCTAAAACCGACTTCTGCGCGTGGGCCACGAAGTTTCAATCGCACTGAAGTTTCAATCGCACTGTACGTGCGCGCTCGCACGTGGTATTTTGTGGAAGAGCCACAATCAAGGGGCCAAAGAGCCGCATGTGGCTCGCGAGCTGCGGTTTGCCGACCACTGTTCTAAGTGATAGTAGTTTTGGAAAATTGAGATTTTATTTTAATTATTTATACAAGTGACTCTGTTAAACAAAGTATAGTTGATCACATATTTTTATGCCTCCTTTCTCCCCCAAAATGGCAAGTTTTGATAAAGTCAATTGTTAAGTCCTTACTGATTTTACTGTTAAATTATCTAAACTGCAGCTTCTTAAAAGACTGTAATAATATGAGCTATTACTGTAGATGTCACTATCATACCATCAGGAGTTCTAGGAAATCTTTTTCATCTAATAGGTTTCCAAAGGACTTCAAGAAATTAGAACCTCCTGGTTCATAGGTCAACACTCAACCACAGAGCCACACTGGCCAAGCACATGCCCTGGTTTCGGGCTCCATGGGGGGGGCCATCTTGGAGGCTGCTACAGAGAGATTGAGTTTTTACATTTACCTTTAGCACATGCCCTGGTTTCGGGCTCCATGGGGGGGTGGGGGGGTGGAGGGGGGCGGCGTGTAAGTGGCAGCCCAATCAATGATTCTCTCTCATTATTAATGTTTCTATCTCTCTCCTTTCCTCTCTGAAATCATTAAAATATATTTTTAAAAATTATTCTCATAATTGATGTTTCTCTCTCCCTCTATGAATATTTTTAAATACTTAAATTTTTTAAAAAATAAATTAGAAAAAGGATCCCATTTTCTCATCTATAAATACCTGCTCTATCCTACTTCACTGAGCTTTTATCAAGATCAGGTAAAACGATTATCACAATAATTCTAAAAGAAACTGGAGTCCAAAAATGTTTAGGAAAATTAGAGAATGTTCTTTAGTTCCATCTTTTAACTGAAGCTTTCTCTAGAGACTGTTTGGAGATGAGGAGGCAAAGACCTCTTCTGTGCTTAATACTGTGTTATATCCACTTCTCATTCATTATCTTAATTCTCACGTCATCCCTATACACTAGATAGTAATACTCAGAGAGGTTAGTCATTTACCAAGGTCACACAACTAGCAAACGGGGTTCAAAACTCGTTGTACTGCACTATTAAGACCATGTTATTTCTATTGTGTCATGCTAGGAGAAGAGAATGTTCTGCACCTAAGCCTACCTGAGCTCTCCTACTGGAAGAGTGATCCACACACAGCCTTAAACCTTTTCACCTCATATTTGACTCCAGGTCAGAAAACCCTGCAGGCCCAGTGAATTCTGCGACTAGATAAAGGGACCTGAGCTTCCTTTCCCTTTTGTTTTCATTCCTAAAACAGCAGCATCCAACCTTCAATACTATCCTATCTCCTAGAACAACGATTCCTCCAAATAGAAAAGCAATTTTTTTTAAAAAAAATTAGAGATTCAAGAGACCTGGCGCTCAAGAGCACAAACTTTGGAGTCTCCCATAGTTAAAACCCTGACTCTCTCCTCTTACAAGTTTCCACATCTGTGAAGTGGAATATTACAAATCTCCCCCCAGAGCTGTTGGAAGGAATGAATAAAATGATGCATCTAGATCTTCCCCTTTCCATTCGACCTCCCTTCCTGGGGGTGACTGTATTTGCTGCTGCCCCAACCCATCCTAATTCCAAAGGCTGTTCCAAGTATTCCAGATGGAAAAGATATTGTTTACTTAATATCTTACAAATGTTACTATTATGCATTTATCACACTATCCTCCCTCTTTTTTAATAACATACTTTCTACTCCACCATACTGGGAAATTCTGAAGGGCCAAAATCATATCATCCCTGAAGCCCTGAACGCCAGCATACACAATTAATAAAGAGTTGTCTTATGAATAAATGAAGGGTAATTATAACAGTGACTCTGAATTAATCAAAACATCTAATTAGGGGAAAAATAAGGACCAAGAAAAATATGTAATCATTTTTTATTTAGGGGCTTTCAGAAAACAAATCCTAATTTTAGTTTATAAATTAAAAATTGGTTAAGTTGCAGATTACTAAGCCTTTGTCTTTTGTTATTTTAAGGGTGAATCCAATCAAAATATAAAAGAGAGGGCTTGAGGGGAAAAAAAATTATCTGTGCTTTAGCAAAGCCAGGGCTTCAGTCCTTTTATCTCCTAGTCAAAGCAAACTGTAAAAAGAACCTGATGGGAAAGACAAGCTACTTAAATACCTAAGGATAAATGTAAGAACTGCCCATGAGGACAGCATCAGTAAGTCTTTTGCAAAATCCCTGTTTTCTCTGTCTTGAAACAATGTTCACTTTTATCCTGTCATCTATGCAAGTCACATAAAAAAAAAACTCTTCTTGAAATTTAACAACAATTTAAGCTCAGTTCCAAACAAAGTTTTCCTTGCAGGTCAACGTATATGGTTTTTTTTGGTTAGAAAATGAAATCCACGTTGCTAAACACATTTCCCTTCTCTCGGCTGCATGTAAGCAGAGTGAAAATTGGTGTCCATCTCACCAAGAACCTGGACTTGTTTTTATTCCTAATTATTTTCTTTTGTTTCAGCTTGTATTTTGGAAGACAGGAACAAATGCAGCAAATCATACTAAAGAGGAAATTATTAAAAAGGCACACCAATTAAATGCTGGAGTTCCTCAAGACTCAGATCTAGGTCTAAGTCCCTCTGTTATATGTATGTTTGGATGTGCGCGTACACAGTTTTTCTCTCTACACTCAAGGCAACTTCAGTCTAGATGCTGAACACTCTCCCAAATTTCTATCTCCAGCCCAGGCCCCTCCACTGCTTCTAGAGCTGTACCTAGCAAGTCCCCACAACTGCTTACAGGATACCTTCACTGGGGTGTCTCAAAAGCACCTAAAACCCAACATTTCTCATCAAACTCATAATCTCGTCCCCCAAACCTGGTCACACTCCAGTGTTTCCTGAGTCAGTCCAGGCAACAACTAGAGTTGTCAAATGTCATCAAGAAAGCAGCCAATACTTCCTGGGCACTTCCTGTCTACTAGCACCAGTCAAAACACTTTACAGGTATTAAGTCACTTAGTATTTTTAAAACAACCCTATCAGATGGGTAGTAGTTGCAAATGAAGAAACCAAGGCACAGATCACATATGTATTCATGTAATATGTCACAAGGACATATATGCTAAAGATAAATGTTCTTTCTATATGCTCTCATAAGCACCTTCCCAAGGGGCACTGTTTATTAATGTTGCTCTTTCAAATAAACTGCCCATTAGGGTAAGTGGAAACACTGACAGATTTTGCTTACAACTGTATCTGCAGTACCTGGCACAGAAAGCTGGTATGTAGAACCTCAAAAAGTTTAATTCTCAAATGAATAAATAATTGTAAGGGTTAAATGAGATAATATAAAGTTCCTGGCTTATTATTGTATCTTCACATAAAAGTGTCAAAAATCAACTTTACTGAAATATAATTTATATACAATAAAATATACTCATTATAAGAGTAGTTTCATGAGTTACTAACGAACACATATACAGTGGGGCCTTGACTTACAAGTGTCCCAACTAACGAGTTTTTCAAGATACGAGCCATCTCTCGGCCGATTTTTTGCTTTTAGTTGCGAGCTAAAATACGTGTTACGAGCCAGCTTCAGATACCCCACTGCTAGTTGGCGCAGCGAACGTCACAGTGAACGTCGCAACATCAGCCCAGCATCACGTGTCTCACTTGTTCACAATTGATTTGACATACGAGTAATTTGAGTTACGAGCTACGTCACGGAACGAATTAAACTCGTAAGTCAAGGCCCCACTGTATCTGTATAACTAGCACTAAAACCAAATTTAAGAGCATTTCTGTCACCCCAAAGCCTTCCCTCATACCCAGTCCCAATCAGTCCCTACCCCATGCCAGCCCTGGGCAGATTCTAATCCGCTTTGTGTCACACTATGGATGACTTCTGTTCTGCCTGATCTAGAATTTCATTGCAAATTCATGGAAGCATACATTATGTACTCTTTTGTCCCTGGCTTCTTCCACTCAGCATGTCTGACCTTTGTCCATGCTGAGTGTATCAGCAGTTCATTCTGTTTATTGCTTAGTATTCCATTACATAAATGTACTAGTTTGCTTATCTATTAATCTGTTGATGGAAATTTGGATTGTTACTGGTTTGGGGCCATTAACAACAGGGTGCTATGAACATTCCTCTACAAAGTTTTTTATAAAAATATTTTTTCATTTCTTTCGGATAGACATCTTAAAATGAAATTTCTGAGTTGACTAATTAGCATATATTTAACTTTATAAGAAGCTGCCAAACCGTTTTCCAAAATAGTTATAATATTTTATATTCCATTAGCAAGATATACAAGTTCCAGTTGTTCCACATGCTCACAAACACTGAGTTCTGTGAAGTTTTCAATTGGGATGTCTAATATATCAGTTTATTTTATAATACAGAGTGGGGCAAAAGGAAGTTTACAGTTGTGAGTACCTGAAAGTTTATTATTGTATTACTAGAGGCCCGGTGCACAAAATTCATGCACTGGGGGGGGGGGGATCCCCTCAACCCAGCCTGCCCCTCTCACAGTCCAGGAGCCCTCAGTGGATGTCCTACTGACAGCCACAGTCTGTCAGCAGAGGCTCAGATCAGGCGTCCTGTGTGTGTGTGTCTGCTGGGGGCTTGGAACAGGCACCCCTCTGTGTTGATCTCTCAGGCTCCTGGCCTCCACTGCATGTTCACCTAAACCGCCACCCAGGGCCGCACATGGGGCCCGGATGGCGTCTGGCACTGGCCAGCCCTGCCTGCAGTACGCAAATTAGCCAATGGGAGGCATAGGAAGGTACGGTATATTACCATGTTTATCTATTATTAGATAGGATTATGTATTGCTGTATTGTTCTCCATATGAAAAATTGTAAATCTACTTTGTCCAACCCTGAATATACTTTCTGAGCATAAGAAAAATGTGCCTACTACAAGGTCACAAAGATTTATCTTGCTTGGACTTCATGAGCTTCTTGAATCTGTGTTTATAGTTTTCATCAAATTTGGAAATATTTCATCCATTATTTTCTTCAAAATTTTTTCTGCTTCCCTTTCACTTCTTTTGAGATAGAAGTTACATGTTAAACTACCTGCTATTGTCCCACAGGTCAATGAGCTTCTACTCATTTTTTTAGCTGTTTTGTTTGTTCTTTGTGCTTCAGTTTGGACATTCTTGCTGTATCTTTCCATTTGCTGACCCTTTCTTTAGAATAATCTGTTATTCATCTCATAAAGTGAATTTTTCCCACTTTAGATGTATTTTTAAGCTTAGTAAGTTCCATATTTTTACACTTTCCATTTCTTTCCTCACCATGTTCATGTTTTCTGTTAAATCACTAAGAATATACATAATTTATAATGTTATTAGTGTTGCTCACTGGATTTTATTTTATTTATTTTTATTTTTTTCAGAAATAAGGCAAGGGGGCGAAGGGAGGGAGAGGGAGAGAGAAACATTGATTAGATCGAACCCACAATCTAGGTAAGTGCTCTGACCAGTAATCGAACCCACAACCTTTCAGTGTATGGATGATGCTCCTACCACTGAGCTAACTGGCCAGGGCTTATCTTCCTTTTTAAAGAATGTTGTATTTTGTTTTGACAAGTAGTCAAGTCACTTGAGAATCAGCATGATCCATTCAAAGCTTGTTTTTAAACTGTTCAGATGTGTCTAAGGTGGCACTCTAGGACTACTCTAGCTCTACTACCAAGAGCTGAGCTTCTGGGGATCCTACTGAATGCTCCAGGTATTTAAGAAAGTATCCCAATGCCTCTCGGCCCCAGGAACCCTGGAAATTATTCAGCTTAAAGCTCTCTAGGGATTTTTGCTGGCCCCTGTGCAGAGATACCTGGACAGGTTTCTGTCTACCTCCCTCCTCTCTGCCAATCTGACCTGCAAATTCCAGCCAGACAAGCCTCCCCCAACTCCAGTCTCAACTCAGCACGACAACATGCTTTGCTTGGTTTCCCCTTCCCAAACCAGGGTCCAGAGAGTGGCTCCAGGCAGAAAGATGGAGGGATTATAGAGCTCGCTTCACCTGTTTCCTCTCAGTTCCTATACTACCTGTTATCCAAGATCTGGAAGCAGTTTTTTCATATATTTTGTTGTTTTCTAGTTGTTTATGGAAAGAAAATATGTTGCTAGTTACTTCATTGTGGCCAAACATTGAAGTCTTATCCAGTTTTGTTGTATGAATTTTTCTTGAGTTTTTGGTTTTGCTACCTAATTGCTGTTTGTTTCTATGTAAGAATCCAGCCACAACCTCCCAGCCTCTCTCAGTCCCATATTTTAACATTTAACAAAAACAGGAGTAACAACAACAGGACATGAAAAATGTAACAAGTATAGGCTGAAAGACTATAGTAATACTGTGTTTGTGAAGAATGAAGCACACCAATGAACATGTACTGCTTTGGTAATAAGGACGAAAAATGTTCATTTTCCTAAATATAAAAAGAACAGATGCAGCTTGAACAAATGTCCCGCACATGCACATATGTGTCATTAATGTGCAAATGTATGGCATGCTATCATAACTAATAAAATATAAATTCATTTAAAAGTGTTAATAAAGATGTAACTTGCCATCATTAATATATTCTTAATTTAAAATTTTATCACATGAGAACCCCCCCCCCAAAAAATGTTGTGATTAAAAAGGGAGGACAGCCCTAGCTGGTTTTGCTCAGTGGATAGAGCATTGGCCTGTGGGCTGCAGGGTCCCGGTTTGATTCCAGTCAAGGGCACATGCTTGGGTTGTGCTGGATCCCCAGTAGGTAGTAGGGGGTATGCAGGAGGCAGCAGATCAATGATTCTCTCTCATCATCAATGTTTCTATCTCTCGCTCCTTCTCTCTTCCTCTCTGAAATCAATAAAAATATATTTTTATTTTTTTTAAAAAAGGGAGGACAACATGGACAACAGGGGGATGAGAGCATGAGCTGGGGGGGAGGATGGGGACACATTTGTAATACCTTAACTAATAAAGAATTTTAAAAAATAAATAAAAATACAATAAAATTAAATAAAATAACATAAAAATTAAAGACTGGCCTGATATTGGCCAACAAAAATCCTAAAAAAAAGGGGGGGGCAGGACAATTTCTGAAAGGCAATTGGTCAATATTTATTGATAGCCAAATTATGTGCACACATAAGGAAACTTTAAGGAAACAAGGATATGTATAGGTATAAACATTAAATTTTTAAAGACTGTTAAATATTACCTCCTGGAAGTGGATTAAAAATGTTTATTTACAATCTTTATGTATATTTCTATTTCTTAATTTTTAAATAAATTGCATATAAACACACACACAAAAACAACAAAATACTTTTTAAAAAGTATTCTAACCTCACACTTGAAAACACTGAAAAGTTTAGAGACCACTCATTAAATGGTGTGGCAACAAAGAACTCCGGTGATAATACCAAAGAGAAGGACAAAGCTGGTTAGCAGTAGCTATCTGTGTCTGAAGCATGAGATCAAAGCTGGTTAACAGCCTATCTCGCCAGGAATTACAGCCAGAGAAAACCCACAAGCAAACTTCAGGGAGCACAGCGTTAAGGCCAGAGAACTGCACTGAGACTATGCAGACTTGGAATCGAATCTCAGTTCTGTGTATCACTGCATAAATTTCAGTTGTAAAATGATAGGACTGGATCATGATATCCAGGCTCTTTTTCTGTTCCTTTATACTATGAATCTATACTGGTTGAGATTTAAAACTTATTTTTTTCTATTTTCTTATGTCCTTCAGGTAATTCAGATGATTGGTTCAGTTTCAGAACCACTATACTAAAACAGGCATTTCTGTGGTTATATAGTGATTAGTGAATGTTACAAGAAATAGCAAATATTCTTTAATAAGATGGCTGAAAGTCATATCACCATTACCAAGAATCACACACTACTGTTAGCACTGTATTACATAAATGATTTTTGTGCTCTGTTGTTTAGAAACTTTATATATATCAACTGCCTTATTGCATGCCACCTGTGGAAGTTTACAAACTTTAAAAAAGTGAAAGCAATCTATAACAATAAAAGCGTAATATGCTAATTAAACCAGATAGCCGAACGACCTTCCGGACGTCCTTCCCGACAAAGCTGCGGTGGTGGAGGCTGAGGCAGAGGTGGTTGGGGCAATCAGGCAGGCAGTCAAACAGTTAGGGGCGATCAGGCAGGCAGAGCTGTTAGGGGCAATTAGGCAGGCAGGCGAGCAGTTGAGGGTGATCAGGCAGAGGGGTTAGGGGCAATCAGGCAGGTAGGCAGGTGAGCAGTTAGGAGCCAGCGGTCCCAGATTGCAAGAGGGTGCAGGTCAGGCTGAGGGACCCCCTCTAACCCTTCTACCCCCTGTGCATGAATTTTGTGCACCAGGCCTCTAAAAATTTCTTGTAATTTCTGGGAAGGCCAGAAAAATTGGTAGGCATGGCAAAGGAGGGCACTGTACACCTATTACTGAAGTCATTATTGGAACCTTCAGAGTTCCCAGACACTTCCTCTCTGCCTCGGGCAACTCTGCAGTGACCCAGGGAGCAAACAATGCCTTCCATGGCAGGGGGTTCCCTGAGTCTACACTCATGGCTCCCAACATGTTACTTCCCTTTTTTACTGGTAATGGCAATCACTTATTGAATATGTACTATATAATAAGCACTTTATTACGCCAAGCAATTTTGTGCTTAATTCTTTCAAAGATGTTATCATCACCCCCACCTGCAAAGGAGAGAAGTGAATGAAATTACTTGCCCAAGGTCACACTGCTAGCAACTGCATACATTTTACATGCTTGTTTATTAAAATACTACTCTTAACTTCTATATCCTCAACATCTAGGAGACTGCCTGTCACTAACAAGCACTCAGGTATCTGTCCAACAAATATGATGACACCACATATAGGGTTTTACAACCAAATGGTACCTCTATCATGAAGGTCAATATCAGCAATGAGTGGGTAAGGGCTAAATAAGGGTCTATCCAAATGCCAACAGCACCCACAGAAAAACACTAAACTATAGGCTAACTCATAAAAATAATAATCTTTCATGGTAAAGTTAACCCACCTGTTAATGAGCTTAATTTACAAGTAACTTCATATTCATTGATAGTTGCCTTAAAATACCTTAAAAGGTACAATCAGTCTCATTTTATATAACACCATTTTTGCTGTTGTTAATCCTCACCAGAGGGTATTTTTTCCATTGATTTTTAGAGTGAAAGGAAAGGGGAAAGAGGAGGGGGAGGGGAGGAGGGAGAAGGGAGCAAGGAGAGGGAGAGAGACATCAATGTGAGAGAGGTACATCGATTGGTTGATTGATTGCCTCCCACAACCACCCCAACTGGGGCCTGGGACTGAACCTGCAACCCAGTTACATGCTCTTGACCTGAAACAAACCTGAGATCCTTTGTTGAGCAGGATCTGGTCTCTAACCACCAAACACACCAGCAGGGCTTATCTGGCATTTTATTTTCAAACTAGAGGCCCGGTACACGAATTCATGCACCAGTGGGGACCCTTGGCCAAGCCTGCGGGATCAGGCCAAAACGGCTCTCTGATATCCCGAGAGGTCCCAGATTGCGAGAGGGTGCAGGCCAGGCCGAGGGACCCCCACTGGTGCACGATGGGGACCAGGGAGGGACACGGGAGGTTGGCTAGCCAGGGACAGTCCACGGGAAGGCTCCAGGGTATGTCTGCCCATCTCGCTCAGTCCTGATCGGCTGAACCCCAGCAGCAAGCTAAACTACCAAGTCAGAGTGTCTGCGCCCTGGTGGTCAGTTTACATCATAGCGACTGGCCGACCGGTCAACTGTCTGTCCCCTGGTGGTCAGTGCGCATCATAGCGAGCTATTGAGCGACCTTAGCATATCATTAGCATATAGCTTTGATTGGTTAAACAGCTGACTGGTCGACCAGACACTTAGCATATTAGGCTTTTATTATATAGGATACACACATATCTCATTTCATTTTATTTTAATTGATTTCAGAGAGGAAGGGAGAGATAGAAACATCAATGATGAGAGAGAATTATTGATCGGCTGCCTCCTGCATGCACCCTACAGGGGATAGAGCCTGCAACCTGGGCATGTGCCCTTGGCACGAATTGAACTTGGGACCTTTCAGTCCACAGGCCGACACTATCCATTGAGCCAAACCGGCTAGGGCGCATCTCATTTTAAATATAGAGCTAATGTCCCATTTTATATTCTCTGATGGAACCAAAGCACCTCTCCTCCAATGCCCACCTGCCTCCTTTCAGCAGATTTGCACAATGATATAGCATAAGAAGCAGACTTGCCTCTGGAAAATCATTTTGCTTCATTATCAAGAATAGAGTTTGAAATTTCTAGTCCCAAGGTCAACAGGAAATTTTAGATTGTCCTGGTTCATTGCCTAAGCTATCTTTCCAAGGGCATTATGCTAATGGTTTCTACTATGTCTTAAAAGCATCATTGAAATGGGAATTTAATATGAATTAGTTTACAACTAAAACTGTATAAATATCCACATCCAAAGAGTGAAAGAAATTTACTATTGCAGACAGATCAGAATATAGACAAGAACAAAACTTAATAGGAATACTTAGTTACAAAACCTAGTTCCGCCTGAACAGACGTAAGTTCAAAAGACTGTTTAGGGGCTGATGGACTATAAGGAGAGCCTATTGCAAAGGTTTATTCTGGTATTCCAGTTTTGCTTTTTTGGCCAATGGATTATTTCGCAAGTTGGGGGGTGGGGGGGAGGTGTCAGAGAATGAGATTTCTGAAGCCAGAAGTTTCTTTTTAGTTATAAAAACAAATTTATATGAGGCTCCTGACTAATATGCCAAAAAATAAAAATGAGCATATCCGGCACAGTTTTAAAAACAGAATTACTTTAATCACCTAGCTCTCAGCATTTACTTTAGTCAGACCCCAAGTACCGTTTCTTTAGATTTTATCTAGGCTAGTCCCTGCAAGACATACCAAAAGAGAAAAAGATCCGGGAATTCTGAGACAACCCTGCGGCTCAGTCTTCAGCAAAATGTGAGACTCGCTTATTGACAAAATAACCCTGACTGACAACCTGAGCACTTTCAGCTTGCTGTTTGTTATTACCTCCAACTGAACTGCGAACTGAATAGCTTTACTCAAGCTTACAGAAAACAGTTTTAACCAGCTGCCAATCCCCTGGAGCTATCCTACCAGAAAAAGTTCACCCGAAGTTCTGAACCAAAGATTACAGTGCAGTTTCAAGAAACTCACCCTTCTCTCTAGATGGGATTGTGGTAAGTACTGTGTAGGTAGGCAGCAGGAACAATAGACCAGGTACTGTGGAAGTTATGCTAGAGTTGGACTAATCACTATATCTGTTTCTTAGTTCCAAAGTCCAAGATAGGCTCCTATTTATACAGTGAATAGCATTTTCATCTACTTCCCTCAAAGGCCTGTGAGAATAAACATGAAAGGTAACTGAGTCCTCCCCGTGACTGACTACTGTTCCATAGAAGATATTCTGGAAGACAACATTACCAAAGGATAAAATTGGAAAGCCAAAACAGATTTTTGCAAAGGAGTCAACCACAAAACGATCCAGCCCTCCCCCCCCCCTCCCCATGCTTCAGGGCTGCTTAGGGGTACAGATAGTTATAACAACCCGCAGTGAAGGATGCAAATAGAATCATCCTTTCCCTCCCCGAATCTTAGCCCCTAAATCTCTAAAGTTTATACAGCATTCTCCTTAACTACCGTTTGGAAGAGATAAGGTGTGTGGCTTCCAGTCTTTCAGAGGAGGCTCTTCACTTCCTGCAGGAAAGTTTAAACTGCTCTGCCATCTTTTGGTGAAATTACAAGGCCCTTCCGAGATGATCTCTCTTCATTCACTTTTGCATCCTCCACATTCTCAACAAAATTTTCTTTTCAAATCCATGTCGACTCACTTCACTGCCTATAACCTTCGCTGGCTTCCCTCTGCTTTGGGGAATAAAAGCCTTGCAGGGCCTGACCGCGGGCTTCCCCCACCTGCCTGCCTTACCTGGCTCCCTCCAGATTCAGCCATGCTAGTCCCCCTACCACTTCTCAGAAACTTTATTCTTCCTCTCCTCTCAGGGCATTAACATTTGCTGTCCCCTCAGCCGGGAATGTTTCCCCTTACACCTTAACATCCTTTTCGGACATTAAGTCCAAAAGTCATGGCCTTCTTTGAACCTTCTATAAAGGCTATGTCCTTTACACACCACTCCCTGTTATTCCCTCAAAGCAAATTTCAGACTCACATGGTCATTTATTAAAAGCATGTCCTCTGCTTGACTGTAAGCCCTGTGAGAGACCCTGTGTGTTTTCTAAATCCTAGGACCAACACAGTGCCTGGTATATATATAGCTGAGCCTGTATTAGTTGAATGAAAAGTAAAGAAAGCATTGAAAAGTCTGCGTTACCTGACCCCCAACTTTACTTCCCACTTCTCCGCACTTCCAATCACCAAACTGGGCTTTGGACGCTCCTAGAAGCACCCCTCCCCTCATCTTCAGGCCTTCAAATCCTGTGGCTTTCCCAGTTGAGCAAGTTCCCCCTGTGTCTCTCCACCTGTTCAGATCCCACGGGCTCGCCAGGACCTACCTCCAGACACCTCTTCTCCGGGATATTTCGTGGCAGTGCCCGTCCATTCATTCGCCCGTCCCTGCTCCACCATGCCCCAGCACTCAGCACTCTTTCTTCTAATTGCACAGAATCTCACCGCGTCGTGTCTGTGACTTATCTCTCCCACACGGGTGCCAGTTCCTCAGGCTGCCCTGTTCACACCCCACTAAGGACCGCGCGCTCACTGAGGTCTTTCCCCCGGACACACCCCGTTTTTCCTCGGAAGAGAATATGCGCTTCCCACAACGCCTGTTTCCCAGGTGATTCAATGTGCCTTATGTGCCTCTCCCCTCGAGCTCCTTTCCAGGAGGCTCTTGCCCACCCTTCCCCCATCCTAATGAATGGTTTGAATTCTCTGGATTCTTGCTCTCCCCATGCCTGCAAGGACCCCGAGTCCTCGGTGGGGGCCCCCTGCCTACAGCGAGCGGCTCGCAACCCCTTCAAACTGCCATCAACACCCCCCCCGCCTTCACGCCCCTACACCCAGCGAGGGCTCTTTCGCTCGCGGTGACCTCACACACACCACCCCGGGTCCTCCTCTGGGCCACTCACCTTCATCCCCCTCAACCAAGGGGGCGTGGGTAGCCTGGGACACCCCCTCCCTCCTCCAAGGGGAAATGTCCCAGGCCCGTTTCTCCCTTCCGCCTCTGCCATTGAGTACCCCCCTCGCGTCCTTTCTTTTCCCCTCCTTCCTCTTCTTAAGGGGCAGAGCCCGGGCCTAAGATGACGAAGAACCGGTGCC
>NW_006288434.1:2410742-2413120 GCF_000327345.1 Myotis davidii
GCTCCGCGGGGGGTGGAGTCTCCCGCTCAGCCCGGCGCGGGCGGAGTCCCGTTCGCCCCCTGTGAGTGTCAGCGCCCCCATTCCTCATGCCTAACGTGATCCCACGTCTTCAGGTTCCTGCGGGTCGGTCCCGGTCTCCCCCTCTGCACGGCCTTCTCCCCTCGGGGCTTGGCTCGGGCAGCCCCGTTTTCTGAGTCATAGCCTTACGGGTTCATTGCCTCTGGTTCACATTTTCCTGCCCGTCCACTTGACGTTAATTCCATAAATGTTCACCGCGCGTTTACCGTGCACTAGGAATTGAGCTCTTTTTTTTTTTTTAGGATGAGGTATCGGAGCGATTCACTCCTTGAGCATGTTACCTAGTAATGTTATCTAATTCGTGGATTTGTATGGTGCGTGGTAAACGTAACTAGTTGAAACCACTTGGGAAGGGGAAACCAAGGAAGGTGTGGGGACAAAGACACCGACAGGAGGAAGCATGACCTTTGCGGGGCGGGCAACCCTTTGAGACAAGTATTAGTATTTACCCCATTTACATGTACGCAAACTGAGACAGGTGATTATGTAATTGGGACCGGGGGTGAGTGGCAGATCTGAGTTCTGACCCCAGGCTGTCTGGCTCCGGTGTCCCTGCTCAACCTCTGGAGCAGAAAGCCTCTTCTGATCTGTCTCTGAGACGCCCTCCTTTCATACCCTGCATGCTCATGCACTCACGGCATGTAGCTCACTTCACTTGCATTCTCCCTGACCTTACAAAGGCCACCTTTTCCTCCGAGTCTTACGTAGGGATTGTACATAGTACATCGTACGCATTTAACCACATAGATTTCACAACTAAAGCGCAGGCGAGGTTTCCAAACATTTTATGATGGAGGGGAAGGGAAGAGGTTATCTGGGTAATTAAACTGTCAGTTCTTTTCTTCTGTTCCCTAAACTAATAGAAATGATCGTCTTTGTCATTATCTTCTTGGAAATGTTATGAAACCTGGGCAGCAGCAAATGTTCATAGACATAGAAAAACATTTTTTTAAAAGTAGTTCTGCCCTCCGACCTTTATTTCAAGCTTTTGTTACCTTTATTATTAGTCAAATTTGCTCAATGGTTGCCCATGAACAAAATCTATTTAATTTTCATGTTATTTACACAAATATTCTAAAGTGCCACAGTAAGTTAGCATTCAATAGTTATAATGAACCAATCAGTTAACCAAAAAAAGCAAAAACATGCAAAAAAAAGACCTAGTATTTAATAATTATAAACATCTATTTCATCTCCTATTTTATTGTTACACCTAATTTCTCAATTTATAAACATCGTTCCAAAAAAATTGATTTACTGAAGGGAGAATGTGTATAAAAATTATCAACAGAAATAATGAACACCCATTTTAAGCACCCTTTGAATATTACTATTTTATTGAGTGTATTTATTTATGTGACTACTGTAGGAAAATAATTATTCATGGATCTGTCACATTTCTGTATATCTTGTGAGTAGAAACACTAACTCCCTTCTTTCCAAACTATCTTTTCAAGGATATTTGTAGAGCAAACAGCATTGGAAGAGAAATAACATTCCCTCTGAAGAACTGAATAGCCACACTTACTGTATAGTGTAAAAGATTTGGGTTCTCTAAGCTCAGTTACTCTCCTGTAATGACTGTGTGTCCCCTCATCCATCTGGGCCCACCTGTGTCCCATTGTGGGAATTAGGGGCATGGGGAACTGATGCAGATATGCCTGTGCTCATACCGCTTGCTGTGCTGTGTGTAAAAATCCCACCTCTGACCCAGGGATCTTGTGCCAGCTGCCAATATCCATGACACTGTGACATGCCAGGCTAACTTATAGGGCAAAATCTTAGGCCTTCCTCGGTTCTCGAAAGTGTGGGTGACAGTGATGGAATACATCAAAGACAGGGCTTTCTGGAAGAGAAAGGATGAGGAGCTCATGGGCCAATAATGGAATTTTCAAGAAGTCCATAGAAATTGATAGTGAGCCAAATTGTATTGAAACAGGAATTTTAGGGGAATGTAGGCAGGCTTAGGGAATTTTTAGAATTGAAAAACACAGGGCTACAGATTGGGAGAAGGTACATCTCCATAACACAAGGAAGCCAGGTCCAGTTACATCTCCATAAGACAAGGGAGCAGCAACAGGTACAGCGCCATAACACAAGTAAGCCAGATGCAGGGAGCAGCAACACTTGCATTTACATAAGACAAGGGAGCTAGAAGTAGCCAAAAAGGTCTATAGTTGCAAAATAAAGAAGAAGGAAGAAAGCCAGAAAGAAAAGAACAATGCGGGAGGAGGGGATCACACGTCCCACATGGTGTTTGATCTTTGAGTTCAGGAGTTACTATAGTGCCCAAATCAGAA
>NW_006288434.1:2413159-2415596 GCF_000327345.1 Myotis davidii
ATTCTGTGGGACTATTTCCCTTTCCCCACGTGGGAGTCTGTACTTGTTCTTCAATAAATTTCCACCTTTACTATACTACCCTCTGTCCATGGGTTCATTCTTTGACTCCGGTGGACAAAGAATCCGGGTTCCAGTCCAAAAATTCCATTTCAGTATGGTCCCTTGGAATCATAAATTGTATGGCCTGTTGAACAATAAATTGCCCTCTGCTTTATTGCCTGTTAATGCAGAAGAATCGGGGAAGTTGTTGCAGGCCATGTTGTCTCAAAGACTCCAAATGGGGCCATGGTTGCTATGCTACTAAAGTCCCTCCTCCAGACCGAGGCACTTCCTCAACATTTTGGCAATCAGCCTCAGGTTTGCCCCTTACAATGACTATTACTGGTATTTGTCCTGGGTAGGCAGAACGTACCGCCCTCTATTGAACAATAATTACAGGGATCGTACGGATAATGACCACATGGTTGAGTACATTACTTGCCAAGTCTCCCTACAGTGGCCCGTGTGGGCCAAAGTGGAGACATAAGTCTCTGTAATTTATAAAAAATGCCTTGTCCCTCAGGTATAACTCTTCTAGATGAAAGGTCTGGGTGAGAGTAGGGAATGATTGGGGAGATGTAAAGGTATAGCAGCGGATCCATGATTCTCTCTCATCATATGCTATAGCTACTGGAATGGGACAGACCGATTTTGTGATGGTAAAGGGAGAACCGCAACCCACACCTGGGAAAGTAACACCTTAGACCTCAGCAGGAGTCGGGGAGGAAGGACCTCCAGTGTCTTTGTCTTTCAGAATCATCCCTGGAGGCTTTTTTTCAGGAAGGAAAACATCTTAGAGTGATTCTCTGAACTGTTGAGCACCTTCTGTTTAATTCACTGTTGGGTCCACCATCCCCTGCCAGATGGCTCTGAGCACAGTGGAGGCTTGATTGCCATTCCCTTTAACCTTAAAGGATGTCTACCTGAATAGCAAGGGATGGCCCCAGCTCCTAACCCTCCCCCACAAAATGCCTGTCAACACCTCTGGATGTCTTCCCCAACCCCATTCCTATAGCCATTGCTCAGCCATTCCATGGGGTGGATAAATGCCACCTTCCTGGTGACCTGGACAGACAGCAATCTGACCGCCCTCGGGCAGCTCCTCCATAAACAAGGACTGAACTCGATTATTCAAAAGCTGCCTGAAAACTATAAGATTTAACAGCTGGTGAAGAGGCCATGTTGGGGGTATTGTTAACCTATGCCCACTGAATGGTATAGTTCTGACTTGGGGGCCCCAACTGTTGTAAGTAATACTTTCTTTTCACGGTTACCATGTGCACCCCCAGAACTATATTGCTTGCATGGAAGCCAGGTTTTACCTTGACTCGCTTTTAAAAGCATGGTATCTTGAACCTTAGGGAGTGATAGTGATCATAAGATACCTTCAAGAATTTAAGGAAACACAACTAGTAAAGAACATTGTCCTCGAATGACTGTGGGGATTTCTCCAAAATGAAGCTTCCTTTGATTATGCAGTTATTTATGCACAATCAGCAACCAGTTGTTGCCACAATGGAGGTCAATTAGAAAAAGCAGCGCAAAAATTGTCCCTGAGTTTAGTTGAAGTGATGACACCAACTCAGCCCTGGAAGGCATTCACGTCAGCCTCAACTTATCGGCCAGAGAAATATTGTAACACTATAATAAAGTCTATATGAGACAGTGAACAGATGTGGTCCCAGCCTGTCCGTTAGGTTAATCACAGGGGCCAGTGGAGTGGCCTCTTTATGGGAAAACTCACCAGAAGCCAAGACAGTGGAGAAACTGGGAAACAATGCCTCATAGGGTTTCTTGCATTTCTGCCATTGATCTGGGCTCGCTTTTCAAGGATGTCTCTATAACAAACAGTGTTGGGAGACAGAGATAGTATTTCCCTCCAGAGCAAGGGTTAGGTAAGCATTTATGACAACAGGCACTTATTTTAGGATAGTTTTAGATTTACAGAAAGGTTGTAAAGATAATAGAGTTTCCATAAACCCTACACTTAGTTTCCACAATTCTCTTACCTTGTATTAGTATGGTGTATTTGTCTAGGTAAGCTTTTATACCATCTAGTCTGAAAGATTTGGTTCCCTCAGCTTAGGGTTTCTCTCCTGTAATGCAACCCACCATGTATCCAGGTGTCCAGCTGGGTCTGTCCTCACAACCCATAGGACGCAGAGGCCAGGGGAGCTGACATAAACATGACTATGCTCATGCCGATTACTGTGCCATGAAAAATAAAGTCCTTTCTCTCTGTCCCAAAGGCTTGTCTCTTATACGGTATCCATTAAAATATGTCAGGCTGACTGGAAAGCTTACACGCAGGATAAAATCCCCAATTCTTCATATTTTGAACAATACCCCCCTTCCCCTACCCACTCCCCACATGACTATACATACGCTTCTTGCAGGC
>NW_006288434.1:2415683-2427793 GCF_000327345.1 Myotis davidii
AGAAGGAGAATGGACCTGGATTCCAGAGTAGGGATCCTCCGACAGAGCGGGATGTACTCTGAAAAGTACAATTAATATAATATCACTTTATTTTTGGAGGGGAACACAGTGTATCTAATAGAAATTACAGACATTAACATCTGACAAAATGCTCTTGGCATAACTGATTCTCTGGGGGCCTTGGGCAGTAGCCAAGTTACCAAAACAGTAGTTGGTCTGTTGGGCACAGGGCGATGATCGTGAATCTCAGCATGGTGAGCTGGAGGGTCTCCTGTCTCTGCTCCCTCATCCCTCAAGGTTGGCCTCAGAGACTGACACAGAGCCCTGAGCCTCCAGGAAAAAAGCTGCCTCAGAAGCTGAACACAAGCTGAACAACCATTGAATAATCACAACCTGTTAACACACATGCCACACATTTGCTTTTTTAAAAAATATATATTTTTATTGATTTCAGAGAGGAAGGAAGAAACAGAAACATCAATGATGCGAGAGAATCATTGATCAGCTGCCTCCTGCACGCCCCTCATTGGGGATCGAGCCTGCAACCTAGGCATGCGCCCTGCACCTGACCTGCAATGGAACGGCGACCTCCTGGTTCCTAGGTCGATGCTAAACCACTGAGCCATGCCAGTGGGGCCACACATTTACTTTTAAAGCTTTTTCACTTTTAAAAGTTAAAGCGTCATTACACAATTGGATTATGACAAAACAATCCCTGACATGAATTAAACCCCCAAAGTAGTAATTTCCTTAGAAACCATCTAAATATAGCTACTAATGTATATTAGTAGATGAGATGACCTCTTAACTTTACAAAATAATCCTATAATAGTAAATCCAGTTTATATGACACCACCAAATCTACTGTGGCATATAAAAAACACACACACACACACACATACACTTTTTTTCTGGCTCCTTTATTTACTAGCTTTATATCACGTTCCTAACCTATTAAATGAGATTAATATTAGCACCTCATAAATTTTGAGATTTGAGATCATGGAAGTGGGAGTTCTTGAAATCATACTCAGTATATACTTAAAAAGTTAAATAATTAAAATAAAAAGCAAAACAGAGACAAATACTTCTTTTACATTAAATGGGTATAGGATGGTTAGCAATGAATGTTTACAGTGCACAGAGATGGTATTTGGGTAACAAAATATCAACGAGGGGTGCTGTAGTCTCTGCTCTGGTGGGAGATTGTGCCCTGAGGAGGTCTGGGAAAAGGGGGATCACCCTGTGATTCCAAAGGTATGTTATCCTAAATGCAAAAATAAATTAAAAAACAGACAGACAGACAGACAGGCTAAGTTAAGGTAAAGATTGACCTTTGTCAAGGAAGCCAATTCAATAGGATGCGACTACCCACTACGACTCGCTTTTAGTTGGAATTTTTATGTTCAGACCATCCTATGTGGCTCTGCGTTTGTAAGGCCGGCCGCCTTGCAGGCCTCCCCTGAGCCTGTCATGTTTAGCATGTAGCCCCTCCTTCATCCACAGTGTCTTTGTTCCGAATCACATATATTGTCTGGTGATGTGCCTGTTCTTTACATTTCTCTTACGTGTGTCTCTTACATCCACCTCCCTTCACTTCCCTGTTCCGGAGCCCAAATGCAGAACTCGGATAACACTGGGAAACACAAGGTTCTTTCCGATGTGATCAGAGACACAAAGTCATGTGGGAGGCTGCAGAAAAGCTCTTTCATGGTGGGCAGAGGCTCTTCAAAAATTTTCACTCCCTTTAAACTAAACGACAGAGTTCCCCCATCACGCTGAACTGCTCTTGCTGCTTCCCAGACTGAAAAGCAACCGAAGAGACAGTGACTGCGTAGGAATGTTAAATGCATATGTGGCTCTCCTGCTAAATCTGAAACCCTCCCTCACCAGCCCAGGCTGGGAAATTAGCGATGTAAAGCTCTCTTTGAAACATGCAGTGGATTTATTCCTCAGAATCAAACACACACACACACACACATTCACACCAAAAAAAACGCACTTCATTCAATTACACTAAGATTAGGATGTTGTGATTTACATATTGTTTTTAATAAGTAAATATTTCACTCTTTATAAAACTGAGATAGGAAGTGTAGTTAGAATACAGACCTACTTTAAAAGATTTATCTAGTTCAAGGAAAGCCCAGACCTGGGGCGTTGAAAAATAGGACGCCATACATTGTGAATGACACATGATTTAAAATTTCTGGTGGGTGGAAGGTCCAACTGCCTCAGTGGGAGGCTGGGTTATAACCTGCAAGATCGCAATCTCCACTTCTTGGGAATTCAGGCACAAATTAGCATGACAAGAACAGCCCAGTTGTTCCCTGGAAAGCTACAGCATTTTCTTCCATCCCAGCATTCTTTCTTTTTTTTTTCCCAAAATAAATTTTTATTCATTTCAGAAAGGAAGGGAGATGGAGAGAAATAGAAACATCAATGATGAGAGAGAATCATTAATTGGCTCCCTCTCCCACACGCCACACTGGCATGTGCCCTGACTGGGAATCAAACCGTCACCTCCTGGTTCAGAGGTTGATGCTCAACCACTGAGCCACACCAGCTGGGCTTCAGAGAGTTCTTTAAAGGAATGGCATAGTCCTGCCTGGAGCCTCAGTCATGACGGGATTCCTCCAGCAGACCCACTAGTTAGTGTTCGACAATAGGGAAGTGACAGTTCTCTCTGCCCTCCTGGGAATGTCTCATAAAAATGCTTGTCACTCTCTGGCCAAACTAATTCAGAATAGTCTCCTTTTTTTGGCAACATGCATCCCAACATTCTCACCTGGGCAAGATGCCTTACTTAAGTTTTATCCCCAAATCAGCTGGGGTGCTTGTTAAAAATGCAAATGCTCACACATAACCCTAGGCCTGGGAATTTGTATTTTTAACAAACAGCCCAGAGGTGTCGGACTCATCCTCAGTCCACAGTTCCGTTTCAGAAAGAAGGAAGTTTTTCTCTTTGGTGCTGTGGTAACAGACCCCCTGCCTTCTCTTTGGGGAGCAGGTCCTCCCAGGGTGGGAAGAGCCCCAGGTGTGGTGACCACACCCAGCCCTGTCCTCCCAGCACGTCTTTCTCTTCTCTCTCCCCCATCAGACTTCCTTTCCTCACAGGAGCTCCAGGCCCATCTTAGTGTCAAAGGAAAACAGCAACTATTCCTCACATGAGCTTTTTTTTTTTACTCTGTGGCTTTCAATGCCTCAATTCTTTTTCTTCCAGGGACCCATCTTCGGGATACTGGTTTTCAACGCATCAAATGAAATAAAAAAGAAACCAATGACATCAAAATGCTGCTTTCCTAATATGTTTTAAAATGTGATGTAGTCATACATGTTCGTCTTTATTAATACATTAGAAAACATGATCTAGAGGCAGGCCTAGGACTTTTCTTAATTTCAAACCAGAAAGAGTATATGGTATTTTGAAATATTCACAGCAACTGTAATGTTACCCAAAACTATGTATGATTTCTCTGGTGACAAAGTCTTGGGTAGGTCTACGCTGGTTTGTGGACTAGATTTGTTACCAAGGTTAAATATTAATAAGAAGCAAAAGGAATCAGACATTGTTGAGCCGAATGGGCTGGTTCACTGAGCGTGTTCACTGCACCTGGAAGCTACAGTTAACAACCGTCCCTTCCCCCACGTAAGGAGCAGCCGCCCTCCACCCCCACCCCCATACAGGATTGGGGGCGCGGGGAGTGGAACTACGATGTTATTAGGGAGTGTTCCCATACAAGAAGCAATCAATGAAAAGGAAGTGGGGCAGGGAACAAAAGGGGGACCAAAAAAGGGGTGACACCAAGCAGAGGAGACTTGGGGATGAGGTAGAGTCCATCTCAGAGTTGTCCAATGAACATAAGGTTGAGAGCTTTTATATTCCCACGCCTGCTCCTGGTCCATGCGGAGGAGGCGTAATCACCAGGGAAAACTGGCTCCCCCGGGAACAGGGGTGAGGTGGGCTATGGCCGAGAAGGTGTGGCCGGTGGCGGAAAGCACCGTGCATGGCTAAGGTGAGCTCGAAACGGAGCAGCTAGGTAGCACAGTGTAGCTCTTATTTTGCGGTTTTATCTTCGTAGGGACACCAACATAGCGTCCAGTGCCGAAGAGAAGGCGATCTGAAGAGAGTAACAGCACAACCTTCCCTTTGGAAGGTCTCGGCTCTGTTCCCAGCTTGTCAGCATCATGACCTCAGAGGCCCTCAGCTTCCCCTCTGGACCACAGGCCACCTTAGAGGCCACACTGAGGGCGCTAAGTAGACACTTTGTGATGGACTACAATTATTTTATTCCTTTGGCACCGTAGGAATTCGGGTTGTGACTGACCTACAAGCTCCCTTCCTGCTGGGTCTCTCACCACAAGTGCCTCTCATTTTCCATGTTTCTGTTATTTCTCCCAGGGGCGTTTGCTTTTGGGTAGGTGATTCAGCTCTTCAGAGGGAACCCATGACCGTCATGTGAGCCGTGTTTAATTTTGCACAGTTCAATTGTCTATTAGTCAGGCTGTACAAGGTGACTCTACTTTTCCAGTGATACCGCACAGGAAAAACCATTCAAGATTTTTTTTTCTAGGAGGTTTAAAAGAGGGAAATATAAGTGACTCATCTCTTTGTGAGGATCCGCATTGTAATGAAGACATGGCATAGCCTGTTATGTCCTTCAAACATGTGTGAATACGTGACCTGTCTTCCAGTCTTGGGATGAGATTGATGCTATTAGACTTGTACTGCAGTTTTACTAGTATGATATTCTAAATTGGTTAGCAACCGGAATGAACTTCAGTAATGCTGCTGGGTGTGAGGAATGTGACCCCATGGATGTGGTGGACACAAGAGATGTGGCCCCCAGATGCCCCAGGTTGCAGGTTCGATCCCTGGTCAGGGCACATACAAGAAGCAATCAATGAATGCATAAATAAGTGGAACGACAAATCAATGTTTCTCTCTCCCCGCCCCCCTTCTTCTTTCTCTCTAAAATCAATAATGTTTTTAAGAAGCCAAAATAGGCCTAAAGCTAGGCCTCTTGCACCAAACAATTAGTGAATGCAAAATAAAAGTTATTGAAGAAAAATAAAATTCATGCAACGCATTTTATTGCAATATTTGCTTTATTGGGGTGGTCTGAAACCAAATTGGCACTATTTCCAAAGTCTGCCTGTCCTGTGATATCAACTAGGTAAATGTTGAAATAATGTAAAAACAATGTCAAAATGTTAATAAAGCTGTAGAACTTTTAAAGTGTTTTTAAATACCCTGATTAGACACATACTACACTCGCTTCAAGGACTCCAGTGGTGAGAATAAAAGCAGGAAAGATTCTTTGCTTTGCAGGAATTTTTCTTAAAAAAAAAAATATATATATACATTTCAGAGAGGAAGGAAGAGGGAGAGAGAGATAAAAACATCATGATGAGAGATGCACGCCCCCCCCTGCCCCCCCGCCCCAACTGGGTATAGAGTCTTCAACCCAGACATGTGCCCTGGCCGGAAATTGAACTGTAACATCCTGGTTCATAGGTCAACACTTAACCACTAAACACACCAGCAGGGTGGAATTTTTCTTTTTTTTAAAAAAAATGTTTATTTTGTTAATCCCCACCCAAAGATATTTTTTTCCATTGATATTTAGAGAGAGTTGAAGGGAGGGGAGGAGAGGAAGAGAGAGAGAAAGAAACATTGATGTGAGAGAGACACATCGATTGGTTGCCTCCTGCACTAGAGATCAAACTTGCAACCCAAGTATGTGCCCTTGACTGGAAATTGAACTCATGACCCTTTGGTGTGCAGGCCAATGCTGTAACCACCGAGAAACACCGGCCAGGGCTTTAAAAAAATATGTTTTTACAGATTTTAGAGAGAGAGAAAGGAAAAGAGAGAGAGAAACTTTGATCCACTCCCATTACTGGCATTGAGTCTCGAAACCCTGGCATGTTTCCTGACCAGGAATCGAACCAGCGACCTTTCGGTGCGTGGGCCGATGCTCATCCAACTGAGCCACACCGGCCTTGGCTGCAGGAATTTTTCTTGGATTTAAGGTACTTTTAAGGCTGCATTGGGAGCCAGCATTAGGAATCATGCTTGGTAAGTGAGCACAGCCTGATTTTTCTTTTTTTTTTAATATGGAAGGCTTCACGAATTGGTGTGTCATCCTTGCACAAGGGCCATGCTAATCTTCTCGGTACCGTTTCAGTTTCAGTGTATGTGCTGCCGAAGCGAGCACAGCACAGCCTGCTTTTGTAGCTCCCGGCCCCTTTCAGAGACCCAAGATCCTCATTTCCTGTTCTCCAGGGCTAACCCACCTCTTCCCACGCTCAGATTTCTGCTTCTGGAATACAACATGTGCTCTGTGCAAGTCCCCAAGAAAGGAATGCCCCTCATAACCTAAGCCATCTATCCCCTCAGCGCTGGGACTCAGCCTTCCCCTGTGCACTGGGGGCAGTTTTAGGGACCCTCTGTCTGAAGAGAACAGCTGGTGGAGACCCACTGAATCTGGCTTATTGAAAGGCGCCTAGTCAGAACAGGAGGTTCCCTGAAAACCAAAACAGTGAGCACATGTTCATGCCTCTCCCTAGCGCCCAACATCTGGGTTGCTGCTGCTACTCCTTCTGTTCAGTGTGGGCTGAGCATGGAACTCATGGAGGCACAAGAGGGTATAAGAACTTCATCCATTCCAGTCTGGAAAAGGCAAGAAAAAACGGCCTCAATGCCCACTTGAGAAAGCACCCCCTCTCTGCATAAACTGCCGAGGCATGCAGCACTGCAGGAGTACCCAGAATGCACTCCAAATGCTCCAAGATTTGGCTCAATCTGGTGTATGGTTCGCAAATTCCACTGCGTAGTATGTATTTCTTGCCATTTTTTTAAAATATATTTTATTGATTTTTTTTTTTTTACAGAGAGGAAGGGAGAGAAATAGAGAGTTAGAAACATCGATGAGAGAGAGACATCGACCAGCTGCCTCCTGCACATCTCCTACTGGGGATGTGCCCGCAACCCAGGTACATGCCCTTGACCGGAATCAAACCTGGGACCTTTCAGTCCGCAGGCCGACGCTCTATCCACTGAGCCAAACCGGTTTCGGCTTGCCATTTTAATTTTATTTCAATCCTGCCCTAAGCGAAGTGCTTTTGAGTTGCCTCCCCTTTCTCGTCAGTCGAAATTATCAAGGCATCGGAGATCACCCCAGCTATGAGTTTGCAACCCAGGAAACAAAGAGAGCGAAGAAATCTGATGTCAAAATATTTTACATATTAAAATTCAAAAAGCGATTATTTGAAGTTTTTAAGACACAAATGGATTCTTTACACCAACGTCAACCAAAGGGGTCACAGAGAGCAGAGCAGATTATTTCAATTATTTAGAATAAAGACCAGCTCTGTTTTACACGCCTGGGGCATTTGAGAATCAATAGGACAGAGTTTGCAAAGCACTGGGTAGTTCGCCTGGCTCATAGTAGGTGCTTAATAAACTGTGTTACCATTCCGTTTCGTGTGCATCATAGTAACTCTGCAAATATCAAAATTTGAGGATGTTCAAGTCCCTAATAGAAATAGCATAGTATTTGCATAGAGCCTCCACACATCTTCTTGAATACTTTAGGCCATCTCTAGATTACTGATAATACCTAATGCAATGCAAATGCTATGTAAATGTGTCTTACACTGTATTGTTTAGGGAATGTTGACAAGAAAACAAATGTCTGTACATGTTCAGTACAGATGCAACCATCACAGGCCCAATCCCATTGGACACATCAGCAACAGCATTAATTGTTTTCTGAATATTTTCCATCAGCGCTGGTTGAATCCTCAGATGCAGAACCCCTGGGTAGGGAGGGGCAGGGTGGGCCACTGTACAACATTTGTTTCGCGCCTTTGTGCCTTCCTTGACCCCCAATCACCTGTTTGGAGCCTACATGACTTTCAAGGTGTAGTTTAAGCCCCACTCATTTGATTAAACTTTCTTCCCCAATTTCTTCAGCCATAAATGGTCAATATTGTCTTTGAAACCCTGTATCAAATTTAATAGGATCCCTTTTATTAAAACGGATGAGAGATTGCTTAGGTGCTCTAAAAGGTTGGTGAAAGCGGAAATAGGGGAATTTAACATACCTAAGTTAAAGCTTTTAATAAGAACATTTAAAGGCACATTTGTTCCACAATTTTTTGGACTTCTGGCCCCCGGACCTGTAAGCTGTGGAAAACTAGCACAGGCCCAAGCGCAACGCTCCAGGGAAGCCCTCAGTGCTGCCGGCAGACTAGTTCTGCAAGGATGTGTGGTTGGCCTGGCAAGTGCAGTAAGTAGAGAGTAATTAAAAGCATTTCTACTGTAATTAATGCAGAACAGTATTTTGTTCACTAATTCTTTCATATGTCTTGCCAGACAGATGGTGAGGGCCTCAACATGTTCTTTTACTGGCCCTTGCCTCTTAGAGATAGCATTTTAAGTCAGCAACTAATCGCTTTATTTATAATTTAAAAAGAGTCTATGTGGAATTTGGGGGGCTTAAACTTTAGATAGTATATTTAAAATTTGTTTTCCTTCTCAAGAAAATTGAATTCTCTATTGTGCTAAAAACCTTTAATATAGGAGGCATGAGATGGAGAAAACATCACAAAGGTTTAGAGTCCCACTGGCTTGCTTCCTGCTGTTACCAACTCTGTGGCCTTGAACTGTTGGGGAGCACATGAAACTTGGTTGGAAAGCTGTAAGGAGGATATTCCGAGAAAAGGGAGGTGTGTGGACAGCCGCCTGACCTGCTTATGGGAATTCCGACTTAGGGGAGACTTAGGGGAGTATTGAAGGTGGCGCCCCTAATTATTCCTTGACCTTTCCAAACAAGCCTGTGCATGTGCAGACCCCCGGGTGTTTACTGGAATCCTTATGCTTAATCCCTGGATGCCTTTGCCTAGGACATTGTAAACACGTGTGTCCTCCCAAGATTACTCACCCTACTGATTGTATCTACAATATAAACTTTATCTCAAACTGTAATAAAAGCCTAATTAGGCAGGCAATCGGGGCTGCTTGGTGCCTTGAGCCAGGCAACCCCTTAGCCCTCTCTTTCACAGTGAAGCTGTGTTGGAGTAACCTGTTCGTCCATTGGTCAGGGGCTGCTGGTCAGCCCTGGCATTGGACCTGTTAAGGAACTTCTCTCAACTTAGTTCCTTCTTATGTAAAATGGCGATTATAGTAGTATCCACCTAATAGTCTTGCTGGGAGGAATAAATAAAGTACACGTACACGTACACACGTACACACACACACACACACACACACGTGCTGGGTTCACGCATACACAGATAAGTGGGTGGTAGTAATTCTTCCCACTGTATTGCTGGTAGAGAGAATGCTCCAGAATGATGTGAAGGAGTAAAAGGACACTGATTACACCATGTAAATTATCAGACCGTTTATATTTTAAAGCCAGAAGGACTCCCCAAGACCATTGAGAAGAGGGGTTGGCAAACTGTGGCGCACAGGCCAAATTGGCCTGCTTCCCATTTTCCTAGATGACTTTTACCGGAACAGCCATGCCCATTCGGTTACCTGTTATCCTTGGCTGCTTTTGCACTACAATGGTAAAGTTCAGCAGTTGCGACTTTACGTGGCCGGCAGCGTCTAAAATCCTTACTATCTGGCCCTTTCAGAAAAAGGTGGACAACCCTGATCTATAACACCTAATTTTCCAGATAAGGAAAAAGGCACAAATAAGAGTAGTAACTTTGTCTGCAGTCCCATGGCTAGTTAGGGACAAAACCAGGGCTAAAATTTAGATGTCTCGACTCTCACTTCAAAGCCTGAATGAGGCAGAGAAAATGACAGTTCTCTGAGTCCAGCTCTAAAGGGAGTCATTGGTGGAGCTTGGCTCTGATCTAGGCTTCTATGAAACGACTGCCAAGTGCCTCCCACAGGTGCCTCCCGGGTAGTCCACACGTCCAAGTCCTGACACGTGCAACTTGTAGACCTGCCCAATGAGAAATGCTGAAAGGAGCCATTCAGGCGAAAAGGAAAGGATGCTGGACAAGAACTGGAAGCAATGTGAAGAACTAGAGAGCAATGGTATATACATAGGTATATACAAAGTATTATTATATTTTTCTCCTATTGATTTAAAGTACAAAGGCATAAACAATAATTATAGATCCATGTTAATGAACACAGACTGTGTAAACATGTAATTTATGATGACAATAGCCACATAAAAGGGAGATGGAGTTGTATAAAAGCAGAAGTGTTTTATACTATTGAAGCTAAAGTGGTGATAATTCAAAGCAGATCCTTCTATGTTTAAGAGTTGAGTATAATCTCTAGAGTAACCACTGAGGATGGAACTAAAAAACACAGGAAAGGAAATAAGACAGGAATCAAAACAGTAGACCGCAGAAGAAATCAAACACAGGAGAAAGCATACATGGAAGAACTGAGCGCTGGCTTCTCTCCCAGTCCTCCTCTCGATGTAACCTGTGTTATATTAAGACTGCAAACTAAGCCCGGCCAGCGTGGCTCAGTGGTTGAGCATCGACCTAGGAACCAGGAGGTCACAGTTCAATTCCCAGCCCAGGACCCCATATGGGGCATGCAGGAGGCAGCTGATCAATAATTCTCTTTCATCATTGATGTTTCTATCTCTCTCTCCCTCTGAATCAATAAAAATATTTTTTAAATTCTTTTTAAAAAGACTGCAAAATAAAATAAAAATGAAATGCGGCCTATATAAGACTGTTTTGAAATGCTTCTCAAGTAATTCAGTGTCACAAACAGAACTCATCCTTCCTCGTTGCCTTTCAATAGTTGCCTACTTACTGTAAATTCTCCTTTCAGGGTGCTGGCTGGCTGGCTTCATACCAGGACGTCTGTAGAGCGACACTGACACTGACTTAATTCATTTCTTTAGGTTTTATTATGCTGTTTGATTTTTTAGGTACCTTTATTGTACTATTTTTTGGCCATGGTCTTATGTATACTTTGCGTAGAAAATACCTGAAGATGTCCAGATAGACAGTGAATGAAGGGAAACTGCCTTATGTCAGGATAGAATAACTGATGCCCACATTTGACACTATCAAGAGCTTTTAAATGAAACTGGGTGCCAATAAAACAAGATTGGGAAACGTTAGGATTCTTTCTGCATGGGACAGAAACCTGAATGTAGGTGAGGCCAAGAAGAAAGGCTGTTGGTTCAAGGAACTGAAAAGCCCAAGGCTTCAGGCACTTGAACTCTGTCATCAGGACCTCTGACGTTTCTCTGACTCTTGGCTCTCCTGCTCCTATGTTGGCTCTTTTCTGGGACAGGTGGTCCTGATGATAAGATGGCCACAGCACTGCCAGCTTTACATCCTTCCAGGTTCAGGTAGAAAGACAGAAGGCCGGAGGTCTATTCTGATTGGACTGGTCATGGTTCCTGAGGGATTTGGGGCACTGATGTCCTGGGGCCAGGCCAAGCCCCACTCAGAGCACATGGACAGAGAGTGGGGGTGAAGTGGGAGAGAATAGCCAGGAGGGAGTCAGAGTCCCAGGATGTTAGAGGTAGCTGCATCCAAAGAAACTGAAACCAGGGAAACTAATGACTTCCACAAGGTTACAATAGCTTCATAGCATGGGGGTGAGGAGAATGGGTGGGAAGGTGACCCCTCATGTAGACAGCTCCCCCCAGCAACCCTAGTAGAAGAGGTTAATTAGTGTCTTAGGACAAAAATATTTCTCAGATGTAGGCAAAACTCATGACTTATACTTTCTCTATTCTCCATGTACTCAATAAGATGTTGAAATAGATATCTGTATATGTACACATATGTCTATATAGAGATTTTATAATGGTATTATGTATAGTAGATAGATATATGTATAGATATAGATCGATATATGTATGTCTATGTATGTATACAGGGTGGGGCAAAAGTAGGTTTACAGTTGTGAGTCTGTGAAACAGTATATGAATTATTATTTATTACTGTGTTATTTCTTTGTATTATTTCCACATGGACAACTGTAAACCTACTTTCGCTCACCTGTGTGCACTTCAAGAAGGGAGCAGATAGTATTGCCGTGGTCATTTGGATGAAGGGGAGCTGCCTTTTGGCAGGAAGAATCACAGAGATTTTAAAGG
>NW_006288434.1:2427967-2442692 GCF_000327345.1 Myotis davidii
TTCATAGCATGGGCGTGAGGAGAATGGGTGGGAAGATAAGTCCAGGTACTCTGACCCCTCATGTAGACAACTCCCCTCAGCAACCTAGGAGAAGAGATTAATTAGTGTCTTAGGACAAAAATATTTCTCGGAAGTAGGCAAAAGTCATGACTTGTTCTTTCTCTATTCTCCATATACTCAATAAGATGTTGAAATAGATATCTGTATATGTGCACATATGTCTATATAGAGATTTTACAATGGTATTATGTATAGTAGATAGATATATGTATAGATATAGATCGATATATGTATGTCTATGTATGTATACAGGGTGGGGCAAAAGTAGGTTTACAGTTGTGAGTCTGTGAAACAGTATATTCTCATATTACTATTTACTTATTATTGTATTATTTTCCATACAAACTATAAACCTACTTTTGCCCCACCCGGTATATGGCAAGAGAGAGAGATTGATTGCATTTTAGACTCATGCGTTTCTAGAAATACATTTCTAAGTGTTTTTTTCCCCCTTCAAATGAAGAGTTAGAGGATAATTATTGTTCAACACCAGGGAGAAGGCACTGATGATCTCAAAGTTTTCCCACAGTTTGTGGTGTTTTTATTGATTTTCCTAAAGCTTATTTGCAAACATCTGAGTAAATATACAAAGTCAATAGTCTTCTGAAGTCATTGCTATTGTTGCTGGGGCCAGGCCCTTGCATCTGCCCCCTTCCCACAAGCATCGGTACAGTGCCAAATGCACAGACGGGCTGTGTGCTCTGGGAAACATCTGGCAAGCGTGGGCTGCGTTTGGCTACAGAGTCACACACGTGGCCGGTGCTGCATAGCACCAGAGGCTGATCCAAGTGTAGCTTGTTTGACCTATTATCCAGGAAGCAAAAGGCCATGAACCAAGGACATGAATATGGAAATCTCACACTTGCAACAGAGGAGTGTTTTTGCCCTATGATTTAGAGACACAAGTAAATTAATCAAACATTGGTCCTAAATCCGATCTTTGACACTTTTTCCCCCTACATGCAAGAGATCCCACCAAAAACAAGCCTTATTAAAGCTCTCTTTTGTAAGTTGGCTGCTCACTTGGCCTTTTCACGGTGGCCACTATGGTTGACTACGGTTCTTAGGTGTGGTTCGCATGCTAGGTGTCTAAAGGAGTCCTCTGACTTACCGCTTTGTAAATGTATGTCATCAAATGAACTTGGCACAGCCACTTTGGAAGTCAGTTGGGCAGTTTCTTACACATTAAACATACTTTAGGCATATGATCCAGCAATGGTGCTCCTTGGTCCTTACGCAAAAGAGTTGAAAATTTATGTCCATACAAAAACCTGTATGTTAATTGCAGCTTTACTCCTAATTGTCAAAACTTGAAAGCAACCAAGATGCCCTTCAGTAGGGGAAGAGATAAATGAGCTATGATCTATCTAGACGAGGGGTGGGGAACGTTCAGTCTGAAGGCCCTATAAGGCCTGCAAAATCATTTGGTCTGGCCCTGCCGAAGGATTAGGGGTGAGTTAATTAAATGTTTGACCAGATACGGCAGGCTAATTTTTAAGTTGATAAGTTTATATGACCCACAAGTGATGTTATAAGTATCCAAATGGCCCTTGGCAGAAAAAAGGTTCCCCACCCCTGAACTAGACAATGGAATGTTATTCAGTACTAAAAAAATGAACTACAAGCCATGAAACAACATGGAGGAACCTTAAATGGATATTACCAAGTGAAAGACGCCAATCTGAAAAGACCACATACTATAGTATTCCAACTATATGAAATTCTGGAAAAGGCCAAATTATGGAGACAATGAAAAGATCAGTGGTTTCCAGGTGGGGAGAGATGAATAGGAAGAGCAAAGAGGATTTTTAGGGTAGTGAAAATACAACATTTAGGATATCATACTTATACTATAACCATTATATATTTGTCTAAACCCATGGAATGTACAACACCAAGAACCCTAAAATAAACTGTAGACTTTGGGTGACATAATGCGTCAATGTAGATTCATTAATTGGTACAAATGTACCACTATGGTGGGAGCTGTTGGTAATGGGGGAGGTTATGCATGTCTAGGGGAACGGGGTATTTGGGAAATCTCTGTATTTTCTCCTCAGTTTTTCCTGTGAACCTAAAACCACCCTAAAGAAATAAAGTCTTGATAATATAAACAAACATTGAACTCCCTGCAATAGCCACCAGTTAATTTAAGCTATTTATATTTATTTGTTTATTAATTCTAAAAGATTTTTTAGTGCTGCCAATATTCTGGGCCCTGAGCTACTGAGGGAAGGGCAGGAAGCAAAACTATAAGTGATATACAATGATTGTTTTTTATATAAACCCATCCTTCCTCTATCGTGAATTGGTAAATATCCTTAGAGAGTCTCATCCAGAGTCTCTCTATAGGGTCAGCTTAGCCCCTTTTTTCTTATTGTTCATCTTTTCCGCCTCTCTCCCTTCAAGACTCTGTGCTGTTGATGGTAATTAATCCCAATGATAGAAAATTCTAAGCTTGTTCATTCATTCACACACAAATTCATTCTCTAAGTTCAGCCATCATTTTTGTCATTAATTTGGCAGGAATCCACATAATGCTGGAATTTATGAAATGTCTTCTTTTTCAGCGTATACTTTTCATTGCCCTGTCACCCCCTTTGCCTGAAAACTCTGCTCTCATTGTCCGTCTGAACTGGGGTAAAGTATTGAGAGGGGTTTCACAATCACTCATTTGTTGAAGGAAGTGGAAAGCTTCCAAACTGAAAACAAATTCCAGGTAGTTTAATTACTTGGAAGAGTTTCCTCTATTCCTCAGAAGTTCTTGAACTCTGTGATCCTTCCTGTTCAACACCATTAGAAGTTTCCTCGGAAGTTGGCATTCCTCTTAACTCCCCCAAATTGCCATGATCTCTTCCACAGTCACTACTAGAATTAAGGGATTGCTAATGTTAAATAATCTGTCTAGTGTGCAACACAGGAAGTGAATGGTTTCAGTCCCTATTCTAGCAAATTAGCTGAAGGCTGCTTCTTCTGAATTTACTTCATCATTACTAGGACTTAATCAGGTCAGCTCGCTAAAATCAACCAGGTTATCTACTTACTTAATAGAAGAAAACTGTTCAAATGATTTATCCAGTAGATGTCATTATTCTCTGTTCTCATCTCAAGATTCCTGATGCCACCAAACTTGGTGTGCATGAGTGGAGGATGGGTGAGTAAAGCGAGTGGGCTGCCTACTGTGGAATCTGTGCAGCAGATAAAAACAAGTGAAATGAATAGACAAGAAAAGAGAAAAATCAAATCAAACAAGAGAAGCCCAGCTGAAAATGTGATCATAAGGTAGTGAGAAGTAAGATGAACTCTTTTTAAAAAATATGTTTTCATTGGTTTCAGAGAGGAAGGGAGAAGGAGAGAGATAGAAACATCAATGATGAGAAAGAATCATTGATCGGCTGCCTGCTGCATGCCCACACTGGGGATCAAGCCCACGACCCCAGCATATGGCCTTGACCAGGAATTAAACCATGACTTCCTGGTTCATAGGTGATCCACACCAGTGATCCACACTGGTTGGGCAAGAAGAACTCGTTTGAGGCCTTAAAAAAGGCACACATAAATAATAGTTTCAGAAACATCATCTGAAAGATAGATATTCCCCAAAAGCAGGTTCTATAATCAAACACATTTGGGAAACTTAAGTTAAACAAAGCTGATCATGTTTATTTGCTTCAGGTGTTCTCAGATTATATAATAACAGTCTAACCTTAGACCTCAGCCAAGATATTTCCCAAACTTCTTTGCTCTTCCAATCACTATGCCAAGTGCTGTTTTGCAAAATGCAGAGCAGGCAATTCTGCTCTAAACATTTCATCAGTTACTGTCTTCCCCAGGATATCCTTCAGGGTCCATCCCTGCCTGTGTTGTAGGTCTCGTCTCTCTCCATGAAGCCCCCTTGGCAGCCCACAATAATCTCCATTCTGACCTTATCAATGTGGCTCTCTAAGGGCAAGAAGCAATAAGATCAAACTACTTTACTGTAGCAATAAGATCAAAATACTCATTTCTGCAGCAGTAAGTTCAGAATACAGCAGGCAGACTTTACTGTTGCTCCTGCATAGACTATTTGTTTTCTTAAGGATGAATGTGACATGATTTCTCATCTTCATCCTAGCTTTTGGTTAAGTTGACTTGAATAAATTACATGGAAGGTCCTTTCAGCCAATCATTTCACAGCATCTAATTAATTGAGGTTAAAGTAATATTTACTGTCTGCCTCTCTGACTGGGAGGTGAGGGTGGATGGGGCGTATTTTACAGAGCATCCCAACAGCCCCAGAAAACAGCTTCCTATGCAATATGTTGATGCTTCAATACATTTAAGGAAAAGTGAGGAGGAGAAACAAGGGAAACGACGGGCTTCCAAACACAGCTACAAGTCAGTTGGTTTCTTAGCTTTGCCTCACCCTATTCAGCACTGGGATGCTATGGTGGTGATGGTGGTGGTGATAATGATGGTGATGGTGATAATGATGGTGATGATGATGGTGACGGTAATGATGGTGATGATGATGATGATGACAATGGAGAAGGAAAAGACAGTGGATGTGGGGGTATAGTGATTACCTTATAAAGTCCACATTTCAGGCCAGGTGCCATGCTAGGCACCTCCTCCACCGTCACAGGTTTAACAGGAGCGGTCACTAAAAAGCCCCTCTGACCAACAATGCCTTCCCCATCTACCTCCCCTAGACACAAATTTTCCATCTTTATATGCCAGTTCCCAGAGCCCTTCCTACATCTATAAACATGCCGCCAGTATTACACCGGTGATGCCTTTGTATAAATTCATGTACCATAGTTTTTTAAAGTACCCAACAGAAAACCCTGGTAAAAATATTCAGCGTTGCTGTAGTGCGCGGGGGTATTCTCTGGAAGAACAGAGCGATGAAACAAGGCAATGCACTTTTCCCTCCTAGTTTTTACTTACTTAAATACTTGACGTTCACGAAGAACCCACCATTTATAAAAGATACTTTTAAGGTCCCTGGGGTTGCAATCCTTGCTCTTAGCATGTATCAGGGAGGCAATCGTAAACAAACACATAATAGGATACAACTGCTTTACTCAGGCATGAGAATTATGTATGCAAAGGGCCCAGCCCACAGGCTCAGCACAGAGGAGCTGCTTTCTTCTCCTGTTCCTCTGTGGGAGTGAAAGGAAGCTGCACAGAGCAGCACTCTGTCCTGGAAGATGCGTAGGACTCTTCCAGGCAGAGTGGGAGGCCACAGTGTGTGCTGGTGAACGTCGAACAATCCCTGATGTGTAGCATTCGTTCATTTCCCTGGTGTACATTCTTCTACTGCGGCAGATTTCAAGGTATCTATGTGATGTCACTGAAGAGAGTTGGGACTAGACGTGCGTGAGCTGGAAAGAGCCAGTTCCAGCGTACCGCTGGAGGGACCAGAGGAGAGGAACAGCCCATGCAAAGGCACGGAGGTCTGAAAATATCTGGTGATGGGTGGGCTCTTGTCCTGCGGAGGGTGAGGCAGGGGCTGGAAAAGAGAAGGAAACGGGGAAGCATGCTTGGTCTGAACCAGCGAATCCACAAAGAGAAGACAGGAGAAGCAAGTGGTGAAAGGCGAGTTTGGCAAACAGTTTGGGAAGAGATTGCAAAAGGCATTGAATTTGCGCAATTGTCTCTTTTATGCAACTGATAGTGATCTGAGCCATCCAGGTTTTAGAGGAATACCCGGAGGATAGGGAGACTGGAAGTAGGGTAACTGGTTAATGAATGTTCCAAATAGTCTTGAAAGGAGATAGGACCTGCCGATGCTTAATATCCTTGGGCCACAGCTCAGCCATTTTAGTACTACTCACATATTTTCTACCTCAGTGGGTTCTTTAACTCAGGCCTCTGGGAAACAACAAAAGGAACAAAATAAAACTAAATTTAAAAGCACTACTAAATATAAACTGTACAACACAGCACTTGGCTTTATCGAACATAAATGTGCTGGTTTTTATACACAGCGACTTCTTTTATGAATCCCTGTCCCTCCACAACTGGGGATAGCTAATCTGCTTCTGCTTATCTCCTATTGCTCATTCTTACGGCCTCTCCCTGAGTATCACACTGGTCCCATTAAGCTCGCCGATTGGTTCTATATTTGCTTGATGTTCAGTTATACAAGCGCTCACCCGCCTTTAACGCCAGCAGAGTTTGTTTCTGCAGCTGCAGCACCCCTGGCGCTCAGGAAGCTGAGCCAGGTTTCCTTGGCACTCAGCGTTGGACTGAACTCCACATCCACCCTGGAGACGGCACACTTTCCTAGCCTCCTGGCCTAAGCAACACTCTATCCACCTGCCAGAACCATGGGTCTCCTTCAGCTGCCTGGGTGGACAGCACCCAGCAGAGTCCTCGCACCCTGGTCAATAGTTGTCCATAGGAGGGTTAGGTAACTGCTTCCTCTGTGGCTTTGCCACAGGCCTGCGAATGCTTTCTAGGCACACGCATTTACCCTCGGAGGTGGGCCCGCACTTTGTAAAGGGAAGTGTGAGTTTGTTTGCTGTCGAGTAGTATGAGTTCTTTATAAATGTCTGCAGACTCCCATACTAACTTTCTCTCGCATGCCTTCATGTCTTCCTGTTTTTCTTTTCCTTCTCTATCTGGCATCAGCACCAAGTGTTGGCTCGATGTTGGCCAGCTCTTTTAACTCTTGTGTCACCAGCAGGTGGGGATAGCAGCAGCAGCAGCCGCAGCAGAGCAGGGAGGTGAGCTGAGCGAGGGTGGAAAAGTCCACTGCAGCTTCTCACCCCCTCAATCTAACCTCGGAGCCAAGAGGACAAGTCTGCTCACTTCTTCCCAAGCATGCTGGTATCCATGCCAAACCACGTCTCCAGCGACACTGGAATGCCGTGGTTAAGAACGCGGGCCCGAGTCTGATCACCTGCTTTAAACCTTGCTTATCAACTGCCAGCACGGTGACCTCGGCAGGATGGCCAGATTTAGCAAAAACAAACAAACTCAAACAGGACGCCTATGTAAATCGTCAGATCAATGATAAATAGTTTTTAGTAGAAGTGTGCCCCATGCAATATTTATATTAACCTATTACTTGCTAGATATCAAATTCGACTGGGCGTCCTGTATTTTACCTGGCAAGTTACTTCATTTCTTTAGGTGGGCATGTTACTTCATTTCTGTGTCCAAGTTTCCTTACCCAGATCTTGAGAATAATGGGGTTCTCTGCCAGAAAGGCTTGTCTTGAGGATTAAATGAGATGATATATGTAAAATGTTAGGACCTGCCTCCTGGCACACACTGGTAAGTGTTACGTGGGTATTCACTATAGTAAAGTGCATGGACTTGGGAGTCATTCAGACCAGGTTATAAGATGACCTTGGGCAAGTTATTTAACTTCTCTGTGCCGCAGTCTCATCTTCTACAGCATGCGATAATTCTAGGTCTCCCCTTATGCTGTTGAGAAGGGCAAATAAGGCAACATATGGCAATCATTTAGCACAAAGCCTGGCTCAAAGTGAATGTGACAAACAGTATCGTAAACCGTCATGGGAACACCCTCCTGGCGTCCCTCCATGGGCCATTTTGGCTGTGCATCGTCTCCACACTATTCCCATGGACACTGGCGTCTCTGCCTCTGAATCTCTGCAGTCCTCATTGATTTCACTAATTTTGTTCTTTAGATTCCACATGTAAGTGAAACCATATGGTATTTGTCTTTCTCTGACTTATTTCACAGAGTATCACACCCTCTAGGCCCATCCATGCTATTGCACATGGTAAGATTTCATTCTTCTTTATGGCTGCGTAATATTCCATTGTTTATATGTATCACCACATTTTTATCCACTCATCTGTTGATGGGCCCTTGGGTTGCTTCCATATACTGGCTGTCTACACGAATAAAAGGAAAATATGCAAATTGACCATCCCTTCGCTATGCCCGCCAGCCAATTGGGTGAGTATGCAAATTAACCCAACAAAGATGATGGTTAATTTGCATACACAAGCGCTGAGCAAAGACTGAAGACTAAGACTGAAGAGGCGTGGCTTCTCCACTGTGGCCAGACCAAAGGCCTGGGTCCCGGGTGCCGGAGGAAAACCAGTGCTGGCAGCCAGGAGAAGGAAGGCCTATTGCATGAATCTTCGTGCAACGGGCCTCTAATTGCAAATAACACTGCAGTGGACATAGGGGTACTTATAGTCCTTCAAATGAGTGCTTTGGATTTCTTTAAATAAATGCCCAGAAGTGGAGTTGCTGGGTCATAAGGCAGTTCCATTTTTAATTTTTTGAGAAACCTCATCATGTTTTCCCATAGTGGCTGCACCAGTCTGTATTCCCTGCAACAGTGTCCTTTTCTCTACATCCTCACCAGCACTTGCCTTTTGTGGATTTATTGGCAGTAGCCATTCTGACAGGTATGAGTAATATCTTACGGTGGTTTTAATCTGCATTTCTATGACAATTAGTGATGCTGAGCATCTCCTCATGTCTATTGGCCGTTGTACATCCTCTTTGGAGAAGTATCTGTTCAGGTCCTCTGCCTTTTTAAATTGGATTGCTTATTTGTTTGCTGTCGAGTGGTATGAGTTCTTTATAAATGTTGGATGTCAACCCCTTATTGAATGTAGCTCCCATTCAATAGGTTGCTTTTTCGTTTTGTTGATGGTTTCTTTTACTGTGCAAAACCTTTTTAGTTTGATGTAGTCCCACTTGTTCATTTTTTCTTGTTTTCCTTGCCCAAGGAGATATATTAGAAAAAATCATCGCTAAGAGAAGCATCAGAAATCTCACTGCCTAGCTTTTCTTCCAGGAGTAAAGGCTCTCCAAGTGATTCTATTGGTCAGCAGTGACGAAGAACTCTGCTTATATTGCTTTACATGGGAGTGCCTGCCTGACCTGTGATTTTCCAAAGTACAGAATACTTTTAAATTGGCTACAGGTGTAACCAAACAGAAGGAGCATTTATCCCTCTCAACACACAGCAGAGCCAAACACTGAACGCGGAGGGTTGCAGTGGAGAAGTGAGAGTCGCTGTATTGCTTCTCCATGCCAGGAGAACAGGAAAGCTATTGCTCAAGAGCCCAATTCCCCAATGGCTTCCTATGGGAGGGTCTTCAGGAGCTGGGGGGTGGGGGGGAGGCGGGGAAGAGTAGACAGTTATGGGGAGGGCTGGAGCACCAGATCTTCCTGGGCAACCTACCCTCCACTTCTGAAAGGGTTCCAGTGTCCCGGTTCTGGTCGTGTCCTGATCCCTTGGTGGGGAGAGGCGAGACTTTATTTCCCAGTGCAGCTGGGGGACACGGTGGCATGCGCACGAGCAGTGCTGTCTCTGTAAAATAACACAAGGATTGTGCTGATCGCCAACCTGTTTTAGGGAGCAGAACCAAGTGTAAGCTGGTCACTGTGATTTGTTTGCTGTTTCACAGGTTGAGACCTAAATACCCCTTTTCCCCCCTTCTGCTTCTGGACAGTGGATAAAGCAAGTCTAAAGTGACTTGATGTTCTTCCAAATGACTGTGTAATTAACTATCACTGAACAAACTTCATGTAACGCTTTGCCCGTGGCATATTCCCATATCCTGTTCAGCCAGCAACCTGGAAGCCAATTTTCCAATGTGGGGTAAACGCTGGTTTGTGGGAACCGATTACGAAAATCACCTGGTGGCCCCAAAGGCAGGAACAGGGATCACAAAACGGCAGACTGTGAGAGCTGGAGGGGACGTTGGAGCAGAGCTTTCCAAACTTTCAAGTGCACACGAGTCACCTGGGGTCTCGTTAATGCCTAGATGCAGAGTCGGTGGGACTGGAGAGGACCCCGCAAGTTCACATGTCAAACAAGCTTCCAACTGGTCCTGGGGCCACATGTTGATAGCAAGGCCTTGGAGCAAGCCTGCCTTACAGAGCTTTTAAAAATCCCCAGTGTCTAAGCCCCGCTAGAGGTCTAGTGAATTAGAATATCAAGCGGGTGGGGCCAGATCACTAGCATGTTTTCAGTTTCCCCGACTGAATCTAATGTGAGCCAAGGCTGAGAACCGCCCATGTGGCAGCTGAGGAAACTGAGGCCCAGAGCGATGAAGGAGTATAAGAGCCAGCGATGGTCCCACATTTTGAAACCTGCATCCAAGACCCTGGCTATAAAAACCCTTCTTCCTTAATTACATAGACACGGAAAGTAAATTAGTGGTTGCCAGGGGCTAGTGCAGCGGTTCTCAACCTGTGGGTCGAGACCCCTTTGGCAGTCGAATGACGCTTTCACAGGGGTCACCTAAGACCATCCTGCATATCAGATATTTACATTACGATTCATAACAGTAGCAACATTGCAGTTATGAAGTAGCAACAAAAATAATGTTATGGTTGGGTCACAACATGAGGAACTGTATTTAAAGGGCCAGAAGGTTGAGAACCACTGCTCTACCAGATTAGCAATGTGCTTTAATTGGATATTTTCATAAGAAGTGATTCACAGAGCTACAGGCAGTCCAGGGAAATAAGGCTCATTTAATTTTCCTCTTCCCATCAGCCTTGGTGCTGAGGCTGGGAGAAGTAGCTGACTCCAGCTGACAGCTAGTACATAGTAGAGCAGAGCTGAGGCCCTGATCTGAATACTGACCCTGGCCACTCTGGGCAGTTGAAGCAGCCACCCATGTTATTTGCATAAAAGGCCCTCTGTCCCCAGAGAGGAAGACTGAAGAAGGGCTCATACCTGATGCTGAGATTAAAAGAGTTGAGGGGAGGGAGGGGAAGAGTTGAGGGAGATGAAGGCGCCCTAACCCCTCAGGAGACTAATCAGGGACTTTACCTTGAAAAGTATTTTAACGTCTATCAAAGTTTGGCTGAAAGAGCATCTAACAACATCACCTTCCATTTGGGACAGAAAAGCGATGCCTCTTTACAGCTTTGTGGGAAACAATGGTGTGGTTAGGGTTTGCAGGGTGGCATGCCAGGACTCCAGCCAGGATCAACTACCTGCTATTTCCCGAACGAAGGCAGCAAGCTTTTTCATGTCTTTGTCAAAGACACATGCTGTTCCCTCTGGAGTCGAGAGGGAAGGGAGCAGGGGGTGAGGTTCCTTCCCAACCCTTTACCTTGTGGCGACATCTCCTTCGCCTTTAGGACTTACTCTAAAATTAGCCCCTTTGGACAGTCCCCTCCAGTTCCCCAGGCGGCGTTAGTCACCTCTGTGCTCCGTTGAGGCATGGGCTACGGACTTAACCATCTCCATTTGGCAGGTGGGAAAAACCCGAACCTATACAGCCACTGAACAGGGGGAAAGGTGAAGGGCTGGGAGTAAACACTAGAAAATTCTGTATCACCTGAGCCGAACGGGGCAAGACAGTTTCCAGATGAAACCTCTAGGCCTGATTGGGCGAGGATAGGGATCCAGGAATGATGGCAGTGGAGGTAGAATAAGGGAAGGCCCATCTGAGAGGCAATAACCTTGGTTATTTTATTCTACTTTGTGAACCTTTTCCACTGAGGTTCACAGTGGAAATTATTCCTGGATATGTCTTTGCTCTAGAACTTCTGAGAGACGCTGGGGCCCCGAGGACCTAACTCCATTTGTCTGCCTTATTCAAGAAGATGCCAAGTGCGGCTCTTCACTAAGTGTCCTGAACTCATCCTGTTTGCACACGGCACTCTGCTAAGCCAATGAAAGAGAACTAGCCCCATTTTATATCAATTGCTGAGTTCCTACTAAAGCTTGCAATTCACAAACTACCATATTGTTTCATTTTAAAGTTCACACAGAATCAGGGTGAGTCTGCTGTAAACCTCTGATATTGATAAAGAAATTGAGGTCCCAACAGGAAGCGGCAGGCAGGACTAGAACCCAGGTGCCCCCACTGGGTAGTACAGTACGCACCTAAAGAACCACCAACAGATCTCCCCGGGGAAAGGCCTTGTTTCATCTCTCCTCAAAGCTTTAGACAATTTTAATTGCTTGACCTTCAGAACTCAGGAAGACCTTTCAGACTGTGGTTTGTGTCCTGGCCAACAAAAGCATTATTACAGGGACTTGCAAGAACAGCGGCAGTTTGCAGCATGCCCCAGCCCAACCAGGAAGAGCTCCATCACAGGTTGATAAATAGCACCACTTCCATAAAAGAGAAATGAGTCCAGAAAAAACAAACTTACAGCAAATTGCTCCTTGTAGTAGGAATATTCCAGTTGTGGGTATAATAAAAAGCAATTTACAAGGAAGGAACAGAATAATGTTGAGAGATAGGAATAGGAGGTATTGTGAAAAAGAACTGAGAAGGAGCACGGCCAGTGTGGCTCAGTGGTTGAGCGTTGATCCAGGTCACATGCCCTGGTTTCAGGCTCGGTCCCCAGTAGGGGTGTGCAGGAGGCAGCTGATCAGTGGTTCTCTCTTATCATTGATGTTCCTATCTCTCTGGCCCTCTCTCTTCCTCTCTGAAATCAATAATAAACAATCAAGTAAATAAATAAAACAAATCACTACACATAATAAACTTAGAGATTTCACAACCAAATCTTACTTTCACCTGTAGAAAAAAACCTTAAAGAAAGAAAGAACTGAGAAAGAATACCAAAGAACAAAAATTCAGAAGGAACCACTGAGGAGAGGAGGGGTGGAGGGACAACAACCATAGAATGTGGCCCACGAAATGTCAAAGTTAAACATTTATTTAACAATCCAAAAGTAAAAAGAAAAGAAATTTGAGGTTCTGGGTTGAATCAATCTGTATCAAATCCTATAGGGTGATTCATGCCATGGGAGACATCAATGACAAAAGAAGGAAGGGTCATAATAGCCGTGTTTATTGAGTTCTTGCTATGTGCCAGGTGCTTCCTAGGGCTTTACAGATATAATCTATTTAATGGGCACAATGACCCTCATCATTTTGCAGACTGTATAGGTGGGAAGCTAAGTCACTGACAGTGTATGTCCCTTATCCAAGGTCACTTAGCTAGTTGGTGATGAAGGTAGGATATGAAACCAAGACTCTTGAAGCAATGCACTTAAACCCTATGCTGTCACCTCATATAGGTGGCCTGCCTTGACAACTCAAAGTTTATAAGGTAGTATTCAGACTAATGTTTAAATATATTGAAGTCTACACAGGGATTCTAGCAAATGTGTATGTGGGGGAGAGGACTTTGTATAGGAACTTAAACTAGCTGAAGTTAAAAAGAAGATTTTCGGCAACAGGTTGAGGTGGCTCCCAGAATGAAAGATGAATTTGACAGTTAAGCCTTGGGAGTTCAGAAGACAGAATTTCTGAGAATTCAGCTCCTGGAATCAGGGATTTGAAAGCTCTCAGGTCTCTCCCACCTCTCATCCTGTTTATCTCCTTAGGTTGAATTCATTTTCTCCTATTGCAGGAGGATTGCTTTATGGGGAAGAAAATGGCCTCTGGTAGCCCTGTGTTCCCAGTCTAGTAAGCAACTCCACAAGAAGAGAGAGGAAAAGCCCTCTTCTTTCCAAGCTTCTTTTCCTCTCCTCTCACCCCCACCCCCAGATAAAATAAAAGTTCCCAGGGAAGAACTATGATTCGTCCAGCTTGGGTCATGTGCTCAACCATGGACCAATCATCATGGCCCTGAGGGCAGGGTTCTATAGTTGTCAGCCCCCACCTACAAGGGTCACCTGGGCTTTGACAGAGCTTGTCACAGAAGAAGAGAGCTGCTGTTCCAGAGAGTAAAAACAATAAATGTTCATGAGAAATTGGACTACTTGCAAGAAAATTACAAAACATCAGAAGAGATGCAAAGACAGACAAGATCAAACAATTTGATAGCAGGGATAAAATGCTTAATAGACTTTGGAAACACTATATAATGAAAATAGGATTTAGTCATGATGAGAGAAGGTTTATCCAACAAAGCAGAGGTCTAAAAAACAACTTAAGAGATGAATTAGGATTCCAGCTCTGACACCTTTAAACAGTTCTATTGTTAAGGCAGATGTATTCTTGGAGAGTTGACTAATGCAGGGTCATGCTCATAGTTTGTGCTCACTAAATATTAATTCATTTTGATGACAGGTTTTATTAGAAATTATTGCTCGCAGCACTTACATATTTATAACATATTTTTAGCAGAATAATTTGCATATATAAAATTCTATACAAATGCAACCAATAGTAATTTATTACAGAGTCATTTGGCTTATGGTTACTTTTTAATGCATGTATTTATTCACTCATCTGTTAGTTATTAATTGAGTAGATACTCTATTTCAAGTATTCTGTTAGCCACACCTGGTTGCTGCACTCAGGAGAGAGGGAGTTTCAAGGTTTTACTTGGGTAAGTGGTAGATGTTGTTTTAGAAAGAAGCACAAAAATGATCACTGGGAACTTTGCCACTACTGAGAGTTATATAAACAGGGTAAGCATGGTTTAAACAGACAGTGCAGAATAATGAGAGCTAAAACCTACATTTTCACTTTTTACCTCTTACTAAGGCTTCTTCCTGGAGATAGTACCTGCCCCTCTTATCTCACAAACCACTTGGATCAGTCAGATTTTCCAAAGAAACAGAACCAATCCTATATAATAAAAGGCTAATATGCAAATAGACCAAACTGCAGAACGACCGGTTGCTATGATGCGCACTGACCACCAGGGGGCAGCTCCTGCATTGAGCGTCTGCCCCCTGATGGTCAGTGCACATTATAGCGACCAGTTGACCTGTCATTTGGTCGCTTAGACTTATATATATATATACTA
>NW_006288434.1:2442731-2442970 GCF_000327345.1 Myotis davidii
TATTTTTATTGATTTCAGAGAGGAAGGGAGACCTCCTACACAACCCCCACTTGGGATCGAGCCCACAACCCAGACATTGTCCCTGACCAAGAATCAAACTGTGACCTCCTGGTTCTTAGGTCGATGCTCAACCACTGAGCCACGTTGGCCAGGCCACTTCCTGTCTTTCTATGTTGCCCCAGTAGCAGCATATACTGTTCTCAGTTTCTAGAGCAGCAGTTCTCAACCTGTGGGCCGTG
>NW_006288434.1:2443193-2471753 GCF_000327345.1 Myotis davidii
CTCTTTCACCCGCTGAGCTGTGCCCCTGTGGCGTCTGAGAAGCTGCAGAGCCACACCCCTTTGGTGGAAGCACCAGCCCCCAACACCCCCTTCTCAGTGGTCTGAGCAGGGCAGAGCTTCCCTCAGAGATCCAAGCAGCAGCCCCGTGGGGCCCTCCTCCAGGCTCCTAGACAACAGTGATACCACCTGCTCTCCAGCCTCAGGAGGTAAGAGTTGCTTCTTGCAATTATTAATTCCTAGGTGACAACCCTTTTCCTTTTTTCTTTTACTCTTTCTAATGCCTGTGAACGCATTCTTTTCTTTTCTTTTTTAGTATATTTTTTAATTGATTTCAGAGAGGAAGGGAGAGGGAGAGAGAGATAGAAACATCAATGATGAGAGAGAATCATTGATAGGCTGCCTCCTGAATGCCCCCCACTGGGATCAAGCCCGCAACCTGGGCATGTGCCCTTGACCAGAATTGAATCCAGGACCTTTCAGTCTGTAGACTGTCGCTCTATCCACTGAACCAAACCAGCCAGGGCAAGCTTCCTGCCTACTAAAGCCCCTCTATTTGAAAGATTTAGTGTGATTTTCTGACTGGCCTCTGGCCAATGCCTTCCCCCTTTTAAAAATATATTTTTATTGATTTCAGAGAGGAGGGGAGAGGGAGAGAGAAATAGAAACATTAGTGATGGGAGAGAATCATTGATAGGTTGCCTCCTGCACTCTCCACACTGGGTATCAAGCCTGCAACCCAGGCATGTGTCCTGACCGGGAATCAAACCATGACCTCCTGGTTCATAGGTCAATGCTCAACCACTGAGCCATGCTGGCTGGGCCTGATGCCCCTTTTAATTCATTTTCCACTTTTGAAAATGTGCCTCAGACTATTATATCCCTCCTCTGCTGAACTAGTCCAGAGGTTTCAAACTATAGAAACCAGCACTGGCTCACTTTCAAAGAGAAGAGAAATGTCCTGAGAGTGACTGTGGGGCTCAGAGAATCAAGAGGAAGCCTGGAGGCCGAGGGGCAGAGGAAGGTTGGCCCAGTGAAGCTCCCGGATGGTTTGCTGAGGATGGAACTCCTGACCCCTTTCCACAGGACACTTAGGGGCAGCCAGGGTCCGTGCACATCGGTCACCATATGCCGGACTCTGCTGCCTTTGCACACGTATCCGCATGCACACCTGACGGCACCGCGGCCACCTTAATTCCTAACTGACCTAGCGTCTTTGAGACACACCCTCACGATTCAGTCCCAGGTGGGAGCACCTGATGGGCCTTATTCTAAATGCCACAGGAGAGAGTACCTCTCTTACCCCTTCAAAGCCTTGGCTTCTATGGTGAGAACTAGGACCCTGCTGCCCATTAGTTTTGTGATTCCCCAAAATAAGAAAGGCTTTTAAGTGCTGGCCAGCCAGAGTGACAAATTTCTGTCATTCTAGTAGCCTCCCCTGTCACTTGAGTAAAATCCCCACATCTGGCCCTGGCCTGTGCTTCTCAGTAGTTAGAGCATCGGCTCACACACCAAAGGGTTATGGTTTGGATTCCTGGTTAAGGGCACGGACCAGGAATGACCTGGTTTGACATCCCCACCCCCCGCCGCCCCAGTCGGGGGCGGGGGGCATGCGGAAGGCAACCAATCGATGTATCTCTCTCAAATCCTATGTTTCTCTCTCTCCTCCCCTCCCTTCCACTCTAAAACTGATCAATGGAAAAAATATATCCTCGGGAGAGGATGAACAACAACAAAATCCCCACATCTGGCTCATTAAGCTTTCTGACCTCTCCTCATGCCTTTCGCCCTTTCTCCTGTCCCTGTCCCATGGGGCTTCTGCCTTCCCTGAACATGTCACACTCATTCCGACCTCGGGGAATCACTGTTCCCTCCACCTGGGGGACCTTCCCTGCTCTCCTCAAGGGGTTTCCTTCTCACTTCCCAGTTTCTGCTTGAACATTTTCTCCTCCATGAGACCTTCCTAACGGAGCCTCCCCCACACACCTTTCTCTGTAGCATTTGTACCTGATGTTTTCTTGTGTCTGTTCATCATCGGCCTCCGCTCATCCAGAATGTGACTTCGACAGTGTCTGTCCGTTGCTGCAGTATCCCAGGACGAGGGCGAGTGCCTGGCAGAGGGCAGGGGCTGAATGTTTGCTGAATGATTGGACACAGGAGCGCAGCCTTGGCAAAGGAGCTCAGGAATGGCCCGGCATGGGGGGAGCAGGTGAAGAGGGTGAAGGCTGTAACTGTTTTGAGGGGGCGCAGGATTGGGGTCAGCTGAGCCGGGCGTGGGGATCTGCCCCCCCCTCCCCCCCCTGTTGGTGAGCTCTATGCTGACCTCAGGAGGTGGTGCCCTAGAAAGTGCGTTTTAAACACCTGCCCAGGTGGCTTTGAGGTAGGTGAGGAGCAGGTCATAAGGAATCATTGAAAACACCAGGGCCTGGGAAAGCTGGAGCAGGTGGGGAATGGGGAATAGGGTTAGGGTTAGGGCTAGGGCTAGGGTTAGGGCTAGGATTTAGGGTTAGGGTTAGTGTTAGGTTAGGGCTAGGGTTAGGGCTAGGGTTAGGGTTAGGTGTAGGGGTAGTGGTAGGAGTAGAAGTAGGGCTAGGTTTAGGGTTAGGGTTAGGGGTGAGGGTAGGGGTAGGGGTAGCGGTAGGAGTAGAATCAGGGCTAGGTTTAGGGTTAAGGTTAGGGTTAGGGGTAGAGGTAGGAGTAGGGTTTGGTTTATGGTAAGGGCTAGGGTTAGGGTTAGGGATAAGGCTAGATCTAGAGTTATGGTGAGGGGTAGGGGTGGGGTTAGATTTAGGGTTAAGGCTAGATCTCGAGTTTTGGTGGGAGTAGAATTAGGGCTAGGGCGAGGGCAAGGGTGAGTGCAAGGACTGTGGCTGGGTTTAGGGTTAGGTCTAGTATTAGGGCTACAGCTAGGGTTAGGGTTAGGGTTTCGGTTGGTTTAGGATTAGTGGTATGGTTAAGGCACAAGGAGCTGAGCCTCTTGGCAGAGGAACTCAGAGATGGCCAGGTATGGGTAGTGCTGGTGAAGAGGGTGAGGCTGTAGCAGTTTTGAGGGGGCGAAGGGCTGGCGTCAGCTGAGCCTGGTCTGTGGGATCTGATCCTTATTTAGTAATTTATAATGGAAACAATGGCAAATGGATGCTTTTTTAAAATATTTAACTTTCTGGAATCCATCTCGGACTTTTCTTTTGGAGGTTTTACTAAGGAGTTGGGTCTCAAAGGTGGGCTCTCAGAAGGCTGCTGTGTTCTTGGGAAGAAACCATGGGTTTCCTCCTAATGGCCACCAGCTAACAGGCCTCGTTTTGTGAGTTAAAGCAGAAGGTAAGGGAGGTAAGGAAAACTTCAGAGCACAGCGCACTCATATTGAGTGTGAAAGAAGCCGTAGAGCATAACTGTTATAAGCATAGATTTGGGTGTCAGACAGACCTGATTCTAAGAATCACTCACCTGGAGAGTTCTGTAAATATACAAACTCTCAGTCCCCATTCCAGGAATCAACCCCGAAATCTTCTACCTCTGCCACAGCTGTGTCAAACTAACTGGGTTTTTTGGTCTAAATGACTCAGCAATTTTTTTTAAACATAATACAGAGGCATGTCATTTGAAACACAAACATGGATTGAATGTTACTATGAGTCAGGTACTGCTCTAAGCACTTTACATGGTCTCACTCATCCAGGTAGTATTATTCCCCTTTATACAGATCAGGAAACTGAGGCACGGAGAGGCTAACCAACTCTTTCAAGATCACACATTAATAAATTGGGGAGCTGGGACTTAAGCCCAGGCAGTCTGGCTTCTGAGAGACTAATCTCTATCCTCTCCCACCCTCCAAACTATATTGAACAATTAGGGCACTTCAAAACAAATTATTTAAAAATTTGAACAGCCCTGGCTGGGTAGCTCATTTGGTTACAGCAGTGGTTCTCAACCTTCCTAATGCCGCAACCCTTTAATACAGTTCCTCATGTTGTGGTGACCCCCAATTTCATTGTTAAAAATTGAACATAATTAAAGCATAGTGATTAATCACAAAAACAATATGTAATTATATATGTGTTTTCCGATGGTCTTAGGCGACCCCTGTGAAAGGGTCGTTCGACCCCCAAAGGGGTCACAACCCACAGGTTGAGAACTGCTGGGTTAGCGAATCATCCTGATATGCCACGGTTGAAGGTTTAATCCTATAAGGTTTAATCCATATAAGAACCAGCCAAGGGATGCATACATAAGTGGAACAACAAATCAATGTTTCTCTCTGTCCCTCAAATCAATCAATAAAAATAAAAAACAAAACAAAAATTTGAACAGATGTCCTCCTAGCATCTATTAAGTAAAATGTAAGGTAATCTTATTATGATCATTTATCTTCCCAAGTACATCGTGGATAGATAAGTCTGTTACAAAAGTGTTCCAAGGCAGCCGTCAAACATAGTGTTGAAACTATATTTTTATGTGTGGGTATGTTCATATGATGCTCTTCCTATAGGGAAATATATCCACATCCACATATACTTATACACATACACACAGTCATGCCTAGAGGAAGTCTGGGAGAAAACAGCAAAGTGCGACAGTTAATTCTGTGTAGTATCATCCTTTATTTATGTGAAATAAACGTTTGAATTTTGTCTAATAAAAATTTTTTTAATTTTAAAAATAATGGACTTTATGTATTTTGAAGCAAAAACGACGTAAAACAATGATATCCTCTCTGTTTTCTCTTGAATTCCACCTATGAGACCCTTTAAAAAGAAATCTGAGGGAAGTATTGGATTATAGGTGCGCCTGCGCGGTGGCTACTGGTTTTACAGTCTGTTTCCGTCTTGGCTGTGACGCTTCCTGGCCGAGACACAGATGTCAGGTCCCTGAATAACCCTGCTTCACTCACTCACCTGTGTAGAGGTCCGGGGGCTGATGCATTTCCCAGGGCTGAACACGAATACAGGGAGGTGCTTGATACAAGGTAATGGCTATGGTTAGCAAGGGGCGGTCATCCCCAGAATGGAACCCAGGATTACTGAATGCGAAACGGCGCCTTTTTGGCTAATACTAAAGATTGTAAATAATTGACTAATTGGAGGTAAGCAGCCACTCTCAGGAAGAGAGCTAGGGAGTGGCAAAGGTCAGGCTGCCCTTGCAGATCCGGCTGAGGTTGGTTTCTGGTGTTGTTTCTAGTTCAATGCATGTACGTGTCCGGGACAGGCAAGCACCCTAAGCCCTGACCTACCAGCTTCTGAACATTCTGTTTTCCAAAACAGGAATTCGTGGGTAATCACACCCTTGAGTCCCTTTCTCCTGTTGCTGAGGTCTGGCTGTTCCCACCCTACCCACGGCATCTCCTATGCTCCAGTGGCAGCTCTTGAGCCCTTGCCCTCCTCACTCCACTTCCCTCTGCTCCACACCCCGCCACCCCCAACTCCCGCCATGCTGCTGAGCCCGCTGTCTTGGAGGTTACCAGTGACGTTCTCACGGCCAAAGCCAGGCTCAGCTTTATCTTCCTGTACCTTGCTCTATTAATCATTACTCTCTTCGTGTCTCCAGGTGCCTTTCTTTTGGTCTGTAAACATGCTCCAATCTCCGGTAGCCTGAAAAAAATAATAAAAATGTAATAACCTTGTATTCATGTCACTCCATGTCATTGGCTCAGGTCCTACCCAATCCTGAGACACTGCTTTGTAAAGGTCAGCAATGACCTATTCCTTGTTGTTCGATGGCCCTCGGTTGCATTTGACGTTCTTGGTGACTTCCTCCTTCCTGAAACTCTCCCTTCTCTCTGCTGCACACGTCCGTCATCATGCCCTGGTTAAAATGAATGAATGCATACACACACCACCCAACGAGGGTTTCTTACTTTCAAGTCTTTGCTCTCGCTGACATCACCATCACCAGAGGACCCCTCCTCACTCTGGCCTTCACCTCCAATGCCCAACCCCCACTTGTCACCCTTCCGATCCTCCTCTCCCCCAGGTTAACTTCCACTTCCCCCGGAATCTCTCCTTAACATCCTCTCCCACCAAAGCTGGGTTCGGTGCTCCTTCGTGGTGTTTACATAACACTCAGGTACTTCTCACACCGTATTCTAATCCTGTCTCCCTTGATGTGGTGCCAGATACACAGTAGGAACTCAATAAATGTTTGTAAAATTAAATACCCAATTAAGTAATATCAACACCTGTGTAAGATCCCCTGAGCCCTCAGTCGCAGAATACAGGGCAAATAAACTCACAGGGAGTCAGAGGGTTAGAAAGAAATCAGAGGCCAGGGGGAAATGCATACGGTTTGACCATGTGTTGGTAAGGAAGTTGGAGGAATCGCCAGTTTGGCAGGACCGACAGGGGTGCCATGAAAAGAAACTCTTAAAATGGAGAGGCAGTGCCCTCAGGGGGCCGACTTCACCTTCCTCCTAGCTCTTCGTCCTCGGGTTCTCCCCACAAAATCTCTAGCGAAAAGAAGTGCAGAAGAGATGTAAAGAAGAATATATTCCCTTTCCTTCTTGCTCTTTCTAAACGAGAACAGTCACAACCATATTGCTTGAAAACTTCCAGATGCGTGCTATTTTTTCTTCCAGCTACATGCTATCTGTGTTTATGCTTGAAAATGAGAAAGAAAAAAATTGTTTTCAAACACTTAGAAGAAATTTAGAACATTCTCTTCAGGATGACATAGATAACCACAGGCACAGTTTATTATCTGCTCGCCGGCATCTTCTTTGTAAGCCAACTATTACACCCTGAAGAACAGCATCCAAGAATTTTTGGATTTTTCAGTATCTTTGTTATTGCCTTTTCAAAAAAGATTTTTACTAATTTTTAGAGAGAGAGAGAGAGAAAGGAAGAAGGAGAGAGAGAGACATCAATTAGCTGCCTCCTGCACACCCCCTACCAGGGATTGAATCCAAAAGCTGGGCATGTGCCCTGAGCAGGAATCCAACTGGCAACCTTTGTGGTGGATGGAACGACGCCCAATCAACTGAGCCATACCAGCCAGGGCTCTTCGTTATTGCCTCTGACTCTCAAGTTAGTTATTATTAGAAGAGATGTAACATTCCTAGGTCCAGTCATCACATAACAAGTCAGAGGCATTGCGCATCAGTACTAACCATTAAGTTTTCAAAAATCAGAATGTTTGCCTTTTTTTAAAAAAGAGATAATGCATCCACACAGTTCAAAATTCAAGAGATACAAAAGAGTGTACACTAAGAATTTTTTCTTCTACTCTGTTCTTTCAGAGACCTTCCAGTTATACAAGAGGATATGTACACATATACATTTTCCCCATGGCCTGCTCTTTGCTGGGTCCTACTCTACATCTGATCTTGCACCTTGCTTTTTCACCAATCTATTTTTGAAAGTGTTCCATATCAGCACGTAAAGAAACTTTCTCATTTTATTTGCCACGTTATATATTTAACCAGTTCCCTACTAATGGATATAGATGTTGCTTCCAGTATTTTGATACTCAAAAAGTGCTGCAATCACCTTTCCATACATCATTTTGTACACGTGCCAGAATATCTGCAGCAAAAATTCCTAGAAGGGGACTAGCTGAGCCAACGCGTACGTTCACTTGGAATTTTGTTAGCTATTGCCAATGTTCTCTGCAGAGGTGCAGGGGAGAGGGGGTGTTGTACCAGTTCACCCTCCCACCAGCTTCCTTACATCTCCACCTACAGTGTCAGCTGACTTTCTAGGCTTTGCCAATTTGGAAGGTGCTGAATGAGATCTCAATGTACTTCGAGCATGCATTTTTCTTATTATGAGCATGTAGTACCTTTTTTTTTTTTTTTGAGTCCTCGGTATTATTCATAGTTTCCTCTCTCTCAGTATAAAATAATAGCAGCAATAATAATAGCTGACATGTATGGGGTGGCTGACGATCTGCCTAGTTTATTCGAGATATTACATGTAAGACTCTCAACAGTTCTGCGTTGTAGATACAGTTATTATCCAGATTGATATATGGGGAAACTGAGGCTTAGAGAGTGTCAGGAGCTTGCCCAAGACCTCACAGCAGTAAATGGCAGAGCCAGGGCTTGAGCCCAGACATCTCTGACCACAACACTCAGGTTCTTAAAAACTAGGCAACTCCCCCTACGGCAGTACGCAACAAAAATAGAGGCCCTCGGGCATCGACTCGGATTTCCTCCCAAGAAAGTAGCCTGCTGACGTCCTCTTCCCATTCTCGCCTCCTGTGGAGGTTAATGTCTCTTTGGGTTCTTGCCTCCTTGTGAGATGTGCTCTGGGAGGACCATGCTATCATGTGGATAGGGCCACAGAGACGAGGCACTGCCTGCAGGCTCCTAGACACACAGCCACACGAGAGGAGTAAGTGGGCATCTGGTGGATACTAGTTCACACACAGCAACCTCAGGCCTACAAAGAAGGAAGAAGGAAAGTTCACTCAGTAAATATTTATTGAGCGTCTACTATGTGCCAGGCAGTTCCAGGTAGTTGGACACTGCAGTGAACAAGACAAACCTGGTCCCTATTCTCATAATATTTAGATTACATTTGTCAATAAGTAAACAAGACAATAATTTAATTGATAGTAGTAAGTGCTATGCAGAGGGTTAAAACCATGCAGTTTGGTAGAGGGGCTACTCCGGTGAGCTGATGAAGGTCTCGCTAAAGGTGCCGCTTTCAATGAGAAGCCAATGGCATGAGGAAATCAGCTATTAAAGTTCAAGGGAAGAGCACGTCAGGCCGAGGAACAGCCAGTACACGACGGGAACAAGCTGGGTGCACCTGTCGAAGGGAGGGGCCGTTTACCTGGAGGCTGGAGGCAGTGGGAAGGGAGGTGCTGGCAGAGGCAGGAGTGACAGGCGTGGCCAGATCTCACCTTGGGACTCTGTGGACCAGAAAAGAGAACCCGGATTGTACTATGTCCAGTGGGAAGCTATGGGAGGTTTTACACTGGTGATGGGGGCGGGGAGGGTGTGTACATGTGTGATGTAATCTGATTTAATTGTTTTTCTTTTAGGAACACTCACTCAATCTGGCTGCTAGGAGACAGGCTGTAGGGAGGCAAAGCAGTAAATCTGGAGACCAGTTGGAGCAGTGGTTCTCCACCTTCCTCGTGCCGCGACCCTTTAACACAGTTCCCCCTGTTGTGGTGACCCCCAATTTCATTGTGACAAATTGAACCTAATTAAAGCATCGTGATTAATCACAAAAAGAATATGTAATTACATATGTTTTTCCGATGGTCTCAGGCGACCCCGTGAAAGGGTCGTTCGACCCCCAGAGGGTCGCGGCCCACAGGTTGAGAACCTCTGAGTTGGAGGTTATTGAGGTGGCCTGGACAGAGATCATAAAGGCTTGTAGCAGAGTACTGCTTTTCAAACTTTAGGGAGCGTCAGAATCCTCCGAAGGTCCCCATCCCAGAGTTTCTGATTCTCAAGATTTTTTAATTTCCTTTTTCTAAAAGTAATTTTAATTTTTAAAATTGATTTGAAGGAGAGGAAAGGAAGGGGAGGGGAGAGCGTGAGAGAAAGAGAGACATCGATTGGTTACCTCCCACACACGCCCCCAACCAGGGATCGAACCCGCAACCTGAGTTTGTATCCTGACTCAGAATGGAACCTGCCACCTTTCGTGTATGGGACTAGGCTCCAACCAGCTGAGCCACACCGGTCAGAGCAAGAGTTCTGCATTTCTAACAAGCTCGCAGGTGCTGCTGACGCCACTGGTCTGCAAACCACTTTTTGAGTAGCACTGATCTAGACTGGAGATGGAGGGCATGGGCAGATTTCAATATATCTTAGATGGCGAGTCAGAGGGATTTACTGTTGATGCCATTTGGGAGGCAAGTGAAAGAGAAGAATGAAGGATGACTCGGGTTTTGGTTAAGAAAACGTGGAAAAATTACCAGCATATATTGAGTTGAATTAGAGGGAGGGCAGATGGAGGTGAAGAAAATTGGGGCGTGTTAAGATTGCGAGGCCTGTGAGACAGCCACGTGAAAATGTCAGTCACAAGGAGGGGAGTTCTGGTGTTGGAGTGCGAGGTCAGAACTGGGGAGACTTCACCACAGAGATGTGGATAAAAAAGGGGTTCTACGGAAAGTCACCTCACGGGGGGAGCTGGTCATAAATCCCTAACTGGGCAGAGGGTGGTGGGTAGTCCTGCCCCAGGCCTATAACTATTTTAGTGATGGTTTTAAGCCAGCCCTACCAACTGTTTTTGCATCTAGGTCAACACACCTTAGAAATGCCAGAAGTAATAACCTCTTAAAGGCATAACCACCCTCAAGAGGGCACAAAATCTTAACTTTTTCATAATCCATTGATTTTCAACCTTTTTCTCACTTCATGGCACACATCAACGAATTACTGAAGTTTTGTGGCACACCAAGAAATATATTTTTTGCCAATCTGACAAAAAGTGGGTAAAATTTTGATTCATTCACACCCAACGGCTATTATTGTGTTGGCCGTTGTCATCTTTTAATTTGACCATCTAAGGAAAAAGAGGTCAGTGCCCCTGACTAAATAGTCAGGTATCGCGTGTTTTAAAACTTCTTGTGGCACACCGGTTGAAAATCCCTGCTGTAATCCAATCCCCACCTTGCTTTCTCCCATCTTCATGCAATGTTCCTTACATTCCCTCCTTAATTTCCAATCCATAAAGAAACTGCAAAACGTTATTCTCCGGAGCATCTGAGAGCTTGCTTCCTGGCAATTGTCATCAGTTCAGCTCAAATAGACTCTTCAAAAAACTCTCCACAGGTTTAGACATTTCTTCTGTCAGCAGAGAGGAGAGTTAAAGTGATGGGACTGGATGAGATGACCCAGGGAGAGAGCGTATTTGGGAAAAAGAAGAGCTTAGGACCGAGCCCTGGGCAGGGGAATGTGGGCAGGAGGACAACAAGGAGATTTAATGTCATTAATACCAGGCAGAGAAAGCCTTTTTTTAAAAAAATGATTTTATTGATTTTAGAGCGAAAGGCTGGGAGAGGGAGAGAATCATCAATGAGAGGGAAGCCTCAACATCGATCAGTTGCCTCCTGCATGCCCCCTACCGGGGACCGAGTCCACAACCCAGGCATGTGCCCTGGCCAGGAATTGAACCTGCAACCTCCTGGTGCATGGGTCCACGCCTAACCACTGAGCACACCTGCCGGGCAGGAGACAGCCTCTTAGGAAGGAGGGAATGGTCAGCAAAGCACCTGGAAGCAACATGCCACGTGAGAAGCTCAGAGAGGAGAGGAAAGGAAAAGGAAAAATGGACAGCGTTAGTGACTGAAGAACCGTGAGAATCCCCAACGCCTGTGACTTCAGCTGGATTCTCCGCACATGGTGAGTAACCATCAACTCCAAACCGCTAAAGGCCCAGCTTCTCCTTTGGAGACACGAAGGTGAAACCTCAGATATTACAGCTACTCGCCAGCCAGCCTCAGTCTGGAGTGGTGGCAGCATCCGAGGGGGAAAGAACAGGTTGCATTCTGGGAACTGGGACTGGAAAGGAGAATGGCTAGGAAGCTGTCCTGGGAGACAGAAATGACCGTGGATGGCTTCCCAGGCAGAAGGACTGGACCATTCTCGAAACTCCTTTTCTTCTACCTCAAAGGAACAATATCCCCACTGTTACCCCAGAGCCATTCTTCTCCCGGTGTTTGTGAGCCCTGGGCTGCCTGCCGAAGCTGAGCCCTGGCTCCACCGGCCGTCTCCTCCCTCGTCTGTATTTTTGATGGCTTCCTCCGGCCTGGCTCCTTCCCCTCAGACTACAATAACGCCACTCCAACCTAAAAGAAAGCTCCCATCCTCCACCCTTCCTCCCCTGCCACTACTGCTTTCATTGCTTTTACCCCAAACTTCCTACCCCGATGCGCGCGCTTCCTCACTTTCTTCTTGCCTGCACCCACTGGAATTTGGCTTCTGTCCCTGCCACTGTCTCCAAAGCCATGGCCACCTCCTAATTATCGAGCCCAGGGCCTGCTCCTCCCGGTCCTCGCCTCAGGCTTTCTCTCTGCTGTATTTTACACAATGGCTGCCCATCCGCGGCTTCTGGAAACTCTTGCCCCTTTCCTGGCCCTCACCATCCCACACAAAATGCTTTCCTCTCCCTCAGTGTGGCCTCCAGAGTCCATGTCCTTCTCAGTTCCAGAACTGGTGGTCTTGTCTCCTTCTCTGGCCTCCTGAACGAGCTCATCCATACCCTTCCACCACCAGCTGGCCATGAACGGATGACTGACAACTACTTGCACTGGTATTTGCAGCTGCCTGTGTGACATTTCCATGTTCTGCAGGCAAACAAAATCCGTTTGCACTTAGTAAGTGTATACAGATGCTCCTTGACTTAAGATTAGGTGATATACCAATGAACACATTGTAAGCTGAAAATATCATAAGTTGAAAATGCCTTTACTATACATAACTTGCTAAACATAGCTTAGCTTACCTTAAACATGCCCAGAGCACCTACACTAGCATACAGTTGAGCACAGCCATATTATAACACAAAGCCAATTTTATAATAAAGCGCTGAATATCTCACACAATTCATTATGCATATTGCTTTTGCACCATTGGAAAGAGGAAAATTTCTAAGTCAAACCACTGTTAAGTCAGGACTATGTTTATTAAGTACATGTTTATTGAATAAACTGTTTTTTTCCTGGCCAACTCCTGCCTCCTGCATATTAAAGAAAAAGCAATAAATAATAAACAAAACGTAAACACCTCCTCCCCTCCTGTGTGGGTTAATGGGATGACCTCCCACCCTTTTCTCTCACGACTTCTAATTAGTCACACAGGCTTATTGATGATCTCTCCAAAATGTTTCTGGAATCTGTCAATCCAGTGGTCATTGGCGCTAACTCAACACCAACAGGAATCCCCAATTTGGGGTTGATGACGAAGGCAACTGTTTCGGGCAAACAGCTCAATTGTGATATAGCATGGCTGTGAGTGGTCCTGGGTCAGGTAGCCCTCTCCAGCTAGACAGCTCTGCTCTGCTGTGGTCCAGTCCAGTAGCGTTGTATTCACAGCCCCAGGCCCAACCCCCACCCCAAGCCCCAGCCCAGTCTTTAGTCTTTGGTGGGAAGGGAAAGTGCACTCCCTAAGCCACAGGGGAGCTTACTTACTAGTATATACAGAGAAATCCCTGATCCTGGTCCCTCTCCAGCTAGTGGTCCAGTCCAGTAGCACTGTCTTCACAGCCCCAGCCCTAAGCCCACCTGATTGGTCTGTCCTCATGCAGATGAGGACTCCAAATGCTCACAGTTTGGTTGGTCCAAAGAGCACTGTCCTTATTGGTCAGAATGGGGCCACTCTGATTGGTCAATACAGCTCCAATTGGATGGAAAAAGTCTCAGTCCTATTGGTTGAAATATGACTCAAGTGCTCCTTTATAAGAACTGGCTCAGCTGCCAGGAACACAGTGCAGACAGACGATTCAGTGTGGGAGGCAGGCACCTTCGTGCAGGCTTTTCCCTGGAGTGTGGCTTATGTGAGAGGCACCTGTTTAGAAATAGCTATTAAGTGCTGTTTTTAACTTTGAGCCCAGTTACCCACCAGGAACTCTTCTTGGTAGGCATTTTCTTTCTCAGGGTTGACAAATCTTTCCTCTTTTCTCCTTCCCATTCCTACTCTGCTGCTATTGTACTCTCTCCAGCTAACTAATACTGAACCTAATTCAGTGATTTTCAAATCTGGCTACACATTAGAATCACCTGAAAGGTTTTTAAATCCTGATGCCGGGCCCTGGCTGATGTGGCTCAGTTGGTTGAGAGTCCACTTAGGAACCAAGAGGTCACGGTTTAATTACCAGTCAGGACACATGCCTGGGTTGTGGGCTCGATCTCCAGTAGAGGGTATGCAGGAGGCAGCCAATCAATTATTCTCATCATTGGTGTTTCTATCTCTCTCTTTCTCTCCCTTCCTCTCTAAAATCAATATAAAAATTTTTTTTAATAAAATAAAAAACTTTTTTTAAAAAACCCTGATGCCTGGCCCTATCCCAGACTAATTAAATCAGAATATCTGGGGAGTGAAGCTGGAGCAGATGATTATAATGGACAGTCAGATTTGAGAACCACAGATGGTTTCCTTCTCCAGTACCCAGTATTTTCCTCCAAAAAAATCAAATCTGATCTTAACACTCTCTCCATTGATTTTTTTTTTTTTTTTAGAGAGAGAGAGAGTGGTGGTGGTGAGGGAGGGAGAGAGAAACATCAATGTGAGAGAGACACATTAATTGATTGCCTCCCGCATGAGCCTCCACTGGGGCCACAACTGAGGTACCTGCCCTTGACCGAGATTCAAACCTGCGAAACTTAGGTGCTCAAGCCAATGCTCTAGCCACTGAGCAACACAGGCCAGGGTTGATCTTAATACCCTTCTGCTTTAAAATTTCAGATGACTCCCTATATCTTACAGCAGGATTCTTAACTTGGAATCCAGTGTCGGGAGAGCAGGGGTGGGGGAGGGAGTGCTGTGAATCCCATTGAATCATACACAAAATATTGTGTGGAGGAAAAAGCTTCATCCGTTCTGAAAGGAATCTGATGCAGAAAAGGTAAAGAAATATTAGCAAGATGTAGTGATAGCTATTGACTACCTACTATGTTCCAGGCACTATGTTAAACACTTTACATATACGCTAGCTCGTTAACGTCCAAAATTAACTCATAAGAATGAGTGTTACCTCCGTTTTACAGATGGTGGTAAAGTAACTTCCCCAAGTCAACAAGCCCGTGGAGTCTGGGCTCACATCCTACTAAATCTCTTTTCCACCTCCCTAGTTTGAGGAAAGGATTCAAACAAGGCCATCCACCATCCACTTAATTGGAGGTAACCCGCCTCACCACCCATGCTTTGGCCCAGTGATGGCGAACCTTTTGAGCTCGGCGTGTCAGCATTTTGAAAAACCCTAACTTAACTCTGGTGCCGTGTCACATATAGAAACTTTTTTGATATTTGCAACCATAGTAAAACAAAGACTTATATTTTTGATATTTATTTTATAGATTTAAATGCCATTTAACAAAGAAAAATCAACCCAAAAAATGCGTTCGCGTGTCACCTCTGACACGCGTGTCATAGGTTCGCCATCACTGCTCTAGCCACACACTTCCCTCACTTCTCTGAAGAAGTTGTGCAGTCCCAGCCTCTGTCCCCTGTATATGCCGTGACCACTCTCTACAATGTCCTCCCTGCACGTTCCTGCCAGGCATTATCCTACTTACACTTCAGGACTGAGCACAAAGGTCCCCTACAGATCTCTGAAGCCTGCTTTCCCCTCACACTTTGCCAGAAGACATGGATGATGGCACGATCAGCACCTGATGATCTATAGTGGTGCTCACCTCCCGCCCCTCCCCCAGCAGGCGGAGTTCCCTGAGGGAAGCAACTATGTCTTGCTCATCTGTGGCTCCCCAACACTTTGCAGTGCCCTGGCCCGTAGGCGGGGCTCAATGAGCATTTGTTGAAAAAAATAATATAATTAAGTGTGCTTAAAGTATATTGACTAGCAGTATAGTTACCGTAATCTCCCTACATGCTGGGGAGTCCCCAGGTTCGAAAGTCCGGGGAGCAGGGCTTTGTCTTCCGAGAATGACGTGTAGGATGTTCTTCGGTTGCCAGTCTGTCCCTACTGACCTCATAGGGCTATTGTTAAGATCCGATGACATAATTATTTAAAAGCACTTTGCATTGTTCAGCCTGTTAGAAAAAATAAGTTATTAACTAACTCTCTGCTCACAATCCAGGGGCTCACGTCCATTGTGAATGTCAGGAAATGCAGACTCAACAGCCACCAGCTCCATGCCTTAAAAAAATGTCTGTCATCGCATTGGCATCTCCTGCTCTGGAACAAACAATGTCCTCATTGCTGTGGCATTCTGCACAGCTGACGGAGCCACACCAGGAATGCTCAATTGAATGAATACGCACTTAAAATTAGTTTTGTAAAACATGTCTCAAGTGTCTTCAGAGGTTCCAACAAAATTGCTTTTGTCGTAGAGGGAGAGGGACACCAGGGGTGCAGTTGTAACACACACAGGCCTTTTTGAGGAAGCTTCTTGATTGTGATAGGATCCCACTGAGCTGAAAGAGCGCTTGGGAATGAATGAGATAAAATTAATCTTTTCATCAGAATGATCATATTGAGGCAAATGCGTTTCGTTTGATACTGATTTGGAATGTTCTCATGCTTTCCAAGTACTCTTAAAGGTGACCCTAGCTTGCCCCACTTGCTAATCAAAGATGGGGTAATTTCATTTGTGAGGAGTGATTTCCAGGCCCATACAGTCTGGTGGCAGAGAAAATTGCTAAAACTGATGATGGTATGATTCATTAAGCATCATGAAGTGTGAGGCATTTGGCTACTTGCAGAGGAAGGAAGGAAGGAAGGAAGGAAGGAAGGAAGGAAGGAAGGAAGCAAGGAAGGAAGGAAGGAAGGAAGGAAGAAAGGAAGGAAGGAAAATGAAAAAAAAAAGAAAACTTAAAAATTGAAAGTCTATAAGTAAAGGATGACTGAAAACATTACCTGGTTCCCCATCAATGGATACCTATCTCTAAAAACTCCAACTGGGAGAGTTATAAGCTATATCGTGTGTGTGTGTGTGTGTGTGTGTGTGTGTGTTTGCTCATGGGCATGCACTCAAAGTAGAATATGAAAAGAAAGTCTCAAACTGTTGGGAGGGAGCCGGGGAGGATCAGAAAGACCCTACCAACTCCTGACCTCATTCGATTCTTCGGAGACAACAGTATGATGAATAGTGAAGAGTTTTGGTTTGGAAGTCAAACTGTTGGGGTTGGAAGCCAGTTCTACCTCTGAGTGTGGCAGAGATCACTGTTTGATTTCCAGTATCCATTCTCCCCTTCTTCCCTGAACTGTAACCGGACATGTGTCCGGAATAAAGACCACATTTCCTAGCCTCCTTTGCAAGGAGATGTGACCATGTGGCCATGTGGCCAATGGAGTGTGAACACAACTTCCAGGCCATGCCCTTGAAAAGAGGGCTGGATCCTCCATTTCCTTCCCCTCCCCTCTCCTCCATGGAATGCAGAGGTGACATTGCTCCTTCTTTGACAAGGTGGAAGAGGGCAGCCCTTAGGGAAGGCAGAGCAACATGAAAGTAGCAGCCTGAGGCCCCAACAAAGTAGAGCCGCCTTATCAGCCCTGGGCTGCTCCTAGTGAGACTGACATGAGAGAGAATTAAGCTTCAATCTTGTCTAAGCCATTGCTACTTTGGGCCTGTTAGCAGCCAAATTGATATCCTAACAGTAACTGATGAAAAGCAAGTTACTTAACCTCTCTGGGCCTCAGTTTCCTCATTTGTAAAATGTGGAAAATACAATAACACTAGTCAACAATAATAATACCTTCATTAATGTAATGAGTGCATGTCAAATGATTAGATGAGTTTTTGTCACATAGTGTGCACTGGAGATGCTCTTATTATTAATGTAAAATTATTGAATTCTGGTAATATGCATGGCATGTTAGTAGTCTCTGGTAGTTCTAAGTTTATTCTTTATTCAGCCATCCTCTCCTCATTGGCATTTGAATATCTTTTTTTAAATTTTTTTATTGATTTCAGAGAGAATGGGAGAAGGAGATAGAAACATCAATGATGAGAGAGAATCATTGATCGGCTGCCTCCTGTACACCCTCTACTGGAAATGGAGCCTGCAACCCGGGCATGTGCTCTGACCTGGAATCGAACCTTGACCTCCTGTTCATGGGTCAAAGCTCAACCACGGAGACATACCAGCTGGGTGGCATTTGAATCTCTTTAGTCAATTACTAAACACTATTGTAATTATATTTGGTGGGTATAAGTTCTGTCCCCTGAGCATTGCATGCTGTATTTTTTTTAAAAAAAAAATAACTATCCTATATATCCTGTATAGGTTCCAGAATATGACTTTCACTACTTAAGAAAATGCAGGGCAAGCTTAAAGATAATCACAAAGGCTGGTATATACTTGATAGGTGGGCAGCTGTGAAACTCCATTAAAATCAGGACTTAGCCCTAGTCAGCTTGGCTCAGTGTGTAGAGCGTTGGCCTGCGGACTAAAGGATCCCAAGTTGGATTCCGGCCAAGGGCACATGCCCCGGTTGCGGGCTCAATCCCCCCATAGGGGTTGTGCAGGAGGCAATTGGTAATTCTCTCTCATCATTGATGTTTCTATCCCTCTATCTTCCTTCTTCTCTGAAATCAATAAAAAAATATTTTTTAAAAAATCAGAATTTATAATAGGATGAATAGTCATACAGATAAACTCATTATGTTCAGAACTGATTTCATCTCCCAGGCCCTCTCCCTAGCCAGGGCTAGCCTCCTTGCAGTATCTTCAGCCCAGGATCACTTATAGCCAGGTGGAAACACTTTACCCTGTAACCAAATGTCTGTGAAGCATTTTCCCGTGCCTCATCTCATTTGATCCTCACAGAAGTCCTGGAGTAAGTAGATAGGAGACTCAGTGGAATCCTATTTTCTTTTCATTTAGCCAGAAAAATGGAGATTTAGAAAGCTTAGAAACTTGACCTGACTGAAAAGAAGTAAGAAATGGTGGACCTTGAAAATGACTTCAGGTTTTCTTACTGTGCAGAATATAGTCAAACACTGCTACAGTTAAATATTTTACCCTTTGTTCTCCCTGCATGATCTACAATAATTGCTTTGTGTAGGTATTTACTGCTGTGTTGCTGACAATTACCTGAAAGAGAAGTTGGGGTGCTTCACTGGGCTGGAAAAAGTTTAGCTAAATCAGAAAGCAGGTCTAATTAAGCAAGTTCGTTCTATATACATATATAAAAAGCTAAGTTGATTCACACATGCGTGATACACATAAAGCTCTCGCTGGCACCAATCGCACTTGTGTGTTTCCATCTGTCATTGTCGATTGTGAATTTGGTTGACACTTTTATTCTAGAGAAAGGACAAATAGTGATCTTAAAATATTTCTTCTAATTAATTTCCTTTCAATGTGCACAAATTTGTGCACCGGGTCACTAGTAGTAAAATAAAAGACATGTCTTCAGATAATTTAGGTAGGCTAAGCTGGGTGCACTGGAGAGGAGGAAGGAGAGGGGAGACAGATGCAGACCTGGCTCCCATCGAGAGGCTCCCACCTCTCTGTCATGAGAAGGGAGCATGGGAGGACCAGCTTCCTTTCAGCTCTGCAGGCTCGCTCCATCTCACTATTAAGTCCAAGATAATAAGAAATGTAACCTCATTTAGGACCTCAATCTACTACAATAGTTACGCTTATGATCTTGTCTCTGAGATCCTCTTGAATCTGGGCTTTCTCCATCTCTCACCTTGATTACTCTGACAACCTTCTACTGGCCCCCTTGGGCCAAGCTTCCAACTCCTCAAACTCATCCTCTAAACTCTACATTTCTTTTCGGAAATAAATACCTGGTCATGCCCCTTCAGGCTCCCTCCATGCTTAAAATCCCACAGTTACCCAGTGAGCACAAGACAACATCTACATTCCTTCTCCATCCTTCTAGAATCTTGCCTCTCCCCACTTACCTTTGCTCTGCCCACCCATGGCTGTGTGTGGTTTTCTGAATGGCCCAGCCTGCCATACTTTGTGGCTTTGAAGGATATGTTGATCCTTCTCCCTGATGCCCCCCACCCCCCTTCCTGTATTGTCACCTGGAAAACTCCATTCTTTCATCAGGATTGGGCTCAAATGCCATCTTGTATTTGTGACCCAAGATGACTCCTCTTTTTGCCCCCCCCAACCCTGACCCCGATCACCCACACACTTTGGACACGTGCCTCTTAACACTTTACCCTATATTAACATTATTTCTACACTTTTATTAGACTCTCTGCTGCATGAGAGCAGGACTTATAACTTACTCATCTTTATATTTCCAGCATGTTCCATGAAGAAACTTGGAAGAGCAGTTTGTTCTGGATTAAATCCTCAGGATTGGCCACAAAGAATAACAGCTAAGGTACCCTGAGGTTGCCTTCCAGAATTCTGTAAACTTGGCTCTGTCCCTGTCTAAATAATGATGAAGTTTAAACATTACAATTGGCTCTGCCCCTGACTAAACAATGATTGGAGTTGAAACTCCAGCCAGCTCAATGTTTAGCTCACTGTGTGTGTGTGTGTGTGTGTGTGTGTGTGTGTGTGTGTTTAATGCTTAAGTACTTGAAGAGATGTGGCCTCATACCACGGAACACAGAGTGGATTTATGTGCTATGTGAATGCTTTGAAAGTTAGGACATGTCACATTCCTTAGTAACAGCACAGTGATACTGTGGCAACAGGTAGGCTCCAATAGCAACCATGTGTGGACAGAGTCGCTTTGGGGGAACTCCAAAGCAATAGAGTAGTGGTGTTCGTGGTTCCAGACTGGAGAGCCAAGTGTGACTTTTGCACAGTGCGCCTCTCTGTAGGGTGCTTGTGGCGAATGCGAATGAAATGAGAAACTACTGAAAGACTAAAGCCCATAAAACTGTTTGCATACTTTTTTTTGGCATCTCTTTTATTGTAGTAAAATAGACATCACACACAAATGTACCATTTTAACCACTGAAAACAAGCATGTCAAACTCAAAGGCTAACATGGGCCAAATAAACAAGGTTTAGGTTTCTGTGGGCCACAAAAAAACAAAAGCTTCCATTTTCATAGAAACGTAGGTTTATTTCAGTTGAGACATGCTGAATACAAAGGGCTGAAATCAATGAGTCATCGTGAACATAAAATAATAGAACATTTTAATAAAAATTAATCTCTAAATTCTTTATTAGTTAAGGAATTACAAATGTGCAAACATTTTAATAAAAATCAATATTTTTTCTTGAAGATTAACTTACCAGACACTGAATAATTGCACAAATTATTAAGCGTAACGCAAATAAATCTATTTTTCTCGTTCTCCAAAAGCAAAATATTTCCTGTTGTGAAATTAATAAGCGGATAATGCAATAACCTATTTTTTTTTTTGTTTTCCGAAAGCAAAATATTTCCTGTTGCTCACACCAAACAAGTCAGTACAAGACTAATGACGTGGCAATCGGCTGCTAAAATATTCGCTACTAGTATTTGTGGAGAGATATAGTACACCTGTGTGTAAGGCATGTAAGGGAAATGAATGCAACGTGATTAATCGATCATTAGCGAATGTTGGATTTCGTTATTAATAACTAGAGGCCTGGTGCACAAAATTTGTGCACTTGGTGGGGGGTGGGGGGGTCCCTCAGCCCGGCCTGCACCCTCTCGGCCAGGAGCCCTTGGGAGATGTCTGACTGCCAGCTTAGGCCTGCTCGCTTATGGAGGTGAGAGAGGCTCCTGCCACTGCTGCTATGCTCGCCAGCTGTGAGCCCGGCTTCTGGCTGAGTGGCGCTCCCCCTGTGGGAACTCACTGACCACCAGGGGGGCAGCTCCTGCATTGAGTGTCTTCCCCCTGGTGGTCATGGTCAGTGCACATCATAGTGACTGGTCATTCCACAGTTTGGTCATTTTGAATCATGTTTCCAGGTTCATCCATGTTAGGGCATGGATCAGGACTTCATTCCTTTTTATGACTGATAATATTCCACAATTTGTTCATCCATTCACTTTTTTTTTGTAATCCTCACCCAAGGATATTTTTCCCATTGATTCTCTTAGAGAGAGTAGAAGGAAGGGAGGGAGGGGGAGAAAGAGCCAAAAACATCAATGTGAGAGAGACACATCGATTGAACCTGCAACCCAGGAATATGTCCTTGAACGGGAATCAAACCGGAGACCCTCTGGTGTTCAGACAGACTTTCTAACCACTGAGTGACACTGGACAGGGCCATCCATTCACTCTTACTAAAAAAAATATAGATAGATAGATAGATAGGTAGATAGATTTTATTGATTTCAGAGAGGAAGGAAGAGGGAGAAAGAGATAGAAACATCAATGATAAGGGGAAATCATTGATTGCTGCCTCCTATTCGCCCACAATCCAGGCATCAAACTATGGCCTCCTGGTTCATAGGTCAATTCTCAGCCACTGAGCCATGTCGGCTGGGTTCTACTCGCTTTTTGATAGGCATTTGAGTTGTTCCACCTTTTGGCTACGGTGAATAATGCTGCTGAACAATAGTGTACAAGAATCTGAGGTCTTGTTTTAATTCTTTTGCGTATATATCTAGAAGTAGAATTGCTGTATCATTTGGTAATTCTATGCTCAACTTTTTGGGGGATTGCCCAATTGTTTTCCACAATTACTGCACCAGTTTACATGCACACAGGGCTTCCACTTTCTCCACATCCTTGCTAACACTTGTTGTTTTGTTTTGCTTTGCTTGTTTTAATAACCATTCTAATGGGTTTCGTGTAGTTTTTAATTACATTTCCCTAGTGATAGGGAGCACCTTTTCATGTGTTTATTGGCCATTTGTGTATCTTCTTTAGAGAAATGTCTGTTCAGATCCCTTTGCTCCTTTTTAAGTTGAGTTTCTTTCTTTATTTATTTTTCTTCTTCTTTTCGAATTTCTTTCTTGTTAAGTTGTAGGAGCTCCCTTTCTATTCTGGATTTTAATCCCTTATCAGATATATGACTTGCAAATATGCTTTTGTATAATTTTAAAACTCCATCCAAAAGAAAGTAGCAATGTTATCATTAATAGCCATCAAAGTGGTAACAGCCTGCCTGTCGAATGCTAGCTAACGTCAAATGCATTACCAGCTGGGAGACGAGCTTCCTTCCTGTCAGCGCCTCAGAAATGGGGGCAAGCCACCAACAGGTGGCAAGAAAGAGAGCCCCACGGGGTCAGGGCACAAGGGGGAGAACAGCCAGAGCTGGGGTCCTGTTTCAGAAACTTGGAAGGTGGAGCGATAGACCCTGGCTTCTCCCTCCTCCTGCCCCACAGCCATGCCTATTGACTGGGAAAGCCTCTTCCCAGTCTTCCTCCCAAGTGGCCCCCCCTCCTCCTCCAGCTTCACCTGCTGAGTTTATCACCTCCTCCCCTCCGGATCCTGTTCCCCAACAGGGAGTCAAGCCGTTACTAGTATTTCAGGCCAGGCTTTGTTTTCACTTTGTTTCTAGAGCCTCATTCATCTGAGGCTGACCGTGGAGCTGGCAGTAAGATGGCTGACAGTTCACATCTCTCCAAAACAGGGCTGTGGTTAAAGACATGGGCTCAGGCCTCAGGGGTAGTGCCATGTTTGACCTCAGCCGTCAAAGCTGTGTTGGAATCCTGGATCCCCTCTTTCTGAGCCCTGTGATCTTGGGAAACCACTTCTCTGAGCCTCATTTTTCTCATTTGCCATTGGGGAATCATCAGAGGGCCGTGGTAAGCATTAGATGAGATAGTTCCTGGAATGTGTCTAGACCAGGGATAGCATGTTGTATGGGCTTAATAAGCTATTATTTTTGTCACTCGCTCCACAGTTCTTCTGGAGTTCTGGAATCGGCACATCCCTGTGAGTCACCCCAACCATGCTATGATTTTCTGCTCGGTGCTTTCCCGGGTTGCTGACTGCATGCTCCACGAATAGACAATGATGCCGCCCAAGGTGTCCCGATAACATTAGAAACTGAATCACTGTGCCCAAATACAAAGCAAGAGAAGAGGGCGCCCCAGAGAAAGGTGGGTCACTCAGAGCCACCCCGTGGAGCATCGACAACACTATGTGATATCTTCCTTGACTGCCTAAAACAGCATCACACTCACCTGGGAACATGACGTAATTTCAGTGTTCGGCCAAGATCCAGTTGTGGGCGGTGGTAATGCCACCAGGCGTTAGACTGGTGAGGTCAGACTGGGCCTCAGTTCAGCAACCTCGGTTCTTGAGTTCTGGCTAAGAAAGAATTCAGAGCCAAGACTCAAACTATAAGAGAAAGTTTATTTAGGAAGTCACAAAGTGCCTGTTTGATTCTCAATCAGGGGGCGGGGCGTGCAGGAGGCAGCTGATAAATGTTTCATCGATGTTACTGTCTCTATCCCTCTCCCTTCCTCTCTCTCTAAAAGTCAATAAAAAATATATATAGAAAGTCACAGAGGTAGAAGAAGTGAACTGTAGAAGACATGGGCTCAGGAACCGAGTTGCAGAGGCAAAAGAAGGGACCTCTGGCGCTTAAAAGAGAAGGTAAAGGTATGCACCTGGGGGAAAGAGGAGGGGGATGGGAAGGGCGTGGGCGTACTCTTGATAGGGAGAAGGCACTGGGTCCTCTGTCCTAAGGGCTTTTACGGGTGACTATTTTAGGGGCGCTCTCAGGGAAGGATCTCAATAGAATAGTCATCAGCTTTCCAGGTGTGTCCTTTCGGGGTGACTGGTCACGCCAGGGCAGGGAGTCATTAGTCAATGCAGCTGGTCCGGATGTCAGCCATGGCGCTGCTTGTCTGGCTTTGCTGCTTTTCTAGGCCTGTAGCTGAAACACAGCTGAGGCCTAGATGTTATCCCTGGGGGCTAATGCTTAAGGGAGTGGTCGTGCAAGGGCCTACTTAGAAGTTGTTGAGACCACTCTTTGGCCCCTTGTTCCTCCTCTGCGGGGGGCGGGGGGGGGGGTGGGGGTCAACCGCATGAACAGCGCTATGAAAGGTCAGGGCGTGTAAACTGCATGACCAACAATATGCTAAGGGAGGAAAGATTACCCTGGGGGCAAGGTCTTTGTTTTCCCAGTTTTGCCCATGGCTAGGCACCTGGGGCTTCCCACCCTGGTGACCTTCTGTACCTGCCCTTGGTTCGATCTTGTCTAACTGCCTACCACACAGCATGGCAGCAGCAACCCAGCCAGGGATAGGTCTGGCGTGCCCAGGAAGGGATGCTTGAACGAACAGCCTGACTCAGTGCAGAATCACTCTGGCAGAGCAGCTAAGAGCATGGGTATGAGAGTTAGGCAGTACTACTCATCAGCTGTGTGACAGAGGCAAGTAGCTTCACCTCTCTGGGCCCCAACTATTTACCACCCGTAAAACGGAGATTTTAGTACTACCCACTTCATACTATTTTATGTGGATAAAAAGAGTTCATGTGTGCACAGGGCACAGAGCAGGGCCTGGCATTTGGTAAGCACGCTCTTAAACAATGCACGTTATGTTCTGGATTCATCAATCACGAAGGACACAGTAATGGAAGAGAAATGGAACTCTCAGGGTGAAACACACGGACAGAATGACCTGAGACCCGCCAAGCAACATGCTTGGCTGTGCAGGGAGGAAGAAGATAGCTGGGTGCCAGGCCTTGGTGTTGGTACTTAACTGGCATAGTTCCGTCACTATCACACAGAGACACCTGCACCCAGCAGGGCGGGGCAGGAAGCTGAGGTGAGGAAGGATAAAGAGCCGTCACTGGGGCTCTTCTGGGGAAGCACCCTGGGGAGGAGCACTCATTTCATTCAAAACATCTTAGCAGACATCTCATGACTTACTAGTAAGCTTCGTCGTTATTATTACTATTATTTTGCCCCAACAACATACATTGAAATACATTTACATTGAAAAACATTCTAACATCCTCCCGTGGCTTTCCACACCTCTGCAACTTCCACACTGAGTTAGTGTCAGGCAGCGGCTAAGGTGCTGCGTTTTTATACTTCTGCCAAAGGAACTCAGAAAGAGTCTGGAGCCCAGCCAGCGTGGCTCAGCGGTTGAGTGTAGACCTGTGACTCAGGAGGTGACGGTTTGATTCCTGGTCAGGGCACATGCCTGGGTTTCGGTCTCAATTCCCAGTGTGGGACACACAGGAGGCAGTTGATCAATGATTCTTTCTCATCGTTGATGTTTCTATCTCTTTATCTCCATCTCTCTTCCTCTCTGAAATATATATATGAGTCTGGAGGCTTGAGCTAGAAATAAATGTTAAAGATTTATTCACCGGTTTTAGCCTTTGCAAGCTGGCAACACAACTAGGCAGAAAAACTAGATGTGTTTCAGAGAAGTTAGGAGTTCTTATACTAAAAAGTACATTTTGAGAATTATCAGTCCTGTATTTTTAGCCCTAGGATAGACCAGGATGGTTATCAGCCAGACATCATGAGGTCTGAATAATGGGTATCAGGTGGGTGTTAGGTGGTCTGGATGAGTGAGTGGGGGGGGGGGGGGGGGGGGGTGGAGGGGCTGTAATCAGAGGGTATCTGGAGGTCTGGATATCCAGGAATTGACCCAGGACTGAAAAGTTTACAAAGTTAAGTTTCCAGTCTAGTGAGGACAAGAATAGTCTTTTCTCAGCCCCAATCTCAATAATGTTAATAGCTTTGGAGCTGGGCTAAAGTGACCCCATTTTATAGATTCCTTAGCTTTCCTCTTTCCTCAGGGTCTGCTGTTTGTGTCCCACTCGGTGTCCCAGGAACACCTCCTACGCCCTTCGCTCCCCTCCCCACACACACACACACACTGGGGTTTCCAGGAGGCGATCTGTCAATTCTCAGGTTTCAAACCCCTTTCGGTTTGGCATTTGGCAATGGCTCCCTTCCTGGCTCAACTGGCATTTCCTGGCACCCACTCTCCTTAAATTCACCATTCACCGGCTGGAAGAAGCAGCAGTGTCGCATGGCGCTTAAAAGCACAGAATCAGGTGAGAGTTCAAACCGGTACTTACTGGCTGTGTGGATTTAGGTAAATGACCTCACCTCTCAGAGCCTCAGTTTCCCCATCATCCGCATGGGAATCACCTGCCCTTTCCAGCACGGTGGTGAGGATTACCAGGGATAAAGGAGCAGCGCTTAGCACATACCTGGCAGAGTGAGTGCTAGATAAATGGGAGCTATTATTAGCTGGCATCTGATAGCTCAGCCAGGCCCTGCAGCTGCTCTTTTGAGTCCCCACCCAGACTCCCTCCTTCCTCCCAGCCGCCAGGGTTGAGGAGTAGGATAATTACTAACGTGTTGAAAACTGGGTGGGGCACAGGTATATTTAAAATTACAAACCAGTTTGATTTCGGGCGGGCGGATTGTAGGGCACCATTTGCCCCAGGCTGATGGTTGCTGTTTTAATCATTTGGGTTGCGGTTGGGAGTGGGGAACCAAGACAGGGTCCTAGATGCTGGGCGCTGTTGTTGGCTGGCCTAGGAAGCCACCCACAATAAGGGGGAGGTCACATCCCTCTCTGTTCTCCTTGTTCCAACTGGAGTGCTTGCGAGGGCTGTGGACAATTGAGCCACAAGTAGGAGGTACCAGAATTTGCTGCTGGCACCAAGGAAACCAGGCTCTAAGCAGCTCATAAGACTCACTCTTTCGAAACAAAACAAAACACACAACTAAACCAGGCGTCTCTGGCCAGTATGAGGCAGAATGTTGACCTCTGAAGCAAGTTCACAGAAACAGCTGCTATCAAGAGTGAAGTATTCCATGACTTTTCATAAAGCTGGAATGAGCTCTACTTGTCTTCCAGTCAGAAAACGAAAACAAAACAAAAGAGATCTTGTGTCCTCGGGTGCAATGGAGAACAGTCTTTATCTCTTTGAGGTTCATTCATGTCAAAGGAAGGACACAAAGAGGTCAAAAGTGCCCTTGCTTATCTCTTCCCTAAACCCGGGCTTTCCTTGCTGGCAGCAAGGTTCTAGGCCAGGCTCAGGTGTATCAGGGCGTTGTCCCTGGAGTTCCCTCTCGAGGCTGCCCTTGGGGTCCAAGAGCCTGCAAAGGTCTCTTTTGGGGACCAGGAAGCATTGAGTTCCAGCCTCCCAGCTTCATGAAAGCCGACGTAATGTGGCCAAATGGACTGCGTCACACGTCCTGGGTTGCATTTGGAATCCAAACTGGAGCTTTCTGCTGAATGAGAGGTGACAAGAGTAAAAGGGAATGGAGGAAACTGAGGGGGGAAAAATTCCTTGTGGCATTTCTAAGTGCTGCTGTAATTAAACGCACAAATATAGTATCTGCTCTAAAAACAAAACTTGTTTGGAGGGTAGTTTTGGGCCTGATGAACCTTCCCTGAAAATCTCCTAAGAGAGTCCTAGGTCTAGGTTTTTCTATTTTTCCTTTTCCCCTCATCTTTCCTAATTCCTTCTTTCTCCGTTGCTCCCTTCCATGGACATTTTTGGAGGAAGGCAAATGGGCTCTATCAGCCAATTGCAGAGCTCAAATCCTATATAATATGCAAATTGACAAAATGGTGAAATGACCAGTGACGATGACATGCACTGACCACCGGGGGCAGATGCTCAATGCAGGACCTGCCCCCTGGTGGTCAGTGTGCTCCCACAGGGGGAGCATCGCTCAGCCAGAAGCCAGGCTCATGGCTGGCGATCGCAGCGGCAGTGGCAGGAGCCTCTTCTGCCTCCATGGCAGCGCTAAGGACCCCTCGGGGGATTTCCAACTGCCGGCTTAGGCTGGCTCCCCTTAGGCCTAAGCTGGCAGTCGGACATCACCTCAGGGGTCCCAGACTGTGAGAGTGCACAGGCCAGGCTGAGGGGACTCTCCCTCCCAACCCCCCCCACCGCCTCCAGTGCATGAATGTTGTGCACTGGGCCTCTAATATGGAAATAAAGATGCACCACAGCTGAAATCTCAGTGTTCTCTGACAGCCATGTCTCTGAACAGAGCGTCCCAGCACAGCAAGAGAAGTCTTGAGGTATGGCTTGGGCTTTTCAGGTCTTTAATCCTCAAAGCCACCAACTCTCTGCAGGGCTCTTAGGGCAACCTGGAAGCAGCCCACTTCACCCAGCCCTCTCTGC
>NW_006288434.1:2471880-2493314 GCF_000327345.1 Myotis davidii
AGTGCTTACATCTTTTAGAATTTGTCCAGCAGCTTGTTAACATAAAAAAACCATTGAGTTTATTTGAGCCAAACTGTCGACATATGCCAGGAAGCAGAACCTCAAGGAATTGAGATAATGCTCCAGAGAATGGCCAGTTACATCTGTATTTATACATTGCAATCAAAGGAAGGGATGTAGGTGGGTTTCATGGAATCCATTGGTGCTAGATTAGAGAGGCAGGAGAAAGCAAAGCGGGGGTGGGGGGACCTCTAGGATTGGATAAAAAGTAAAATGATAGACGAATACTTAGGTGGATGCAGGAATTCAAAAATATTTAATTACAAAGTTTTAGAGATTTTTAAATATATTGAACTCAGCGGAAAGTGTGTTTTTATGTATGTGCACGTGTTGGATGCTGGGAGAGGGTAAGTGAAGTAGAAATCCAGACATTCACCCTTTACCTCCATGGTACTGAGGTTAAGAAAACAGTAAAGCCACAGTTAAGGAATACTAGGTTCCTTCACAAATTTGCTTTATTTACTTATTGGTAAGTTCTAGAGTTAGAGTTATTTTTTAATTATGTTCCAATGCAAGAAGGGGATGAAATGAGGCTTAAAAGACTGGGGCAGTTGCCCGGCCAGCATGGCTTAGAGGTTGAGGGTCGTCCATGAACCAGGAGGTCATGGTTAATTCCCAGTCAGGGAACATGCCCGGGGTTGCTCAATCCCCAGTAGGGGGCGTGCAGGAAACAGCTGATCAATGGTTCTCTCTCATCACTGATGCTTCTATCTCTCCCTTCCTCTGTGAAATTAATAAAAATACATTTAAAAAACAAAGGACCAAATGGTGGACCAAATACATTTGGTAGACTGGAGCAGTTAAAGCACATGGGTAAGTTTAAGGATAAAAGGTCTCTGGGCCTGCAGCTCCCAATGTCCAGGCAACACATACTTGAGCCCAATAGGGAACCCCAGAGTGCCCGCAGCCACAGACCACTAAGTACCTTCTTTCTGAGGTGGGTGAGTAGGAACTTCTCCCCAGGGAGGGGCTGAGCTGCATCCTAGCATCTCCGACCTTGAAGGCAAACTCAAAACCCTAACTACACAGGGAAACAAAACCTGGAAATACCCTGGGGCTGCACCTGGGTGAGTCTCTCTCCTCAGCTTTGGAATTGGAGGGGAGGCACGGGGCTGTGGGAAACCCCTCCCTGCCCAAGAGGGGAAAGGCTTTTCTTCCCTTACACCCGGGAGCTTAGACATAAGTGATTTTAGCTGATCTGTTTTCTTTGTTTTTCTGTGTGTGCCTGGGAGCCACGAAGAAACAAAACCAGGAGGGCTGTTGTGATTGTGATGGAGATTTCTTTCTTTGCAGTTAAACAAAGGCATAGAAGAACTCTAATGTTGGCTCAGAGGACCAAACTTGAACTTCCATCCTTGAAGGATTCCTGGAATACTGCTTAGGTGAGCAGAGAATCCCCACTTACCCCCAGGGTGTCTGATCCTTGCTACCCGGCCCTTCTACACATGCCAAATAGACAACTTGTGCTAACCCAAGAAGCTGAAGGTCTTGTGAAATTCAAGCAGAAAATTGTCTGAAGGAGGCTGACAAGCAACAGAAAGGGCAGCGAGGCGCAGAGAGGCCTTGATGAATCACACCCACAGTAGCTCACAGTTTTGCCTGCAGGCGCTGTGCCCAAGCTGTTAAGCGATTATCCTATGTGAATATGTAAATACGAAATTGCATCGACACCCATTTTACAATCTGTGAATCAGAGGCAGCGTAGGAGAGCGGCCTAGCACTCAGTTCCCAGAGCCACACAGCCCGGTTCAAATCCTCACTCCATCACTACCCAGCCATGTGACCTTCAGCGAACTACCTACCTATCCCAGGCCTCGGTGTCCTCTTCGGTGATCGGGGAAAATAATAGTACCTGAAGGGCTGTGAAAAGTAAGTGAAATAAGCCCCGCCAGCGTGGCTCAGAGGTTGAGTGTTGACCTATGAACCTAGAGGTCATGGTTCAATTCCCAGTCAGGGCACAGGCCCGGATTGCAGGCTCCATCCCCAATGTGGGGTGTGCAGGAGGCAGCTGATCCATGACTCTCATCACTGATGTTTCTCGCTCTCTCCCTCTCCTTTCCTCTCTGAAATCAATATATAAAAGTAAGGTAAGAGTCGCAAAGTGCTCGGGGCAGTGCTGTGCACACGCAAACACACCCAGTAAAGTGTGTGTTTTATCATCAGAACCTTGTTTACCCAGCTGGGAGGCCATGGAGCCAGGATTAGACCTGGCCACCAAGGCCACCTGGCCACCAAGGCCTCTGGTTGTGCCGGTGGATTCTAGGAAATAAGGAGCTGCTGACCAAGCCCTGGAAGCAGAGCACGGCCTTTGCTGCTCCTGTTTGGGGTGCCTCCTGCTCAGGCAGGTCTGGGTTTTTCCCTTCAGCCAGAGGCTGAGCCGCAGCTCTGACTCCCTCTGACACATCCATCAGCAGCAAGCCACAGGCAGACAGACAAAACCTGGGAGCTCCATCTGTCCCTGCGGTGGCCGGTTTTTGATGCAAAATGTTCCTCCGATTCTGAGAGGCCCTCGCCGAACCTTTCAGGCTGGTGTCCTGCCAAGCACTGTGCTTGAGGCCGCCTCGCTCTCCAGGCCCGGCCTCGCGGGCACCACTCTTTTCCATGAACAATTCAATGAGCTCTTTCTTCAGCCCAGCCATGCATCACCGAGGCACGACATGGGCTTGGCTCACCACCGCCGAGCAGTGGGACTTCTGGACTCCAATGCCCAGCTGAGTTGGCTGCCCTCCCTGCTGAGGGCTGCTCTTTCTTGGGTATTCCCCTGGCTTATACCCTCACCCTGGTAACTATTCCCAAGGGACTTCAGTGATTGTTGCTAAAACAACTTCCCACCCTCACCCTGACACACAGTCACACCATTGTCAGGCAGGACCCTCCTCAGCTCAGGGAAATAGGCCAGAATTCAAGTCCATGTCCTGCTCGTGGAGAGGCTCATGGGACATCAAGAAACCATCGCCCTGCCCTAACTGGTTTGGCTCAGTGGATAGAGTGTCGGCCTGCAGACTGAAGGGTCCTGGGTTCGATTCCGGTCAAAGGCATGTACCTTGGTTGCAGGCACATCCCCGGTGGGGAAGGGTGGCGGGGTGCAGGAGGCAGCTGATTGATGTTTCTCACTCATCGATATTTCTAACTCTCTATTCCTCTCCCTTCCTCTCTGTAGAAAATCAATAAACTAGATTTAAAAAAAAAAAGAAAGAAACCACCGTCCCAAATCTCCGCTGATCTGGCTTCTAGCCCAGGAATCTGTTCATTGCAGGCGTTCCTTCAGGTTGTATTTAGCCTAAACCTCTGTTCCAGGTTGCCAGGGCACACCTAGTTTATACCTGTTATTCTTTATTTTTTGTTTGTTTTGTTAATCCTTACCCGAGGATCTTTTCCCATTGACTTAAATTTAGAGAGTGGAAGGGAGGGGGAGAGACAGAGAGAAACATGGATGTGAGAGAGACACATCAATTGGTTGCCTCCTGCACATGCCCAACAAGGGCCGGGATGGAGCCTGCAACCAAGGTATGTGCCCGTGACCGGAATTAAACCTGGGACCCTTCCAATGAAGTAAAATGAATGGGGGTTTAGCGGGGAAGAACCAGGTGTTGGGAAGGGTGTACATACAACATTGTTGGTCACAGAAAGTGGGGGTGAGGAGAAAGGGGGCAGAGCAAATATGAAAGAAGGGTGTTCCCAGGGCACCTTCATCAGCTTGGCAGTACTGTGCAGGACCAAGATGACAGCTCCGTGTCCTCTGGCATCCTCACAGAGTCCTATGCAGGGGGTATTATTACCCCTTTCACTGGAGAACACTGAGGAGAGTGGTCAGATAACTCACCTAGGATTCAACAGCCGTTGAGAAGCAGCACTGAGCACTGACACGCACTCCAGACCTGCCTGGGCCAGAGCTTCCACACAATCTTCTTAGCTTGCTGCCCTCCTGGGGTAGGGAACGCAAGAAAGATCTGGAATGAGGTAGCCTGATTTCCATTTCCTGACCCGAGCTACTAGAGGTGGGACGCCGCTGGGCTCACCCCCCAGCACAGGGCCTGGTCTCCAACAGGCCCCCAGCCAACAGCGAATGAAGCCAATGGGAACCGAGTTCAGGTAAGCTCTTGCTGGCCTATGGCAGTAAGGCAGGCACATACCCAAGCTGGAATTGTCATTGGCATCATTCCTGGATACTCTTTGTTTGCTTCTCACACAAGGATCTTGCATCAGGAACCGAGAGAGAAATGTAATTATGTATTTTGCTTGGAAACCATTACTTTTCGTTTAATTAATTAATTAATTAATTGTTATTTGTATTAGTTTTAGAGAGGGAAGGAGAGAGAGAGAGAGAGAGACAGAGAGAGAGAGAGAGAGAGAGATCAATTTGTTGTTCCACTTATCTATGAATTCATTGGTTGATTCTTGTAAGTGCCCACTAAGCTGCCCAAACTCAACCTTGGCACATTGGGATGATGCTCTAACCAACTAAGCTACCTGGTCAGGGATCATTTTATTTTTTTAAATAGGAGAAATAAAATAAGAGTGCCCATTAGATGCCTATAAAAATAAGGTTGGCCTATATAATGTATATACAACTTAAAATTCATGCTTAATGACTTTTCTTCCATTCTAATACTTTTTTAAAAATTAGAATGTAGCCCTAACCGGTTTGGCTCAGTGGATAGGGCGTCGGCCTGTGGACTGAGGGGTCCCGGGTTCAATTCCGGTCAAGAGCATGTACCTTGGTTGTGGGCACATCCCCAGTATGGAGTGTGCAGGAGGCAGCTGATCAATGTTTCTCTCTCAATGATGTTTCTAACTCTCTATCCCTCTCCCTTCCTCTCTGTAAAAAATCAATAAAATATATTTTAAAAAATTAGAATGTATACTTAAAATATTTTGGAGGTTGGCATTTCTCTGATCAAACACCCACTCTTCAGGTAAGAAAGTTGAGAACAATTCGTATCATGTGGCCAAGCTCTGTGGAGCTTGGTTAAAAGGCACTCCCTCTAGACTACAAGTTTTCAAATTGTGAAGAGTGACCATTAGTGGGTAATAATATCAATTTTATAAAGTTATAACCAACTTTTATTTTACTTCAATTTTTTAAAAAATAAACTTCATTTTTAGAGCAGTTTTAGGTTAACAGAAAAATTGCACAGACGGTGAAGCATAGTAATCTCTATTTTGTAAAACTGCTGTTTGAAATTCTCTGCTATTTTTAGACCGTCCCTTGTTCTGTGAATTAACTCTGCTTTTTAGCATCTGTAAACACACACTTCATGCTTGCTTGAATAATAGGGAACATAAGCTTAGCTGTCTGACCTTGCAGGCTAGTCATCTAACATAAGGGGCTGACACTCCCATGCTCCCATACCAGGTGCCTTTTAGTTATCTCTACTCAAGGCTACAGGCTTCCTGAGAGATACCTGCTAAGCATTCATAGGGCTCTTTTGAAAACTTGCACAAGGGACCGGAAGTCCCATATTTAGGAGACAAAGATTTTAGAAACGTATAAAGGGAAAATTTCCCCCATAATTGCTTTGCTCAGACTCTGGAAGCATTATTCCTCTGAGCCCGCTAGCGTAATAAAAGACTCCAAATTAATTTGGCTTATTAAGGCGTCCTATGTTCAGCTCGCTGATTTACAATATAACAAAGGTACATTTGTTACAATTGATGAACCCATATTGATACGTGATTAGGAACTGAAATCCATAGTTTATGTTAGTGTTCACTGTGTTTGATTGGGTCTTGACAAATGCTTGTCACGTGTCCATCATTAGCATATCATACGGAGCAGCCTCGCTGACTTAAAGGTGCCCTGTGCTCTGCCTGTGCATCCTTCCCCCACGCCTGCTGGGCCTCTAGAGCGATATCTGTACATGTAAGATAGAATACAATTTTAAAAAATCATAGTACATACCTCACAGCATGGGTATTATTTCATGAAACTTTTGCTTTATATGCATATATATGTAAATATATGTATATTTAGGTTAGAATGTATAATATATTTCTTATTGTGGATTGGAGCGAGGAAAAGTCCGAGAAACACTGCTTTAAACTGTCTCTTACTTAAAATTCTAGGGACTAAATCTAGAAAATGAAATACACAGATGGAACATTTCATATGTGAAACCAAAACAAGATAGATCACAACCAAGAGACATTAAGAAAATAAACAAGCACACAAAAATTTCCTGAAGAGTGAGTACAAAGAGGTCAGGAAATTTTCCCCTAAATCAGTTTTGATTTGAGTTTCCCCGTTGAACGGCAAACCATTCAGATTTGAAAACTTTAATGTTCTCAAAGGACAAGATATGGAAAGTTTCAGGGGGATGGGTAAGAGGAGCAAGAATTTCATCCTTGGGAATCGATTCTGTTCAGTTACTAAAAACGTTTTCTGGGCTGCAAGCAACAAAGAAGGGCTTTTTGAGGTTGGTTTGGCTCTACAGCTTCAATTTCTTACCTTTTTTTCAAGTTATTAAATTTAATTACAGAGCAGTTATGGAGATGGTGATGAATCAGAATAGGTTAAGAGTAAGTCTCTTTAGTGTAGAAGTAACTATAGTTGATAGTCCACATAGTTTTGGGGCAGTATTTTATTTATTTATTTATTTTTTTATCAGAAACATCAGGGAAGTAACAGGGATGCTGCTGTATTTAACTTCATGTCAAGCCAAGTGTCTAAAGATTTCTAAAGGATTCTAATTAATGCTTGAGCTAGAGTCCTATATTTTAAAAACTCTCCCTTCCATGTGTATTGATGCTTCCTCTGTCCAGGAGCAATGTGGAATCTAGATACGCCAGGGTCTCAGAGAAATCCTGATTTCAAACTTGGAATCACATCGGCCAATCGTGTGGCCTGCCCCTCAGACTAGGATTCGAATCCCAGGTTCTAGTGCTGATTACTGCGTGAGCCTGAGAACGGATCCTCTCTGAGTATTCTTTTTCAAGCATGCTATGTAAACAGTCCACATTAAATGATGCTAAGATTATATTAGGAGCTTCTTATGAGTAACATGTTGGACTAAACCCTTTGCATGTGTCTAAGCCTATTAACAACCCTATGACAGAGAGATTATCTTACTCATTTAACAGTGGAATAACCTTAAGCTCAGAAAGCTCAGGGAACCTGCCCCAAATCATCCAGGATAGCAGTTAAACTGGTTGGGAGCCCATGCCTTCTGAGTGTCTCCAGGGTCTAACATGGTGCATGGTACATGGTACATGGTACGCACTCAGGAAATGTGTCCTGAAGGAATAGCTGATGTGAAGAGCAAGGCTTAGCAAAGATTGTTGGTGGTTATAAGGATAAATTATACTTTTTTTTATACTACTAGTATGCCTGTCATTCACTGAGCACTTACTTTATGTCAGGCACTGTGCTAACGGCTTTACCAGTACAGTTATGGAATGAACAGGAGGCATGGCCTGTAGTAAAGACATCGGTGTTACTAACATCATCCTATGTCACTAGAATGCTAGCTATCCTCATTATAGCACTGCGATCACTTCCAACCCACACGCTGAGCCATGTGGAGCAGGGCACGCTGAGGGTCAGGCCTTGCAGCCGTGAACTAGCCCCAACCTGATTTCTCCTGCCACCTCCTTTTCACCTAGGTGCCATTACATTAGATTGTGTTGGTTGATCCCTAAATTACATAAGGATCCCCCAGTGTGCTCTTTGGTGTGAGGGAGGAAGGGGGTTGTGTTCTGTGCTCGCACTTAGTTTGCATAACGTGTTCTTCTTTTTCAGGCTGAATTGAGAAAGAGGCGATGCGGTCTGGTGGCAGCAGCTGGGAGGAAAGTGTGTGACTCAGCAGTGCTCTGTGTGGAACAGTGCAGGGCAGCTCCGAGGAGCAGCGAAGATCGGCCTCCCCGCAGCCGTGAGGGAGCTGCATGCTCTGAATAGAATCGGCCCCACAAAGCAGCCCTGGCTGGGAGGAAGGAGAGGACGAGAGCTCCCGTGGTGGGACCTGGTCAGGCTGTGTCAGTGGCCTTGAGGAAACTGAAGAAGTTGTGGGGAACTGGACTGCATGGTATCAAACTAATACTGAAAGTTCTCTGTTCCCTAGCTGGTCTGGTTCAGTCAATAGAGCGTCAGCCTGCAGACGGAAGGGTCCTGGGTTTGGTCCCAGGTTCAATTCCAGTCAAGGGCACATGCCTAATATATATTTAAAAAACACATACACACACACACAAAAAAAAACTTCTGTGTAACCAGAGCTAACATATTTATATATTTAAAAAACACATACACACACACAAAAAAACTTCTGTGTAACCAGAGCTAACATATTTTTAAATATATATATTTTATTGATTTTTTTACAGAGAGCAAGGGAAAGGGATAGAGAGTTAGAAACTTCGATTCATCGATCAACTGCCTCCTGCACACCCACTACTGGGGATGTGCCTGCAACCAAGGTACATGCCCTTGACCAGAATTAAACCTGGGACCCTTCAAGTCGATGCTCTACCCACTGAGCCAAACCGGTTAGGGCTGAGCTAACATATTTAGGGTGAGGAAGTACCAGGTATTGACTGCCATGGGTCTAGGTTAGGTCTTGAGCCTACAGCTTTGAAATTAAACTTCTCGATGGTAACTGGAATCCAAGAAGCCTAGGCCGCAGCAGGAGCATTATGCATATTTGTAGAAATGGAGCAGTTTATTATAACAATAGATCTTCAATCTAATGGTCCTACTATTAAACTCAGTATCAGTATATTTTGAAAGAAGACCTGTTGGGATCCAACCCCAGCAGGTCCAGGGGTTCCCCAAGGTGTAGACGGAGTGGGCGAAGAAGGAATGACACGGAGGCAGCGTTCAGGTGATCATCATAGCCAGGTTCCTCGCCTGTTTCTAACCAGGATCCCCAGCTAGGTTCTGTCTTTTATTGTCTTGTTACATCTGTATTTATACCAGTTGATTTTAATCCTGTCAATTTCTATTCCAAAGGTTCGGGCGTTTCTTATCTCCAAATAACCTTTCTTAGAGAGATGACCTTTGTTAAAACACATAGCGCCAAGAAGGTGAGCAAACATTAAGAACAGTATGTCATATACGCCAGGTCCCTTGAAACATATGCTGTGCAGATGTTTCTTCCCTGCAGTGACTGTGTCAAGCAGCAAGGATGGACTGGCTTCCGGCAAGGACCCATATAAATATGAAGTCACTGTTAACTCTAATGACTTGAAAGTTTTTCACCAAAAGTTCTCAAGAAAGAGATCTTAGAGTTTATTCATTCATTTGTTCATTCATTCATTCCTGCATTCAATCAATCCATCTGCAATTTATCATCCTTAAAAATGATTCTTTATGTTCTTTGAGGTAGAGTTGATGGTGACCTGAGCAGATAGAAGTCAGAAGACTGGAGTGTAAGTCCCATTTGCACTAGTGGCTTAATTTTGAAGTCTTGGGAAAGTTTCTAAGAGGTGAACAAAAATTCTTTGCTTGTATTCCAAGAACTTTTTAAACATATATTTTTATTGATTTCAGAGAGGAAGGCAGAGGGAGAGATAAATAAAAACATCAAAGATGAGAGAGAATCATTGACCGGTTGCCTCCTACCCCACACTGGATATTGAGCCTGCAACCCAGGCATGTGCCTAACCAGGAATAGAACGATGACCTCCTGGTTCATGGGCCGACGCTCAACCACTGAACCATACTGGCTGGGCCCAAAAACTTATTAAAAATTCACCAGATAATGTATGAAAAGGGATTGGTAAGTGGTAAAGCACCATATGAAATTGTGGTGTTTTACCTATTAAAGGAACTGAGATAGGGAATGACAAAAAATTTGTCTAAGGTCATAATTAGCTACTAAGGGAGGGCCAATAAATTCAAGTGATTGAACACGTTTCAGGCTGGAGTTGCTTCAGCAGAACAATTTTCACTTTGTGGCCAGGATGCCCATGGCTGTGAGCGACATTAGTCCTATGAGGCGAAAAGGGGTAGGGGCACTTAGGGGTAGGGGCACTTAGGGGTAGGGGCACTTACTGAGAGTATCCACCGATCTTGCAGCATTCAAGGATGGAAAACAAAGTGCTACTGGGATTCATTTAAATTAGCCAGAGAATGGGGAGCCCTCGGGGACAGGATGGCTCACCCCGTGTTTCTGTCTCTGCTCCTGAGCAGCTTCAGCCCTTCCTCCACCGTGCCTGCCTTCCTCTGCTCCTTCATCTTGCATGAGGCCCAACATGGCTACTCCTCCAGGACCTGCACCAGGACTTCTAAGCCCCAGCACCCACCTCCGTTGGCAACACACCCTGGGAGGGTCTGGCCTGGCTCAGAAATGACCTCTGAGTACTGGGGCCACACAGGTCATTTCTGAGCAAGTGAGTGATTCCTCCTGGGTCAGGTGCGTGCTTACCCCTGGTCCAATCAGCTCTGGGCTTCCCCACCCCCACCATCACCAGCTCCATCCTTAGAAGTCACAGTATCACACATTATCTTAAGCAGCTATAGCTTCCAGAGAGCTGTGGGTGGGTGGTAAGGGTGCTACATTGCCAGGCTGGATGTTATCACATAAAGAGAGGAACTATTTTTAGGGAGAATGTAGTTGGAATGATTTTATGATGTAGTTCAATCATGAAATTTAAGACCCGGATTTCCTGGTCAAAAAAAATTAATTTGATGTAATAAATATTGTGTTGGGCTCTCTAGACGGACACATATGTCTACAAGATATGTGCACAAATAACAGTAATATAAGACAGTCTATGGAAGCACAAAAAGAGGATTAGCTCTAGCTAGTTTGGCTCAGTGGATAGAGCATCAACCTGTGCACTGAAGGATCCCAGGTTCCATTCTGGTCAAGGGCATGCGCCTGGGTTGCAGGCGTGATCCCATGCGGGTGGTAACCAATCAATGTGTCTCTCTCACATTGATGTTTCTCTCTCTCTTTCTCTTCTCCCGCTTCCACTCTCTCTAAAAATAATGGAAAAATATCCTCGGGTGAAGATTAAAAAAAAAAAAAGAATTAAATTTGGGGGACTCTCAAAGGTTGCACTGAGTAAGTGCAATTTGAGATATACCTTTAGTATTCATTTAATTTTTAGAGAGAGAGTTGGGAGATGGGGAAGGCACACATGAAACAGTGGATAAGATCTGAAGCAAAAAGTTGGAGAAATGAAATTACATGTATGCTCTGAGAGGGCAAAACCTATAGTGTGGCTGAAGAGCAGGGTGTAGAAGGGAGAAAAAGAAACCAGCATGAATTGACTGGTATCACTATTTGGCAAACATTTTCAGATGTCACCTTATTTAATCCTGTCAACACACAATCCTTGTTGTGGTGTGTATTTTTCTGATTTTACCAAGTGCACAAAGGCCAAAGCCATTCCTTCCATGATAATGATGGGGATGAGGTGAGAAGCCCAACAGAAAGCAGATAGAAGGAGATCCACCCATCATAGAAGGTGGCCACAAGGAGCATTTGACTCTGAAGGCACTGAGAAGTCTTGCAAGATTTCTGAGCAAATAATGGCATGATCAGATCTCAATTTTAGAAAAATAATGCTGGTGGTGATGTGGGAATTAAACATTCTTTCTCTCTCCTTCATTAATTTAATTAAAAATAGATATTGAAGTCCTAGCTGGTTTGGCTCAGTGGGTAGAGCCTCGGCCTGTGGGAAGGATCCCAGGTTTGATTCCCGCTAAGGGCACATGCCTGGGTTGTGGGCTCGATCCCCGGTAGGGGCTGTGCAGGAGGCAGCCAATCAATGACTCTCTCTCATCATTGATGTTTCTCTCTCTCCCCCACTCTCCTTTCCTCTCTGAAATCAATAAAAATATATTTTAAAAAATAGATATTGAAAATTTAATGTGGGCCAAGATCTTGTACCAGGCACTATGGGGAAAAAGTTATACATGCCAGACACAACCCCAAATCTCATCAAGTTTACAATCTCTCTTTGTGTGTCTACATATAATACATAGCCTATCTATGCCTTTCTCTACATAAATATTGTTTGATACACACACACACACACACACACACACATAATGAGAGAGAGAGAGAGAGAGAATAAACTTTTAAATTTTAATTCTCTTTTATCTGACAAGAATAGTATGATAATATTCTTTTAAAAATAATCTGTAGATTCTGGATATTAATTCCTTAACAGATATAGAATTTGCAAATAGGTTCTCCCACTCTGCGAGTTGCCTTTTAACTCTGTTGATAGTGTCTTTTGATGCACAAAAGCTTTATATTTTCATAACATCCAATTTGTCTGGTTTTCTTTTGTTGCTCTACCTTTGGTGTCATATCCAAGAAATCATTGCCAAATCCACGTCATAAAGATTTCCCCCTATTTTTTGTAAGAGTTTTATAGTTTTAGCTCTTAAGTTTACATCTTTGATCCATTTGAGTTAATTTTTGTATATGGTGTGCAGTAAGGGTCCAGCTTCATTCTTTTGCATGTGGATATACAGTTTTCCCAAACCATTTGTTGAAAGACTGTCCATTCCCCATTGAATGGTCTTGGTCCTCTTGTTGAAAATCATTTGACCATATAAGTAAGGGTTTATTTCTGGGCTCTCCATTCTATTTCATTGGTCTCGATGTCTGTCCTACACCAACACCACACTGTTTTGAATGTTATAGCTTTATCATAAGTTTTGAAATCAGGAAGTCTGAGTCCTTCAACTTTGTTGTTTTTCAAGGTTGTTTTGGCTGTTTGAGGTCCCTTTAGATTCTATATAAATTTTAGAGTGTTTTTTTCTTTTCTTTTTAAATATATTTTTATTGATTTCAGGGAAGAAGGAGAGAGAGATAGAAACATCAATGATGAGAATCATCGATTGGCTGCTTCCTGCAAGCCCCACTCTGGGGATCGAGCCCACACCCCAGGCCTAAGCCCTGACTAGGAATCAAACTGTGACCTCTTGGTTCATAGGTCGAAGCTCAACCACTGATACATGCCAGCTGGGCAGGATGGGTTTTTCTATTTCTGCAAAAAAAGATGAGATTTTGATAGTGATTACATTTGAATCTGTAGACTGCTTTGGGTAGTATTTGCACAGCATTTTGAATGCACTAAATTGTACCCTTTAACATGGTTAATTATGTGTAATGTGAATTTCAGCTCAATTAAAAAAAGCGATAGGGTGATTACACCTGCAGAACAGGTATGGGGGTGGCATGAGGCAGCTGGAAGGGAAAGGAGGGTGCAATCAGAGGGAGGAATGTTGGGCTTTCAGACCCCTAATACAGAACAGTGTAGGGTAGGTGAAGGAGTTGAGCGGATAAGAAGGCTTCGAGGCTAAGGTACGCCAAGATAATCAGAAAAGACACCCACTTCACAAGGAGACTCCAGACTGCACTTTCAGAGGGACACATGTGTATGTGGGAATGGTGGATATCACTGGAGTGTAGGGTTACAGGGGAATTTTATTATTTAAGGAGAAAAAAATAATGAAAACTATTTTAAAGTTGTAATATAGAAAATGTAAGAAGACAGTGAACAAGGTGCCTCTTTCTCACTTTCAACCATTGTGGGAGTGGCAGGAAGGTGTTAGATGATATGGGCATGGATAGAGAGGGGGTGGGCATACCAGCTGGTTTAATCTCTTATTTATTTTCAGTATAACGGTCTGGCAATAGCATTGTGGAGCTGGGAGAAGGCCAACCCTGCCTCCCAACCCTGAAATGTATGAGGCTTGGTAGGGTAAACACCCCTTGATTCAAGACTTGGCAGGGGAAGCTATGTTCTTGTAAGACAGCCAACTTTCAGTTAAAGCAAGGAGTAAGAGACAGGCTGGGGATGCAGAAAGGTCTGTTTGTCATGAAATGATCTTCCACAGGGAACAGAAGCGAGTGTGAGGAGGAAAGCAGCAGTGCAGGAAGGCACAGGATGGGCTGGGGACCAGTGAATAGGATAAGATGGATGATTGAAGGCCCTGAAATTTTAGGTGCTTCTCTAGCACAGGCATAGCGGGGTTCTGTAGGGAATAGTGGCTTTGTCAAGTTTAGTAACAGTGGAACAGGCCTTCTGGGATCTGAACAGGATGTTGGACTTGAGCTGGGACACCTTGGATGGTAGAATTTGGGTAGACAAAACAACAGCAGAGCAGGGTCAGACACTAGCATGGATGACTTGAGGGCCAGTGAGCAAACTAGACAGAGCTAAGTTCAAGGTTTGTGTCAGGGATTAGAAAGCTGGCTCCCAAGGATGGAGCTGGGTTCTGAAGAACCTTATAAGCCAGCAGAAAAGTCAAGGCATGATTTGTAAAAAAACAGAGGTTCATTATGGGTTTACCAGTGGAGGGACAGATTAAGGAAGATTAGTGTGAAAAATAGCCATGCAAAGTGGATTGGGGCAAGAAAACTTAGACTTGCTGAGGATTCTGCAACTATCCAAACATGATGTGGTGTAGGATTGGACTTGGAGGAGAAGGAAAAGATAATTTCAAAATAAAAACAGGATTTAATTTTTGTGGTTGAATTCATTGGGGTGACATTGGTTAATGAAATCATATAGGTTTCAGGTGTACCATTCTATAATACATCATCTGTACATTGTATTGTGTGTTCACCACCCCAAGACAAGTCTCCTTCCATCACCATGTATATCCTCTTTACTTCCTACCTCCCTACCTCCCATTTCCCCCTCGTATTATCTGTGTCTATGAGGCTTTTTGTTTGTTTTTTGCTTAATCCCTTTACCTTTTCAACCCAGCCTCCAACCCCTCTCCTCCCTATATCTATGAATCTGTTTCTATGTTGTTTATTAGTGTACGAGGAGCCCAGTGTGGGAAATCTCGCGGCCCTGCCCACCAGCCCACTGCCCCGCCCGCTCGCTGGCCGCCAGGCACCTGGGACCTGGGCTGCTTCGCTCCGGCGGCTGCTAGGCACCTACCCGGGACCTGGGCTGTTTCACTCTGGTCACCACCGCCACCCACCCGGTTCCCCATGGTTCCCCGTCTGGTCGTTGGTCTTTACAGTGTTACAGCCACAGGCTTTTTATAATATAGATTTTGTTCATTAGGTTACATGTATGAGTGAAATCATATACTTGTCTTTCTCTGACTGGCTTATTTCACTTAGCATAATGCTTTCCAGGTCCAGAACTTGTTTTATATATGGAGAGGTGAAGAAAAGGGATGAAAAATTTTCAAAATTTTGTACCTGGCTGATGAGTTATAATAAGAACATGGGCAGGGAACCTGAAAGAGGAGGATCAGTTTAGGGGGAAGGAGTGGACAATGATGAATTTAGTTTGGGACCTAGATTCCTTTGAATATTACAGCTAAATGAGACTTTGCATTAGACTATGTGGAACATCTAGAATATTTTATAGATGAAGAAATCTGGAGTTTGGGATAATACAGATCATCCTAGTAGAGTTGTCCTAGAGGCAGTTTGGCCATTTGTAGCTGGATTTTATGTGTGTAGTTTAAAAAATTTTTTTTAAAAATTTTTATATATTTTTATTGATTTCAGAGAGGAAAGGAGAGGGAGAGATAGAACCAATTGCCTCCTGTACACTGGGGATCGAACCTACAACTTAGCTATGTGCCCTAACCAGGAATCAAACCCTCAACCTTTTTGGTGCATGGGATGATGCTCCAATCAACTGAGCCACCCATGAATTGTTCACTTAAAGGTTATAATGAATTGTTCACTTAAAGGTTATAGCTGGATTTTAATGACAAAAAACTAGTGATACCAATGTTGGATTCACAGTAACAGTCTTGTCAAATAATTCTCTAAGAATGGATAGATTATCTGAGAGAGGGAATGGAGAAAATGAGAAGAGGAGACGACTAAAGATGTGAAGGAAACAGAGTTGAATCAAAAGGCAAAGAAGAGACAGGAATTTTAGCTTTGTTACTTACTAGCTATATGAACTTGACAATTTATTGACCTTCTCTGAGTCTCAAGCTGCTGTCATATCCAGGCTTGATGGGGGGGCGTTGCTCACCAAGTTTAAATAAATAATTTGTGCAGTATTTTGTACAAAGAATCTGCTTCCAAGCTCACTCATGTGGCCTCTGCTCCTTGCTGGCTGTTGGCTGGAAACATGGGTACCTTGCCATGTGGGTCTCTCCATAAGGGCACTCACAATGGGGCCGCTGGCTTCCCCAGAGAGCTCTTGCCTCCTTTGTCAAATACTAATAGGCCATGGAGGCATGGGTTGATGTCTGGGGTCTCTGTTCTGTCCCATTGATCTATATGCCTGTTCTTATGCCAGTACCAGGCTGTTTTTTTTTTATTTGAAATTCAAACAACTTTTATTTAAATTGAAAAAAACCCACAATTATTAAAACTGCATTAATAGTCAAAACCCTTTGTTATAAAAATCCTAACAACTATTTCTATATAAGGCAGAAGTAGTTCTAGGTTAATAAAACCAGATTTGACTTGAGACTATGCTTTCAATTGTAAAGAATGGAAAATAGGTTATTTACAGAAAACATTATCTACATATGTTCTCAGGTACAAATTTGGTGACAAAAGAGACTTTTAAAAGCATGTGGAAATCTCAGACGAGGTCTCAAAGAGCTTAGTTTTGTTTTCTTGGATTTTAAAACCGCCTTCATCCTCGACCTTGGGAGCCAGATAGTACTTTAAATGTCCTGTATCAGCAATTTTATACTCTACAACAAGGGGTACAGCTGCAGACATACTGAGTGTTACTGTAGGAGAGAGCAGAGTAGCTTTTGTAAAGAAGTTCAGATATCTCAGTATAAAAGTTAGCTGGACTGGCTCATTCATCTCTATGGCAACAGCTTCCTCTTTATCAACATTTTGTTTGTGACAACTTAATATTTCCATTTCCAAGTTCCCCACTGGCAGAGAATTTCACTCCATGTTTTGCACAGGAAATTCCAACACATCTCCAGTGTGACTGAGATCTCGGCATACACGCGCAAATTCACCAGAAGGCAAAATCTTTACTACACAGCTATCCTCCTGTTCTGGAATTCCAAGTTGTTCAACATCCAAATCCATTAACTTCATTTCATAGTCTGAAACCTTTTCTTGGTTTGGAGCTTCAAATACTAGCGCCAAGGTGTCTGCATTATCTTCAGCCCTTAGGGTAATGATGTCTTCGTTGCCAGCACATTTTAGTATCTTGGACATGCTGGTGAGGTTCACACCCATGGCCAGGTTGCGGTCGCAGCGGTACGTGTCGAAGCCCTCAGACCGCAGGGTGAGCTGCACCAAAGAGACGTGGGACGAGTCCATGTTCTGCAGGTTCACGCTGCTCGAGCTGACGTCCCAGCGGGCCTCATTGATGAGGTCCTTAAGCGCCTCCAGCACCTTTTTCAGGATGGAGCCCTGGACCAGGCGCGCCTCGAACATGGTGGCGGAGTCGCAAGGACGCGGCTAGAGGCGAAGTGAAGGAGGAGGAGCAGCTGGCCTAGGCTTGACAGAGAGAGCGGGCTGCCGCAGCGGTGAGAGCCTGAGACCTAGGACGATCCACCAGGCTGTTTTATTACAATGGCCTTGCAGTATAGTTTGATATTCAGTATTGTGATCACTCCAATTTTGTTCTGCTTTCTCAAGATTGCTAAGGCTATTTGAGATCTTTTTTGGCTCCATATACATTTTTAGAGTATTTTTTCCAGATCTGTGAAATATGCCTTTGTTATTTTAATAGGGATTGTGTTGCTTCTATGGATTGCTTTGGGTAGTATGGACATTTTAATTACATTAATTCTTCCAATCCATGACGGATTATGCTTCCCCTTGTTTGCATCTTCCTCAGTTGCTTCAATGTTCCATTGTTTTCCGAGTACAGGTCCTTTACCTCTATTCAATTTATTCCTAGGTACCTTGTTTTCTTAGTTGCAAGAGTAAATGGGATTGTTTTCTTAGTGTCTCTTTCTGGTAGTATGGACATTTTAATTACATTAATTCTTCCAATCCATGACGGATTATGCTTCCCCTTGTTTGCATCTTCCTCAGTTGCTTCAATGTTCCATTGTTTTCCGAGTACAGGTCCTTTACCTCTATTCAATTTATTCCTAGGTACCTTGTTTTCTTAGTTGCAAGAGTAAATGGGATTGTTTTCTTAGTGTCTCTTTCTGATAGTTTATTGTTGCTTCTATGGATTGCTTTGGGTAGTATGGACATTTTAATTACATTAATTCTTCCAATCCATGACGGATTATGCTTCCCCTTGTTTGCATCTTCCTCAGTTGCTTCAATGTTCCATTGTTTTCCGAGTACAGGTCCTTTACCTCTATTCAATTTATTCCTAGGTACCTTGTTTTCTTAGTTGCAAGAGTAAATGGGATTGTTTTCTTAGTGTCTCTTTCTGATAGTTTATTATTGGTGTATAGGAATGCTTTCAATTCCTAGATATTGATTTTGTATCCTGCTACTTTCCTGAATTCATTTTTTAGATCTAGTTATTTTCATAACATTTTAAAATGCAAATTTTTAAAATTATTTAAAACCTATATATTTGGGGTTTCTATATAAGGGGTACTCAAAGAATGAAACTCAGTGATAAATTAAGCTCTCTTTACACAGTCCCATTAAACTGGAATTTTTACTCTCAGTTACTATTGGACTCTTTATACTTATCACATTTATATGTGACCATAAAATATTTCTGTTATAGGCTGGTGATTTTAGGTTTACCTCTTGTTTTTGAGTGACTTGTCTTTATCAACAATCTAACTCATTCAATCTTTTATATCTATTGGTACAACAGTAAGTTTGAGTCAGTGTACCAGGATGACCTAAGTGTGAATGGTTATATCATTTTATCTTAGGGCTCTCTATTTAATGATAATATTTCCTCTGGCACTACCTGTGTATGTGTGTATGAGTAACCCAACTTGGCAAAAAATGCAAAACCTCAAACCCCAAACACAATTAAATATGCTGTTCTCATTGGGAAGCTATCCTTCTGTTAAAGTTATACACTATGCTGTCTATTTCATTGCAGTACAGTTTTCAAGGTTCTATTGTATTCATTAAAAGCTAGCATTATTCTTTAAATTTGAATACAACAATGTTAATCATAAGGACACACAGTTTGAATAATAAAAGTTGAAATTACTTCCGTATAAATGATGCCGGATTAGGCTCTCGTCCAGTAGCTTCCACTTGAAAGAGTGGTCACCATTCACCGACTTCATGTCAGCTGCTCCTCACTCCAACCTCTGCAACTCATCTGTGCCTCCCACTCTACTGAAATTGTTCACTTAAAGGTTACAGATAACTTCTTAGGCCCTTATCATCCTTCTTTGTGAATCACTCCAATAGCTTTCCAGCCCAGCAGGCATGGCTCAGTTGGTTGAGCATCGCCCGAGCATCAGGAGGTCACGGTTCAATTCTGGGTCAGAGCACATGCCCTGGTTTGCAAGCACAATCCCCAGTAGGGGATATGCAGGAGATAGCCGATCAGTGTATCTCTCTCTCCCTATCCCTGCCTCTCTGTGAAATCAATCTTTTTTTAAAAAAAACAAACAAAAAACAACAATAGCTTTCCAAGTGTTTTCCCTGCCACGCACAGTCCTTTCTCTTTCCAACTCCATATTATTCTCTTTTCTCAACTTCAAACTACCATCATAATTGAAACTTTTTCAGGATAAAAATTCAAACTTCTTTAGAAAAAAAAACCCCGCAAACTTTTCAATGTGGGACTGGATTTACCAATGATTTGCCATTTGCCAAAATCAGAACCCCCTTTTCATCCTTCTTGAGGTCTATGATATCCTGATCACTCATTCCATCTTGAATGGCTTGACAGTGTACAACTGGGACTATCCCACTTCTCTGGCTGGTCTTCTTGGTCTTCTGTGCCAGCATCCCTTCTCTCTGGCATTTCTCTAGATCCTGCGCTTATATCCCTTTTCCGATAGGCCTCAACATTTCCTTAATTATCATGCCTGTAGAAGGGGCTCCCAAATTCACAGCCAAAAGGGCTCCAGATCTATTTCCAGGGGCCTCTGCACCATCTTTATATGGATATTTCATCAACGGCTCAAACTGTGCTCAAAGCAGGCTCATCTTCTTCCCTCCAAAATGGGTCCTTGTATGTCTATCTCTCATGGTTCCAGAATTCTCCCTGCTGATTAGCTTATATCCCCAAATTATGACACTTTCTTATGTCCCATGACATTCAAGATTACCTCTACTTTTCCTGTCTTTTCCCTCCCATCCATTCTGAATCCCTTAGTCCCTTAATTGTGGTAAGAGACTCTCTCCCAAACTTTCTCTTTTCAATCCCACTGATGCCAGAGTAACCTTTTAAACACATCTTTGGGTGTACTGTGTCCCTGATTAGTGGTTCCAGAATAAAGTCCAAGCTCTGAACCCGTCTGGATCTCACCCTAACCTACCTTTTCAATCTCATTTGCAACCTTGCCCCAATGTTGGATCCCGAAAGCCCATTTGCAGTTCTACAAACTGGCCCATTTCTCTGCCTTCTCTCACCTGTTTCCCTTACCTGGAATATCTGCTCTCAGTCACTTGTTTCCCATGTTCGGAACTTCTCTCAAAATCTATCTTTATCTTTCCCCAGCAGCCTTTTTCTCACTTAGCTGCGATTATTTCCTCCTTCTATTAGATTCCACGCCGAATTTTACCTGTTTATCTGTCAACAGTTATTTTGTGTCATCTTATTTCCCCTGCTAAATTGTGAACAAGATTTCAAGTGGTGTATTCATTTCTTGCCTTCCTATTTCCACCAGGGGGTCTAGTGAAGTGTGCTTATAAATTTTCTGAATCAAAGAGAATTTTTAAAATGAAAGAGAAAGCCACGAAAGTAGAGTGAAATATGGAAAAACAAAAAGGGGAATAGAGTCCACAGTTTCCGATTTCTACCCAATATTTTCATCCAAGAGCCAGCATTGCTCCCTTTCCACGCAGAAAGGCTCTCTTTCCATGTGATGATTTATTAATCACGCACCGAGCTGCTCACAAAGTAAACAGACGGCGGGGAAGGACGAGAAACCAAACAACTCAGGGTCTTAATCTCAAAAGACTTGAATGTTGGGAGGGGTGTGTCAATCCGTATTGCATTTGGGTCCCAGAACTCGGGGTTTCTAAATCACAAGTGCGAAGACATTTTTAAAAGATGAGAAACTAAAAGCGATGTCGGTTGTCCCAGGTCCGCCAGTAGAAGTTTGTTACGCGGTAGTAACATTAAAATAACTGCGAAGACGAGACGGGGGAGATGACAGTAATGCGAGCTTGGAACATCAGCAATCCCCTCCCAACGCTGGTTCTTTATTCATAAGGGCTGGGTTCGACTGCACCAACACCTCTTAAAATGAAGACATAAAAGCCACGCTCCTTAAAAAAACACACAACAAATCCTGCTGCACCGCACTGCAACTCACGAGCACCGGGGACGTGCTCACGCGGTCGCTAACACGGGGCCCACGGGCCCTGGCCATTGGGAACCCGCTTCCGTTA
>NW_006288434.1:2494689-2499754 GCF_000327345.1 Myotis davidii
CGCCCCGCCCCCCGCGGCGCCCGGGGCTGGGCCCAGTGGCCTTCACTCACCCCGGGTCGCCTCCTGGAGCCGGAGGACCCGTCGCCATGGCTTCGTGCTCCGTCCACGCCACGACTCCTGGGCAGGGAGGGCGCGCGGCGGGCTCGGGTGGCTGATCAGGTCCCGGTAAGTGCGACCGCCAGCCGTTCACGGTGGTAACGTGTGTTAACTCTCCCCCGAGATACGTTCTGAGCGGAGGTTTCTGGGGCTCGGCGAGCTGCTGGTTCGGGAAGCTGGAAGGGCCGGTGCGCAGTTCGCAGCCCCGTGATGATGTTTCAGCAGTTTTAACTGGATTTGGGGGGCGGGGGGGAGCATCTTGGGTACGTTATGATGTGTTGGTGGCCTGTCCCGATTCCACTGTTGAGCTCCCAGCCGGGGTGGGAACCCGAGGGAGGACACTTGAGGAAGAGAGAGCTACCGAGCCTGGCAGAAGCTTGAGCAAGGCCCCACTAATCCTTTAATTCCTTGGACAAATGTAAGAGTTGCAGATGCTGGTCGCGAATACAGATAAGCCCTGAGGGGTTTGCGTTTTGTGGGGTGGATGGGCTCCTGAATGACTACTGGTAGGTGCAGTCATCATCAGAACCTTCCCTCTGGCCGCCCAGATTTAACTCGTAAATCTTCGAACACCCAGAGAAGGGGAAAGAATTGTACCCTCGCCTAGAGTCACATTTTACTTTATTTGCCATCCCGCTATCCATTCATCAATCCATCATGTTTTTCCATATATTTGGAAGTAATTGGACGCTGCCCTGGCCGGGTGTCTCAGTTGGTTGGAGCATGGTCCCATACACCAGAGCAAGCTGAAGTTGCCTCAACACTTCACTGCTCCAGCATCAGTGTGCACATATCATTAAATAAAGTCTAATTCTGTTTATTCTTTAAAGAACACACACACACACACACACACACACACAATCAGCATCACATAGTTAATGCACACCTCTCAAGTAATACCATTTGGTGAGTTTTGACAATAATAGAGCTGTGTAATCCAAACCGCTGCCAAGATGTGAAACATTGCCAGCACCCCAGAAAGTTCTCTTTTGCCCCTTCAAACGCTATCCCTTCTCACCACAGAAGAAGCCATGATTCTGGTTTTTGTGTTGTTTTTAGCAGATTAGTTTTGTCTATTCTAGAACTTGTGTATGTAAGTGGAATTACACTGCATTGATTTAAAAGACTTCTTTAACTCTGCATATTTTTGATACTCATGGTGCATTTATTAGCAGGTTTTTCCTTTTTGTTGCTCAGTGGCGGCCCACTATATTAATTCTTTCTCTAATTTTTTAAAATAAACTTTATTTTAGATTTATAGAAAAGTTGCAAATTTAGTGCAGAAGCTGGTACTGCATACCTCTCGCCCAGATACATTACTAACTGTACTCCAGACTTTCTTTGGCTTTCACCTGTTCTTAATGTCCTTTCTCTGTTCAGGATCCGATCCAAAGTACCACGTTGCATTTAGTTGCCCTGCCTTCCCCAGACTCTCTGATCTGTGACAATTAGTCTTTTTTGTTTGTTTTTCATGTCCTTGACAGTCCATAGAAATATTGACTAGATACCAGTAGAGCATCTTCCAATTTGGGTTTATCTGGTCTTTTGTCATGATTAGACGGGCACTTGGGGTTTTGGGATGGAATATCACAGAACAACTTTAAAAGTCATTGGTAAAGGCAGTGTGAGTTCAGAGAAATATTGGTAATTTGGTGATACTAGGTTTTTGTGGGTAATGTCTCCAACATGATGTAAGAAGTTTTCTTCTTCTTTTTTTTTTTTTTGTCTTACTGGCCTACTGCCGAATGCTGTTCACCAAGATGAAGACAGTCTCTTCAAACAATTGTTAAGGAACTTGAATGCAGTGTTGTAGATGATCCGGCTGATTTACACACACCATTCTAAATGAGAATAATTTAACTCCTTTTCTCCACAATTGTACCTAACTTTTCATGGTTTATCTTAACTGTACAGATAATTCTATTTATCCTGTATATAAAGCTTCTCTTATTCTACATGCCCTTTTTATTATTTCTGTTGAGATCTGCCTTTCAAATTTTAGGGCCTTCATTTCCTACTTGTATCTTTTAGTTAGATGGAAATGTTTTTAGAGATCATACTGAAGAACATTCTTGAATATCTGAAGTTTAATGGCCTTAGCATTTCACATAACTGCTCTTGGGTTGCATTAAAGCGGCAAGATATGGGGGTCGGGGGTGGGGGGTGGGGGTGGGGAATGTCTCTGTCAGGATAATTATCCTATTTCTTGGAATAACTGAGAATAAACCATCTCTGTCTCCAGCATGAGTATTTTAGTTTATTTTTAAAATTATCGTGGTGTGGGCAGAATCAGAATCTTTGTTATGGAGTCTAATGTAAGCTTATAATCACTGTTACATGCTAGTATCTTGCCTCATCATCCATTAGTGTCATTGAGAGTGTGAGCAGACCCTAGTAGATTGAAGGAACATTTTCTTTACCTCCTATAAAAGTGACCATCCTGGTTGAGATGAGATATGCTTTAGATATGCCTATAGTGCTTCTGAAATCTCAGATTCTTGTCCTTATAATTTCTAGTTTTGCCATTTTTCTGATTTCTTTCTTAGCCCTTTTCTAGCAAATCCTGCCAGGTTATATTTAAAGTAGCAACCACAGAATTATAGAAGTATGAATAGGTCTGGTCTAGTGGTTTACCTTAGAGATTATATAAGTCTGTCCTATTAAATGATAGCAAGTAATAAGCATTCCTAAAACTTATTTAGCACTTTGTAGTATGCCAAGCACATTCACATTCATATGTTGTTCCTAGTATAGTAGAGTGACTTACGTTTAGACAAGTTAGGTATGAGGAGGTAAACCTTTGGTGGTCATTGCCCAATATATAAGACAATTCTCAAAAGTTAGTTCACATAATGTATTAGCTAAGTCATAAAGTCTTTTTATCGTTTTGGTATACAGTAGGATTTTATACTTTAAGCAAAGAAGAACTTGGAATCTGGAGAGTAAGAAATGTTCTGGGTAGTTCTAGACTACATGTTATAACATTATACATACTGAGTCTTGCATACACATCAGGTTGGTGAGAGTACTGGACACTTAAATTTTAGGCAACTTAGAAATTTCAGTTTTGGAGGACAAATAAAAGCAAAAATGAAATTAGATGAAGGCTGGAAACTGAGTAAGTAGGTAAAGATACTTGGTAAGATGACCGTGACATGAGGTTATGTGAATTTTGTACTATTGCAGCTTGGAAATGCTTACTATGTAGAGAGTACGTACTTCATACTGTGGTGTAAACACTTTGAAAACATTTTGTGTAATGTGACATTATTGAAACACTAGAGGTCCAGAGCATGAAATTCGTGCACGGATGGGGTCCCTAGGCCTGGCCAGTGATCAGGGCCTATCGGGGCTGGGCTGATCAGGGCCTGCTGGCCTGGGGGAGAGACCAAGGGAGGTTGGCCTGCTGGACTGGGGGAGGTTGGCTGCATTGAGCATCTGCCCCCTGGTGGTCAGTGCATGTCATAGCGACTGGTCAACCAGTTGTTGTGGTCATTCAGTCGTACTGGTCACTTAGGCTTTCAGATAGATAGATAGATAGATAGATAGATAGATTCTATTAAAACTTATTTCTGCAGTTAAGATGTCAATTTAACCTAACATTTTTAAACATAGGATTAAATGCTACTTTTATTTCCTTCTTTAGGGCGAACTTTCTGACCAAGTGTACAACTACCCAGAAGGCCTAGGAGAAGTGCTGTATAGAGAGCAGTTCGACTTCAACGCGGAGCCACCTTGGGAACCTAGCTGATGATAGGGGGGTTCCATCTCCTAACTTGTCCATGTAAGTATTTTCACATCCATGCAGGGATCTTGTAAAGTTGAAGTGAAGGAGAGTTCTGTTTGCTCGATCTTTTTCAAACTTGCAATTGTACTTAACCTCTTAAAACGCAGTGACTCTTAAAACTCTTTAAAAGTTCTAAAACAGGCTTGACATTAGAGGTATACTGATTCAGTTATATGCATTGTTTACCAAAGACTGGATCACAGCATTTATTTTGATTCATGACACGTATTTATTGCAAGCTACATTTTAGGAAATCTTAATAGTCAGGTTTTAATATAAATTGGAGAGAGGTTTTTAAAGTTAAGATGTGGGTAGTAGTTTATCAGATCATTCAAACAGAGCAAATGCTCTCCATTCCACTCACTGCACCTATATCCTAGAGCATGGGATATGAGGGGTGAATCTGAGTACTTGTTTTTCTAGTTATGAGCATCTTGCCAGACAAAGTGATGTTTAGAGTTTATATTCTTTTTCATAAAATAACTTTATATAACTCAGATGCTGGGGAAAAATGGGTTGTTTTTAGAGGACTTACTGGGAGATCATATATGTACACCTGAGCAGATTTTTCAGGGGGTAGTTTTGTTTTGACTATACTTGATTTTCTATGAATGAATTTGACTTTTGAATTAAATCTCTGAAAAATGTAATTCCACAGTAAACTTGTTTGAATTTATTAGTAAATTTGTGTTGCTAGGTTCATGTGTTTAAGTTTTAAGTCTACTATTTATAGATGCTTTTGAGATTTGGATGTTTTTAAGTTGGCCAGAGACTTGGCAAGAACACTTGAGAAATTTTTAGGAAAGCTTAGGGCAGGGGTGGGCAACCTTTTTGTGAGTGCGTGCCAAAACCAGCAAAAATCTCTGACTCAAAATTCTTCTGTGTGCCAACCCTAATTTTTTGAGAACATGTTATGCCTACTTGATATTGCTTAAGGTGTACGTATGTAAAGAACCTTGAGAAAATAATAAGATTCATTCGAGCGACAAAAACACAGTATATGATGATGAAAAATACATTTTTTAATGTATACATGTACACTGATGTCCGACAGAAAACTTTATGACTCCGTTTGATATTATCAGTGGGACTTTGCTGCTGCATCACTGATGACAGAGATTTTACATCAGGTTTATATTTCGTGACCTTCAGAGATATGCACAAGCTACTACTTTCAGCCGT
>NW_006288434.1:2499786-2503573 GCF_000327345.1 Myotis davidii
GAAGATCATAAGAGAGGGTTTCGCGTGGCAGCAAGTTACTGGCGTGCCATGTTTGGCATGTGTGCCAGGGGTTGCCCACCCCTGGCTTAGGGTATCAGTTTTGTGTTTGTTTAGTCTCTCTTGTTAAACAGATTATATCAAAAGTATTTGCTCTATCAAATTAGGGAGAGTATCTTAAAGCAAACCTTTTCAACACATTTGATATTAACCTCAAATTACAATTTAAGGCAGGTTTTTTAAAGATTAAAGAGGGGGGAACACAATTTAATGACTTAGAACCCTGACTGGAGGGTTTCTCATAGCTTTGTGAATTTGAGCAAATTGCTTATTTTACAGCTATGATTTTTATATAACATTTTCTTTATTTTATATAAAGTTTCTTTAGTCCTGAAATGATAAAATGATTTCTCTTTGAGTGTGTGGTCTTTGGAATAGCATCTATTAGCATCACTTATAACAGAAATTTGGAATTTTGGCCCCACCCAAACCTTCATTAGAATCTGCATTTTAAGCATGTAGTATGTATGCATATTAAAGAGAAGCACTGTTGCCACCATCTCAGTTACCAAGTCAGTTATCTCTTAATTTTTGTTAACCATCTGTTCTATTTCTAACATATCTTAAGTTTTTCCCCAAGTTGGATTGGATATTTAAAACTTTCCTGAGGTGGCATTAATTGACATCATAGTCATAAATAGATTCTAAGGTGGAAATTTAAGAACAAGTGCCATGTATTAAGAAAGATCCTATTAAAGTTAGATTTCTTTTAGGTTCAGGTCTCTTGCTATAATGGAAACTTAACAGTTATTATATTTAATATTTCTAGTGATGTTTCTCCACCTTGAGAAGCTGATATCAATGAACTGATAGATCACTACCAAATCAGAGAAATGTACCCTCTATTTAGAAAAATTAATATCTTTTAGAACTTGGAAAGTCCATAGTTTCCCCCTCTTCTAAGGGGTGTGTAGATGGATGGGCACAGATAGAATGAAGATATTACTTAATCTGCAGGTTTGGCAGCCAGAGTGACTGTCTCTTATTTATTATGCCCAGGTGTACAATGTATGTTATATTAAATGAAACGTCAGTACTTGATGCTGTGCTGTAAACTGATGGTCCACAATACTTTATTCATATAATTTTGAAATCCAAAAGTTGAGGAAAAAAATATTTTATAGCTTCCTTGATATAACCTAAGACAGTGGTCAGCAAACTCATTAGTCAACAGAGCCAAATATCAACAGTACAACGATTGAAATTTCTTTTGAGAGATACATTTTTTAAACTTAAACTGTATAGGTAGGTACATTGTTATTAACTTAATTAGGGTACTCCTAAGGCTTAGGAAGAGCTACACTCAAGGGGCCAAAGAGCCACATGTGGCTCGAGAGCCGCAGTTTGCCGACCATGGACCTAAACTGATTTGGGAACAAAAACTGGACCTGAATCTGAGCTGATTTGAGGCCATTTTTATCTTATTACCACACAATGCTAATATTCCTAAGTTTTGCTGCAGAAATGATTATAGGGTGTTGACTAAATAGCCTGTAGAGTATTACATGATATATGAAGTATGTGTAGTATACTACCATTCTAAAATCCTAAAAATTTTAAATTCAGAAAGATACCTGGCTGCAAAGGTTTCTTGTATATATATACTAGAGGCCCGCACAGCTACAGTGGCTTGCCTTGGCCCTCGCAGTCCAGCTTCGTCAGGAAGGACATCTGGTCTAATTAGCATATTATGCTTTTATTATTATAGATTTTTTTTTTATTGATTCCTGAGAGGAAGTGAGAGGGAGAGAGAGATAGAAACATCAATGATGGGAGAGAATCATTGATCGGCTGCCTCCTACACACCCCACATTGGGGATAGAGCCTACAATCCAAGCATGTGCCCTGACCGGGAGCTGAACCGTGACCTCCTAGTTCATAGGTTGAAGCTCAACCATTGAGCCATGCCGGCCAGGCTCCAAAGGTTTCTTGGCTAAAATTAATAAAAATGGCAAGAGAAAATTTTATGTTACAAAGATATCCTCAGATAACTTATAGCAGTTGACATATGAAATTCTGAAGTTAATTTTTTGTGGAGCAACAATACTGTTTGGAAAACTGGAAATCATTAAAGGCACTTAACACACTGGCCTTTATGGAAAATACTTGGCATGTAGCATTGCAGACTGCGTAACTAAACTATAAACTAACTATTTGAACCGTGTAATATTCCAATAACTCCCAATAGGATTTCTATGCAGGTGGTCTAAGATCTAGGAGTTGGCTTCAGAGTTAGGTTTTTAAATCAGATAACCATCTGAATTTTGAGGTAAATATTTGGAAATTTTGTAAGTTGCTTACATAATGAAGTTTTTTTCTTTCAAGACTGTTCTTTAGAGTATGTGTATATTATAACATGTGACCACGAGCCCAGTTGAATGTTGACTTATGAACCAGGGGGTCATGGTTTGATTACTATTCGGTACGTGCCTGGGTTGCAGGCTTGATACCCAGTGTGGGACGTGCAGCAGGCGGAAAATCAATGATTCTCGTTCCCTTCAACTCTGAAATAAATAAGTAAAAAGAAAAAAAAATATGACCACTATAAAATATCTTGACAAGTATATTTTTTTTTAATTGTTTAAAGCTTTACATATGTTTCCTTTTCCCCTGGTTGACAAGTATTTTAATGCCAATAATATCTCAGATGAATGAAGGGGTGCTAATTGTACAAAAGTTTTTTCATGTCTTTAAAAGAAAATTCTTTAGGGGTTTATGATGCAGTTTTTTTCCCGTGGGCTAGATTTTCAAGTTTTATAACTCTGATGATAATTAATAAATTAGCCCAGTGGAAAAATTTTTGAAGATTGCATTCCAGAAAACTAAATTTTCTTCTAACCGTTTCTGTTGATGATGAAATCAGATTGAATTAATCATTAGCATATACCTTATGTGTTGTATCTAAGTATGGAAAAAGGATGCAATTAATTGATTTGTTCAAATTGACTCTTAAAATTTGCTTAAAGTTTTTTTTTTACCTGATTATCATCAGTTAACTTTGTTATGTGTTTGTTCATGTAGAAATTTCATACGAACATCAGGGTTTTAAATATCCATACTCTGTCTCACTTACATGTGCCTTAATAGGACCTGCCCAACCTAAATTGACATTATTTTAACTAGGGGAATAAAATGTTCTTTACAAGTTTACTAGTACTATTAGAGGCCTGGTGGACGAAATGCCCATCAGGTTCCCCGCCTCCCACTTCCCTAGCTCCCTCAGGGCCCTGCCCTGCCTCTGCCGCTGATCACCAGCCATGTTCCCTGCCACTCCGTCATAGCGAGCGATTGAACTCCCATTCTCCTGGTCGAACTCCCTAGGGGACACTTTGCATATTAGCCATATCTACCCTAATAAAAGAGAAACATGGTAATTAGTGTCACTCTGCTACCCTTCCCATTGGCTAATCCCTCTGTCACTCACAGAGTAGGGCTGAGATATGCAAATTAACTGGCAGCCAAGATGGCGGCCGTCAGCCAGGCAGCTGATGCGAACAGGGAGGCTTGCTTGCTTCAGTGACGTAGAACTCCAACATTCCCCGCCTGACTTGCCGGCCTCTCAGCTGCAACTCTCAGCAACTATGTTGCGAATAAAGAAGCTAAAAAAACCCCAGAAACCTGCTTTACTCAGCGGAGCTTCAGCCAGCCAGACCGCAACATTGTATCAAATACAGACGGTAAACAAAGACAAGAAACATGTTTTCAGCAGCAGAGGCCTCAGCGCTAAAGA
>NW_006288434.1:2504094-2507857 GCF_000327345.1 Myotis davidii
GAGCCCGACCAGGGGCTGCACCTAGGGATTGGGCCTGCCCTCTGCCACCCGGGAGCAGGCCTATGCCAGCAGGGTGTTATCTCCCGAGGGGTCCCAGACTGCAAGAGGGCACAGGCCGGTCTGAGGGACCCTCCTTCCCCCGAGTGCACAAATTTTTGTGCACCAGGCCTCTAGTGTGTGTGTGTTCTTTTTTCCCCTCATGTTTCATTGTTAATTGTCAGTAGAAAAGACAAAATATTTACTCATTATGGAGATGATAAATTTTAGTTTTGGTAATTTAAAGATTCTGTGATGCAAGCAAATTCAACAGTACATTCATTAATGGTTGTTGGTGCTCTTTGACCATAAAGCTGAACAAAACTGTCATCGTTGAAATTAGGGACCAGTTTTTCTAACGTAAGTGTATCCTCTTGGCATGCATAAAGTAAGTAGTATTTGATAGTGCTTCCTTGCATGTGTAAAAGTAGCGGAAATATATTCTATACAAGCACAGTGTGAATAATAGCATGTTAACGAGTCAGTTGAGCCTAGAGACTTAACAATGACTATCAATATGTGTGTTCATTACAGTCTCTATGCCTGGTCTTATTTCAATTTTTGAGTTTGAAGTTTCCTCCCCTCTTCCAAAAAAAAATTTTTTTTTTAAACAATTCCAATTAGGAGTAAAGGTGGTATTGGGTAAACTATAAAATTTAGGTAAGGTTAGGCTGCCATTCAGGGTTGGCCATTGTTAAAATAAGTCTAAGGTGGCTGTTACACATGAAGTGCTCTCAATACTGGAAAGGCATAGGAAACATTTTTGTTCTTCACTGCCATTTCAGGGTCATCCATGCACACTTGAGCAATTTGTCACAAGCTAACTGTAGCAAAGATTTGGCCATTCCTTCCCCTTCCCCCCTTTAGTCCAGTGTTAGCCATTCTTTTCTTTAATCCAGTGAATATTGTGAAGAACATTATGGCATAAATAGAAAATATTTGAATATTTGTACAGCATACAGTTGCAAGGATTAGGTTGATGTTCAGCCTGCCCAGACCATTCCTAGCCTTCAGGAGGTCTGTAACTAACAGTAGGAGCCAAGATAAACGCTTTTGGAATATTCTGCTCTAAACTTTTTGCCTTTTTATTCTATGTAAGCACACATTTCAATCTCTCTTTAGGATTTAACTTGCTATGGAATTTTGTTCCCTTTTTTCCTCTTACAATCCGGCCTTTTGTAAACTTATGAGTTGGTTTTTGCTACCTTGAGCAAAGTTATTGGGGGTGGGTACTCTGTAATGTGTGTGGACTTGGTCCTTAGTTGAAAATTTTCTTATGAAAACAGAATCTTCTAGGACTGCTCTGTTTAGTACAGTAGCAAGTAGGCAGGTGACTATTTAAATTTAAAATAAACTTTAAATGAAATTTGAAATTCAGTTCCTCAGTTGCATGAGTCATATTTTGAGTGTTTTGGAGCAATATGTGGCTAATGGCTATTGTTTTGAATAGGGATAAAGAAAATTTCAATCGCAGAAAGTTATATTGGACAGCATCACTCTAGGACAGTGGTCCTCACCTTTCCTAATGCTGTGATCCTTTAACCCTTAGAGTGCCAGGGAGCGCTATAGCGCTCTTCCTGCAGTGTCACTATTAGATGCTAGTAGTTCATGCTTTATGTGGGAAAAAAAATTTAAAAACCTTAACTCAAAATGCCTTGGCAATTTTAGCATAGTTTCTAGAATATTGGTTGGCACTCAAAGGGTTAATACAGTTCCTCATGTTATGGTGACCCCCAACCATAAAATGATTTTCGTTGCTACTTCATAACTGTAATTTTGCTACTGTTATGAATCGTAATGTGAATATCTGATATGCAGGATGTCTTTTCATTGTTTGCGACCCACAGGTTGAGAACCACTGCTCTAGGATAATTGTTATTGTGAGTAGTACTAGCCATGATCATCGTAAAACATCTATTAATAATTATACGAATTATGTATTCTCTTTGTTTTTTTTCTCCTTAGATTTGTGTAATGAAACAACTGTTTATTTAAAATAATATTATAAGGACTTTTCAGGTGTTTTTTTTCCTTTTAAAAAAATCTTTGTTGTTAAAAGTGTTACTTATCCTTTTCCCCTCCATTGACCTCTTCTAGCCCACCCCTGCTCCCCGCCCCAGGCCTTCACCAGGACTTTTCAGTTTTATATTCTAGTTGAATTCTTTAGTTGTCTACATGTTCTTAAGACACAATTTCCTACTACGGCTTTATGTGCTCATGCAGACTGAAATTAATATTAGGTTTATGTTAACTGTATGACTTTTGATTATCTATTTCTTTTTACTGCAAGGGTCCTCTGATGTCCAGTTTATAAGGAGCTACTAAATAAATATGGTATATTCTTAGCTCATCATGTTTGGCATGATGGAAAGTAGAATGGGATATCCTACTATGTTCAACATGGACACTATAACAAAACTCCCCAAATAATTAAGCAATCCTTAACATAGGAGATATTTGCTATCCTGAAATTCATGAAGAGCTCTTACAGGTAAATAGGAAAAAGAAGGAAAAAAATAGTAAAATAAGCAAAAAACTTGAAAACTATTTTTCACTAACAACTTAACAATTCTGCTCTCGTGTATGTGGCTTTAGACTCTGGTGCCTAAACCAATGCTACTTAAACTACCAATCAGCAAAATAGACTCTTGCACCAGCATGTAAAATAGCACAGTGCTTGGTTCTTAACTTGTCGGTTAGCTAGTTTGCAGACCACAGTTTGACTAGCACTTTTTGGGAAGGCCATAAGATTGGAAAGCAGTATACACCAGTTTTTATGTAATTACTCTTGAGGGTTACATAAATAATAGCAACAAGTTATATTATAAATAATGGACATTTATAAATGTAGCAAAAAATGGGAAGTAATCTATAGGTCAGTTCAGATAAATAAACGTGGTATATCTACACAGTAGGATACTACACAACAGTGAAAATTAATGGACTCCAGTCACATCCAGTCTGCATGGATGAACTAAAATTACTAAGTAGAGCAGAAGAGGTCAGTCATAATAAACAGTAGTGATTCCATTTATAGTTTAAAACAGTAAAGCTACTGTTTTATGGGCATATAGAAGAATAAAGCTATTAAATAACAAGAGAATGTTGATTAGAAAAGTTTGACATGCCCTAGCCAGTTTGGCTCAGTGGATAGAGCGTCAGACTGTGGACCAAGGGGTCCTGGGTTCAATTCCAGTCAAGGGCATGTACCTCAGTTACAGGCTCTTCCCCAGCCAGGGCTCTGGTTAGGCGCATGCAGGAGGCAACCAATCAGGAGGCAGCCAATCAATGTGTCTCTCACATCAATGTTTCTCTTGTCTCTCCCTCTCCCTTCCACTCTCTAAAAAATCAACGGAGAAATATCCTCGAGTAAGGATTAACAAAAGAAAAGTCTGATATGCATATTCTTAAGTTTTCCTCTTGGAGAGGCGACAGATCTGCTGCTATAAGATATTCAAAGTAGTAGTTAAAAGTACATCTGTTTATAGGGTTATTTCCTATGCTGCACCAGGAGAGCTTGAAGTTAATATGGTTATGTATTTCCTGTTTGTGTTATATTATAGTAGTTACTAGAGGCCCGGTGCACAAAAATTTGTGCACTCGGGGGGAAAGGGAGGGTCCCTCAGCCTGGACTGTGCCCTCTCGCAGTCTGGGACCCCTCGGGAGATAACACCCTGCTGGCTTAGGCCTGCTCCCGGGTGGCAGAGGGCAGGCCCAATCCCTAGGT
>NW_006288434.1:2508436-2514922 GCF_000327345.1 Myotis davidii
GCCCAACCACTCCTTTTTTTCTTTTTTCTTTTTTAATTCTGGGCCAGCTTTAGCTCTGAGGCTCCAGCTCTTAGGCCTCCGCTGCTGAAAGTAGGTAATTGAAACAATGTATAACTCCAGCTCTGACTCCAGCTCTGAGATCCCAGCTCGCTGAAAGCTGGTTTCTGGAGATTTTTTTAGCTTCTATATTTGTTAAAATGCTTCAAACTGCAGGCTCAGAGACCTGCAAGGCAGGCGGGGAACGTTGGTTTCTTCCGTCACTGAAGCAAGCAAGCCTCATGTTAGTTTCAAGCTGCCTGGCTGCCGGCTGCCATCTTGGCTGGCAGTTAATTTACATATCTCACTGATTAGCCAATGGGAAGGGTAGAGGTGGTACGCCAATTACCATGTTTCTCTTTTATTAGATAGGATAGGATTTTTAATGTTACCACCTCTTAATTAATTACCAAAACAGATATTCCCTCCAGAAACAGATTTAGTTTCCATGTCAAACACTTTTTTAAAAAAAGGGAGCCTAATCTTGTCAGTTGTATATGCAGAAGCATATCGCTATGAAAATCCCATATTTCATCTTCTCATTAAAGATATATTTTAGAATTTATTGTGAGGCATTTCATTGGACAGCTTTGCACAGGTACTTCATCATATATAGCCTGCTGGGTTCATTCTTTTAGGGGTTCCCTCACCCACCCTTAAATATATTCTATGCGTTCTTGTTTTTTTCTGTCTTAAAATTCAAGCAGTCAGCTTTATATTCTTCCTCTAGCATTTCTCAGTTGTTTTCCAACCTCATCACCTGAAAAATAACTTTAAGGATGCTTATTGCCATTTCTGGTCAGTTGAAGCAAACCCTGTCCTAATTCTTCTGAGTACTCAATGTAGGCTATTGTTATTACCTCTAAGACTACCAGTTCCAGAGTGTAGCTTCCTGGAACTACCTTTTTTTAGCAGGTTTACCTGCTCCAGGCTTCACATCTGTAGTGCGCAACCCATCTTTTAGAAGTCTCTTCTAATATTCTTTTGCCCAGTTACTTCTAAAGGTATTCTGTAGGGTAAGTAACTTTTCTTTTGGAGGTAGAATGCAGAGGTGACTGACAGCATTGTGTCTATTTTTAAAGCTGTGAGCTGAGTGCTAAGTTATCAAATGCCAATGTAATAAAAAAAAATACAGTTAGAAGTGTCCTCAGGCTTCTTCAGAGTAATAGTAGTAGTATGAATTTCCAAATAGGTCAGGTTCTCATTTGTAATGAGTAAGAGTCCTTTTAGAAAAGTGGTTGATGTATTAAGGTTGGATTTCCTGAGTAGATGTCTCTGAAACAGTACTCTTCAACCATTCAGCTCTCCCTGTTCTACTTCCAGGGAGGTCTTCACTTCAGAAATCCAAGACTCATATTCATCCAGCCTGGTGTCAAGTGGGCTGTTGCTGCCAGAATTATCTTGTGATTATTTGAGAGATGTATCAGTTTCTTCTGAAGTGTAATCAACTGTAGAAGCCTTTGTAGCAGGTGTGTAACAAGGCAAGTGCCCAGTGCTGCAGCCATTACTCTTGGAGCTACCTTTTTGATGAACATGAGGACTCAACTGACTCATGAAAGGCTCCAGGGAGAGCAGTGTGCAGTTCTTTGGAGATTTTTCTTTGGCAGCTCTTCATAAAAAATGTATTATCAAAAAAACACCAATGTGAAGGTGTATAGGAATGTTAAACAGTTCTTTCTTCCCAGCTATCCAAGAGGAAATTATTTATTATAAAAGTAGTATTGTGATTACACCACTTATATTCGTGTAAAATAAGATGAGCTTTCTTTCACCATATATTGTATAAAGAAGGTTTTTAGTTGTGAAAATAGCTTAAAGACTCTTGTGAGAAGAAAACACGTCCTAGTATCTATTGATAAAAGTAAATTTGCTCTTAAGTTATAAAGCATTTTGGGGAGAATGTAAGATTTACATGGGGTAGATTTTCTCAGGTTTAATGTAAATAATTCAGTATCTAGCAGCACCAGACTATAGTATGTAATGGCCTATATTGTATTGGAGCCAGTAAACCAGACCTGTTTCTGACTTACAAGCCATAAAACGTGGTGCAGTGTCTGTTAGGGATTTTACTTAGGATTAGAGCACTGGGAAGTTTGGGAGAAATTCCCTATGGTATTTAAAATTGAGGTGGATTAACTTGGCAGATCTGGCATACAGCATAACCTCTGCTTACCCCCCAGGACACGCACACTTATTTTCATTTTGGCTGCCTAGAACATGCTCGTGTCTCAGATCCTGGGTTATTGTGTCATCACCAAGTAACTTTACATGTCACTTGAAAACATTTTAGCAAAATATTTTCTTTCTTTAGTGCTTGGATTAAGATGGAGGTGTTCTTTTCTGAGACAGTAGAGGTATGTTTAAGAACTGCTTTTTAGGAATCCTTCAGCGAGGTTTGGGGTAGGAAAGACTCAAGATCAGCCTGCCTTTATCCAACTCTACTTCAGCCTCTTCCGTTGTGGAAATAGGCGGCTTCCAAAGGGACACTTCGAACAGAACGCATTGGTGGCTCAAAATGTATTGCAAACTTCCCTCCTGAAGGTTTTTGTGTTTTGCAGATTCTTTTGAGGAATTAGTTTTCCCTGGGCAAAGCTTTTAGTGCTTAACAGTAACGGGTGTTTAACAGTAACTGACAACTGAGGTTTACATTTACATGTGGGTCGCTTGTGAATCAAGGTTTTGGGCTCCTTTTAAGAATGTGAAAGATGAATCATGTTTTCCAACACACTTCAAGGGAGTGTATTGCTGTCACCACCATTGCTAAGTTTAAGAGTTGTGAATCCTTTGTTTCATCTGTTTCTGAGCACCTACTCTGGGTTAGGAATTAGGAGAATATCAAAACCTTCAGGGAGCATTTAAGAAGATGGTGGAGACAGAACTCACTTAGCCACATTTACCATCTGTTATGCATAGGCTTTATTAGTATTGGTTTTAATAAACAATTTTATTGCAATGCTTGGTCTAAGTAACTAAATTAAATAATATTAATGTCCTATATTTCTTTTAGTGTTTAAGTGTGTTTAGTCCGTTGGTCCTTTTGTCAAGTATTGCCAGTATAATAAATGAGTTTTATTTTCCTATCAATGTCCTTTTGTGAGTCAACTAGAGGTTGGTAAGCTACTTCTATGGTTACTTCTGAATTGAGAGTTCCATTTCAATGATGGTATTAGTCACTCTATAAACATTGTGTCTTTACTTTAGAGCAGGGAGTATTTTCTAATATTTTTATTCATGTTGGTAGTACCATTATTTGCCAACTGTTTCAGTTTGGTGCCCTCAGTTGATGTTTAAAATTATTTCACTTCTACAAAAATCAGATTAGACAGAAAGCAGATCCGTTTTGAGGTGGAATTGGGGAATGATTGCAAAAGGGACATGAGGGAACTTATCTTTATAGTGGTGATTACTGGGGTGTACACATTTGTCAAAATTGGGTACACATTGCATGCAAACTGTTGATAAGGTGGATGAAAAAGGAAAAAATAATTTTGGGTTTTACTTGAGAGAATTAGACAAAAAAGAAGGAACAGCCAGCAAGGTTAAAATGTAGAAAACATTTATATGAAGAAAGGTTAAAAGGCTAGGAATGAGTAGGCAGGATAAGATGTTTTTATACCATATTTGAATAAATTTATTGATTAACAACTGTGAGAATTTAATCTGAGAAATGGTTAATTTATTATGGGAATATGCTAAAGCTCTGATAAGGAAACTGTTGCCCTAGCCAGTTTGGCTCAGTAGATAGAGTGTTGCCCTGCAGACTGAAGGGTCCCAGGTTCGATTCTGGCCAAGGGTACATGCCTGGGTTGTGGGCTCAATACCCAGTGGGGGTTGTGCAGGAGGCAGCCAATCAATGATTCTCTCTCATCATTGATGTTTCTATCTCTCTCTACCTCTTCCTTCCTCTCTGAAATCAAGAAAGAAAGAGAGAAAAACTGTTGTGTTGTTTTTCCAGGAAAAGGAATCCTGTGTGCTGAAGAGACATACTTTAAACATGACTTGATAAGCATCTCTAGAGTTAGCCTAATTAGTTATTCTGTGCCCCAGTGTCTTCAAAGGTAAAATGAGGTTAATAACATCATGGCTTTAAGGGTTAAGAAAATTGATACTAGATAGATGATGTACTTAAAACAGCACCTGGCATACTGCCATAAAAAAAAGTTTGCTGTTACATTTAAGCTAATTTAGCAGGCAGTGAGAGTTGGATGTATAGATTATGTAGATCAAAAATAGTTAGGAGCCGGGGAGGGACATTCTTATCTCTATGACCATACTACTCCAGGAAAAGCCCTGAAGAATATGGGCATTCAGCAGAAAAGACTGCATGGAATGGGCCTGATCTTTTCTAAGTACTGAGGATCCTGACATTAGAGGAAAATTACCTTTTCCCTAAGCACTATTACTATAAGAAACTAAGATTCATCTTGTCCTGACTCTAAATGCTAGACTTCTTTAAAAAATTAAAAAGCCTGTGGTGGTCTATAATTGATAACCCAAGATTCCCAAGTAAATATTACATATTGGCTCAGTAGATAGAGCATCTGCCTATGAATTGAAGGATCACTTGTTTGATTCTGGTCAAGGGCATGTACCTGGTTGTGGATCATGCTGGAGGCAACCATTCCATGTGTCTCTGACACTGATATTTCTTTCTGTGTCTTTCCCCCTCCCTTCTACTCTCTGTGAAAATCAATGGAAAAATATCCTCGAGTGAGGATTAACAAAAATAAATAAAAATTGTAGAATATACTGAGGAGTCTCATGAGCAGAAACATTAGGCTAAAGACCTTGGTTAAATTATTTTTCATTGTTACTAGAATAAATGAAAGCCTTTGTGCCAGAAAGATTTGTGGTATAATTTAACAAGAAGTTTCTATCGTACTCTTCTTACACTTAAACCTTTCTTCCCATTGAACTTTTTGAATGAGTAGCCTTTATATTTTCTGTTTCTCTTACTGCATAGTTGACTATCTCCCTAAAATGATGTTCTAGCTAGAGTTACATTGCTGAAAATAAACATGTATCCTCAATCCTACAATGTCTTACTTTCTGGGCACAGATTTATACCAGTCCTCATATAACAAACTTCAGAGAATGTTCAGGCCACCATTTGACTTTACTGCCTAGGTATGAGGTCTCATGTGAATATGCCCTATTAACTCCCTTGGTAAAATAAAAATATTCTCACCTTTACAGTTTCTACTATTTCAGAAAGATTTGATGACCTAAACCAGCAGTCCGCCAACCTTCTGGACCTCAAAGACCACCAGTGGTCCACGGACCACCAGTTGGTGCCTTCTAACCTAAACTGAATGTAATTGACTTCTTGGTGGTTCGTGTTTTAAATATTAAAACAAAGCATTGTTTGTATTTCATGAAATTTGACTAGTATTATGGCTTATTGGTGAGTTTGTTTTGGTTGCAACCAGAAAGCTGACACTTAGGGAACCATTGGAGTATGCTTCTAGGATGAGGGCCATCACCATGGTGAAGACCTAGGATACAACAGGTTTGGCGGGAGGAAAATGGGTTAAAGACTCAAGAAAGGCTGTGCAAATTTTAAAAGTAGGTTGCCAAGAGCTGGTCTATGCCCATTGTTAATGCAACAACTAGAAATCTGTACAAGACAATGAGTAGTATCCTGCCTGAAGGACTTCATTTGGGACTTCATGTTAAAAAAACACACAAATCTGAGGAGAACCAAGATGGTGGCATAAGATATAGACCTGTGCGTGCTGCCTCCCACAACAACACTGAAATTACAACTATAAGACAAACAGCTATCATCCAGAACCATGGGAAAGCCGGCCCAGTGGAAGTTCTACAACTGGAAGGAAAGAAAGAAGTGCATTGAGACTGAGTAGGAGGTGCGGAGGCGCACGCCAGGCGGGCTGCAACTGGATGCGCGGTTTTTTTCAATTGGAGGGGGATACAAGCTCTCGAATCCACTAAGCTTGTTTGGGGCGGGATTCTGAGGTCCCAGACCCCTATGGGGAGAGGCTGGACTGACTTGCAATGGGTCGGAGAGCGAGGGTGGCTTTCTCGCGGAGCTGCTTTCAGGGATCATTGTTGCTGTGGGGGCGCGGCACTGGGGGACGCGGAGACGCCGAGTCACGGAGAGGCAAGGAGTCACGGAAATGCTGACGACAACCATTGCTGTTTGGTCCGCCCTGGGGATTCTCTGAGACCCCGCCCGTCTCAGTTTACATCCCCACCCAAGCTGTGCCAGTGGCACAAAAGGAACCACCTGTGCTTGTGCAGCCTAACCCAACAAACTGCAGATTTCAACTCCTCGCATCCATAAGGGACACACTCAAGAAGCAGACTCAGGTTTGGAGGAAGCTGGAGCCAGATCCGGCTGGGCCGGTGACATGGAACCACTGTACCAGCAAACGCACAAGCAGGTCCACCAGATCCAGTCTCACATGGGACGCTGGGAGATGGCAGCCA
>NW_006288434.1:2516610-2530644 GCF_000327345.1 Myotis davidii
CTATAAGACAAACAACCCCCATTCAGAACCATGGGGAAGTTGGCCCGGTGGAAGTTCTACAACTGGAAGGAAAGAAAGAAGCGCAGAGACTGAGTAGGAGCTACAGAGGCGCCAAAAACAGAGGTACGGAGGCGCACGCCAGGCGGGCTGCAACTGGATGCGCGGTTTTTTTCAATTGGAGGGGGATACAAGCTCTCGAATCCACTAAGCTTGTTTGGGGCGGGATTCTGAGGTCCCAGAGGCCCATGGGAAGCCGGAAGAACTGTGCAAGCCGCCCAGACGGCTTCGTTGACAGCCTGGGAACCAGCTCGCAGCCCCACGCACAACTATCACCCAAGGGGCGAGAGCAGCTGTAGTGTTGCTTTCTCCTCAGTTTTGGTAGCGAAATCCTCATTTTAAACATAAGAATACATTACTTTAAAAAGCCGTTATGTGGCTCCACAACCTTTCTGAGTAGAGCGTGAACAAGTCGTGAGAGACCTTTCCAAGCACAGGGACACGTTGCGGATGGAAATAGCTACATTTTCCATGTGTATGACCTTTGACCCAGCAACAAAAAGCGTACACCTATGGATGAGGACAGTAGGGGGGGGGTAAGGGCAGAGGGTGGTGGGGAGGGAACTGCAACAAACTGCAGATTTCAACTCCTCGCATCCATAAGGGACACACTCAAGAAGCAGACTCAGGTTTGGAGGAAGCTGGAGCCGGATCCGGCTGGGCCGGTGACATGGAACCACTGTACCAGCAAACGCACAAGCAGGTCCACCAGATCCAGTCTCACATGGGACGCTGGGAGATGGCAGACAAGCAGTCTGTGCAATTAGTAGAAAACGAAATCCAAGCAAGCATACCAGATATTCAGCCAGCTGGAACGCCTGGAGATTTGTCCAGCAAGGAGCCTCCCAACAAAAGACAGAATGCCAAACTTCATGTTGACCAGTTAAAGTATGATGTCCAGCACCTGCAGACTGCTCTCAGAAACTTCGAGCATCGGAGATACGCAAGGGAGCAGCAGGAGAGACAGCGAGAGAAGCTTCTGTCTTGCACCTTCACCTCCAGTGAGAGAAGCTTCTGTCTCGCACCTTCACCTCCAACGTGGAATGCAGTGCCCCCTGTGAGGCTGCGTGAGGCTGTGACGGCCCCTGCAAGGCTGCAACGGCCCATGGGAAGCCGGAAGAACTGTGCAAGCCGCCCAGACGGCTTCGTTGACAGCCTGGGAACCAGCTCGCAGCCCCACGCACAACTATCACCCAAGGGGCGAGAGCAGCTGTAGTGTTGCTTTCTCCTCAGTTTTGGTAGCGAAATCCTCATTTTAAACATAAGAATACATTACTTTAAAAAGCCGTTATGTGGCTCCACAACCTTTCTGAGTAGAGCGTGAACAAGTCGTGAGAGACCTTTCCAAGCACAGGGACACGTTGCGGATGGAAATAGCCAAATTTTCCATGTGTGACCTTTGACCCAGTGACAAAAAGCGTACACCTATGGATGAGGACATGGGGGGGGGGGGAAAGGGCAGAGGGGGGGGGGGGGTAAGGACAGAGGGTGGGGTGGGAACTGGGTGGAGGGGAGCTATGGAGGGAAAAAAGGGGAACAACTGTAATAATCTGAACAATAAAGATTTATTAAAAACAAAAACACAAAAAACAAATCCTTGCCTAAAGTAACCTAAGGACTAGTGAATTCAGCTTAAAAGATAAATGTTTATGTCAGTATATGCTGCCCCAAGGAGAATGGAGGTCTGGGGTAGTGGAAAGAGCTCTTTGGAGAGGGATGGGATTTAGTGTGATGCCTTTTTTTTTTTTTTAAGGTATATATTTTTATTGATTTCAGAGAGGAAGAAAGGGGGAGATAGAGATAGAAACATCAATGATGAGAGAGAATCATTCATCGGCTGCCTCCCACATGCCCCCACATTGGGGATCGAGCCCACAACCCATGCATGTGCACTGACTGGGAATTGAACCATGACCTCCTGGTTCATATATGGGTTGATGCTCAACTATTGAGCCACACCAGCTGGGCGATAAATATATTTTAAATCTTCAGCTGAGGATATCTTAATGATTTTAGAAAGTGGGGAAGAGGGCAGAAACATTAATGTGAGAGAACCCTTCCATGTGTGCCCTGACTGGGATCCAACCTGCAATCTAAGTATGTGCCATGACCAGAAATCAATTTATATTGAATGCTTACACTCTACTGCCCCTAGTGTCAACTTCTATAGAATCATATTCACCACTACTTAAGATGGTTTATTTTATTTTGTACTCATTGTTAGACATTTTGTATACTTTTGGTGTACAGGACAATGCTCCAAACAACTGAGCCACCCAGCCAGGGCTCCAATGCCTTTTTAAAAATCAGTTCTCAGGGAATGGTTTAGGATGGACAGTGAACTGAAGTTATACCTGGTTTTGAATTACGATGCCATTTTTGTGTTTCTGGCAATTGTCAACTTAATTTTAGCTCTAACTACAACCTTTTGAGGAAGTAAAGATCATTAACTAAAATTTAGAGAAAATGACCTAGGATTGCAAAACTATTAAATGACAGGGCCAGGACCAGGTCTTCTGACTTCTAGTTAATCAGCTCACCTCATAAGAGACATATATTGCTAACCTGACCTATACAGTCTGTAACAAATTTCCTCCTAGGTCACCCTCCACTTCCACTGACATATTACTTAACTTTCATCTACTCTTAACATTTTATTTAGAAAACATCTATTTGAGTTACCTGGTAGCATGCTACGTTATCTGCCTGGCAATATATTGAAACTCAGTATTTTAATCTCTTGGCTGTAGATACTTAATTCACTAATTCACAAGCTTTCTTTACTTAAAATTAGTAAATTGTGTTATGGAAGAACTACAAAACAAGATGATGATTAATACAGACTGGGTCTGCAACTTTATGTAAATAAGGTGACCATATTGACTTGTAATAAATTGTGCATATGTGTGGATTATTTTCTCTAAGTCACATCATATTGAGCTTTTTATAAAAATATATAAAATACTTTAAAATGGCACAAAGTGTTTCTGAAAGTGTTGAGTTATCATACAGAGTCCTCATTAAATTTGGCATTTAGCACACATTCGTTGACAACTCATACACTAAGGTAACTACTGAAATAATACAAATTTTTAAATAACTTATGTTTTGCAGTTTGTTGCATATTCTAAGGACCCAGACATAAGGATTGGTGGCCCGTCTCTTGTTTTTCCTGGTTTATGACTTTCGGCTTTGTGGAATACGGCTGAGATGAAAGGATTTATTGACGATGCAAACTACTTCGTTAGCCTGTTGGATGAAGGAACAAACCTTGGAGATGTTATTGATAACTATGTTAATGAACATACCCTGGTAAGTGCGCTGTCTTACATTTCTCAAATTTCTGAATCCTACAATACCAATGCTTTATTTCCAAGATGTTAATCTAATAAAGTACCTGTTCAGATGTTAACTTTTCCAGGTTGTCTTTTTTATAGGTTGCCTTAACACTCCCCGTTCTCCTTGAGCAGGGATAAGGTTTTCTTTCCAGCCCACATTTTTAAAAAAACATGCTCCCTGATAGCCCTTTCCCTGCTGTGCCCTTGACTGAGAATTGAATCCTCCATCATGCGGTGCTGAGGGCCCAAGCCATAACCACTGAACCTCACTAACCTCACTGACCAGGGCTAGGTCTTCACAGTTATTCCAGATAATCTTGTGTATGTGGACTGAGAATTGATAATTTACATTGAATGCTTACACTCTACTGCCCCTAGTGTCAGCTTCTACAAAATCATATTCCTGACTAAGATCATTTATTTTTATTTTGTACTTATTGGTAGAATTATTTTTGTTTATCATCTTACTGATAGAATTTGCTTTTTTATTGGAGCTAATTTCCCATATTCCCCAAATTTGTTGAATTGTTTTCATGTTACTAGTGTTTAGTAATAGGATGAAAAAAACTTGTTCTTCTAGGGGTAGGTAAATAGAGAAAAATAAAACCAAAAACTAATCTCTTAACTTTTATAGATGTGCTCACCTTCCTACACCCCAGCAAAGTTCCTTTATTTCTGTCTTATCCTGCCATGAAAATTCATGGGGGGTGGGAGGGGAGAGCCACACTTTGTCATACTATTCAATCTATTCTATAGCGAAGTCACTCTTCAGTTAATCTCTCATGATCTTTGACATTCTCTTTTCATCCATTCTTGTTTACAGTCTCAAATATCCCACATTTAGTAAATAGCTGTGCTCTCTTAATGATTTTATTTAATTGTATGGCTGAAGGTTGGTTTACAACTGAATATCTTGTTTCTCTTGCTGGTACTTAAAATTGCTTTTTTTCCCATGTTAAAGTAAAAATAAAATATCTGTCTTTAGAACATTAGAAATGGCATTTCTTGTAAGGATGGGATAATTTCAGTACAACTGTCCCATATCTGCCACTCATAGCCCATAATTTCCAGTCATGTCTATTTCCTGGTATGTTTCAGTAGTATATATGTTTTTCAAAACTATGTTTAAAAAATAGAAAGCAGTAGTAATGGTTTCATGGCTTTCAAAGCAATATGTGGATGTTGTATATTCTAGATAAGATTATTTTATCTGCCAACCAACATTTTCTGGCTGACAGGTACAATCATCTCTCCACTCTAGGAGTAGGCACAGCTTTAAGATCATTACAGATCTTCCCCGAATCCCTAATAAAATCACTTTTCTTTTGAAGGAAGGATATTTTTACTTTGGTTTATCTGATATTTAGTATACTTCTGGAATTTTAAATTTAATTTTGCTTTTTAAACAGTAGTATGGAAGGAAATAGGTAATCTCCATCCCCTCTACTCCTAAAAAGTAAAATTGAGGCAATTCTGAAATAGAAAGTCATTATAACATTTTTAAATCAAAGTACAGAATATTTTATATGCCACAATATAGCAAAACAAAAAGTCAGATTAAAAAAAAAAGAATATGTTTAGATTCTCCTTTGTTCAGTCTAGCTTAATTCTTCACAAGCCTTAAATGTAGTGTATAAATAATACATGTTTTGCTCATTTGTGGAGGAAAAAGGGAGTTCTTTCCTACTCAGTGGTACTCTATTTTCAGTAGTTGTGACTGTTTCTCTTTTTTTCATGAACATAATAGACAGGGAAGAATGCATTTTTTGTGGGAGATCTTGGAAAGATTGTGAAGAAACACAGTCAGTGGCAGAACGTAGTGGCTCAGATCAAGCCATTCTACACGGTAAAGTGCAACTCTACTCCAGCTGTACTTGAGATTTTGGCGGCTCTTGGAACTGGATTTGCTTGTTCCAGTAAAGTAAGTATTTTTTTCATTATTTTGCCATTAAACTACAACACTTAAAAATTAATTTTCTAACTTTTGGTTACCCACAACAGTTGGAGAAAAACTTTAAGGAAATTTGACTTTTGGATAAGTTTTTTTAAAAACTCTTACTTAAATTTGAAGCCGAATAGTGGAATTGATCAACTTTTTAAGTGTGCTATCAATGAAAGTTTCCATGAGATGAGACTTTTAAAAGTTTTCTTTATCTTTGACACTTTTCCTCCCTCATTCATATTCTCTCTCTCTCTCATATTTTTATTGATTTCAGAAAGGTAGAGAGAGATAGAAACGTACTGATGAGAGATAATCATTGATTGGCTGCCTCCTGCACATCCTCTACTAGGATCTAGCCTGCAACTCGGGCATATGCCCTTGACCGGAATTGAACCCAGGTTCCTTTAGTCCACAGGCCGACGCTCTGTATCCACTGAGCCAAACCAGCTAGGGCTATTCCTTATTCTTAGGCTAGACCTAGCTAGACCAAGTAACTTCTGATGACAAGTAATATTCTAAATTAAGAAATTTCTCTGGTGGTAATTATACCTTTTAAAAGGTTTTAACACAGGGTAGTATAGTAAGCATTACCAGAATATATACTATGGCATTGTGTAATACTAATTTAACCTCATGTAACTTGAATTTAACAAAAACTAAATAAAAATATAAGGTAGTAATTGAGTGAAAAGTAATGGGAAATTTGCCTTTTAGATGACACTATTTAAAATCTATTTTTATAGACCGAAATGGCTTTAGTGCAAGAATTGGGTGTGTCTCCAGAAAACATCATTTACATAAGTCCTTGCAAGCAAGTGTCTCAGATAAAGTATGCAGCAAAAGTTGGAGTGAACATTATGACATGTGACAGTGAAGTCGAACTGAAGAAAATTGCACGTAACCATCCAAATGCCAAGTAAGTGTAAAACTTAGTACCTGGGTAGAATATCTTCATTGCTTAGGGTTTGGGTTTGTCTTATCCTGGGAAAAGGAGGCAGTTATGTAGAGCAGTGGGGTGTATTATAATTACTTTAACTTATTTAAAATTTCTGTATAGAAAATATAGAATCTATGAACTCATAGCTTCAACTTCCAGTTTTGTATATTAAATATATATACATATAATTTTTTTTTTTACCGTCTTAGTGTAGGGCAAAACTAAATATGCTTTATCCTTTATACTATTTTGTCCTTCTATCTCCCATCCAATTTTCTGAGTTGCCATTCCATTGCTAGTGTTTTATTGGCTATTTCTATCCCTTCAGGTGGAGTTAGGATAAGATAAGGACAGTTTAGGGCATGAATTTATAATCTTCAACTTAAGGAAGATGTGGTTGGTGGGATAAAAATTAGGGCCACAGGTATATTTTTATAACCATTTTAACCTTAACATATGTCATGTTAGGAACAAGATGCATTTTGGTCAGCTTTTTTCCCTGTTTAGCTAAGGATATATTCTGCTCTTGGCTGTAGCTCTTGAATGGTTGTCCTTAGTGATTTGAGGGATTTCTTTAAAGTCGACACTTCTATTTGAACAGGAAGTGTGATATATATATATATATATATATATATATAATGCCCTTGACTGGAATCAAACCTGGGACCCTTCAGTCCACAGGCCGACGCTCTATCCACTGAGCCAAACCGGCCAGGGCGAAGATTCTTTTATAAATTAAAAAATTTACTTTTCAAAAGCAAAACGTTTTGCCCTAGCTGGTTTGGCTCAGTGGATAGAGCGTCAGCCTGTGGACTGAAGGATCCCAGGTTCGATTCCGGCCAAGGGCACATGCCGTGGTTGCAGGCTCCATCCCCAATGGGGAGCTTGCAGGAGGCAGCCAATCAATGATTCTCATCATTGATGTTTTTCTCTCTCCCTCCCTCTCCATTCCTCTCTGAAATCAATAAAGATATATATATATATTTTTTAAAACAAAAAGTTTTAAGGCAAAAATAATCTCAAGAGGGATTCAGTATATACTAAAAGTATATTGTATTAGCACAAAATTACTTGCTTTGCTTTCAGAGAGGAAGGGAGAGGGAGAGAGAGATAGAAATATCAGTGATGCAAGAGAATATCTTGTCGGCTGCCTTCTGCACCCGCACAACCCAGGCATGTGCCCTGACGGTAACTCGAACTATGGCCTCCTGGTTCAGAGGTCAATGCTCAACCAGAGCCATGTGAGCTGGGCATGTTTGCTTACTTTGAATGAGTTATATGTTCCTGGAAATGTGTATCATCCATATTTTTTTTTGTATATTTATAATTTTCTTAAGTGATGTTAATGTTATTCTGAGAAAGGTATCCTGATAGGATTGATGCCCTAAAAACCTTTGGGCTTTTAAAGGAAATTTTCTAGAGAACTGTCTCTAAAAATTTCTGTTCCATGATCTTCTAAAGATAAGCCTTAATTTGGATGGAATGTTTACTGTGTTAAATTGTAAACTGAATGGCACATTTTTGCTAGAATTTATTCTACCCATAGAATAATTTAGTTTTTATCAGACTTGCCCACTCATCATCAGTCATTCACCAAAACTTCCTTGGAAAAACAGTATTTGTGTATTTGCAGTTTTAGTGGTTTTGTAATCATTTGAAGATCTCATCATTTTGTCTAGATTGTCATGGTTTGAAAGGAAATACCGAGTAAATTTAAGTCAGTAGTCTAAAAAGCTTTTATATAAATAAAATAACTGAAAGCTTCCCAAATTTTTTGTTAGATACAAGAGGTTAATAGGAGGAATGTTTAGAATAAGTGGGTGGAAAGTTAGTGGCTAGAATAATTTACAAATTTGAAACATTTGAAGCCCTAATATTTTTACTAAAAAAAATGATGGCATTGCTATTCAATTTAGTCTTTCCAGGTGGATTTATGGACTGATGGACTTCATTTGAAAGTAATGTCTTTCATTTCAGAGCCTTACCTACCCTTGCTGCTACAACAGAATCTTAACTTCCTATTTCCAAATTCCATCCTTTTAAGCTTCATGCTTTAGGCCCTAATTGCTAGTTTTTTCTCTATACAGGATTGTTTTTCGTTAGGTTCACTTGATTCATCCGTCGCTGGATTTGGGAACACTGGCAACATAATGAAAATTTCTACAATCTTCAGGCTTCACATGTGCTGATGATGATGTAAACCAACTCTGCCCCAATCATCTTCCCCTTCTCTTAGGGTCTTACTACATATTGCAACAGAAGATAATACTGGAGATGAAGAGGGTAACATGAAGTTTGGCGCTACCCTGAAGAACTGTAGGCATATCTTGGAATGTGCTAAGGAACTTGATGTCCAAATTATTGGGGTTAAGTGAGTATTTGTTTTAAAATCATTTTATGGTGATAATCTTTGTTTTAAGATTATTGCTTTAAGACTTTGTATGAACTCATAGATTCAACTTCCAGTTTTGTATAATTATATATATATAATCTAAGACCCAAATGATAGCAAACAGAGATATGCTTAATCCTTTATACTATTTTGTGCTTCTATCTCCCATCCAATTTTCTGAGTTGCCATTCCATTGCTAGTCCCATTATAGTACAGGATCTTGCTTTTTAAATTGTTCATAAAGATGAATAAAGAATCGTTGGTGTTAATCGCTACTTTAGGTGACAATGTTGACATTTAAGAGTTTTCACATTTCAACTCAGTTTTATTTTTTAAGTTAGCATAGAGGGGAAATAACTTTTTGAGGGTAAACTATGAATTTTAACAGATTTATGTAATCACTGCCACAATCAGTACAAAATCATACTTCAATTAAATTTAAGTATTCTCTTCTAAATCTGTCACTTATGTAATATTGACAAGTTCAGATGTCAGTAATATTCAGCTGAATTAACGTTCATTTGTATTTCACAATAGACATGTTTTTATATTTTGTCAGATAAAATCACACATTCATATTAATGGTTTTTGTGGCCCAGTTTTATTGGTGGAACTTGTTACTCTACCATACCTGCAGAAATCTTCCCTTCCCCAATCTGATAGCCATGAATCATGACTGATAACTCATTGTTAAGTATTGTAACTTGATAATTAGAGGTTAGGGCTTTTAATACTTTAACTATTTGGTAAAGTTAAGGTAAATACTTAATTGTGTCAATATGGTGAATGAGAATTGAAAGGAATTACAGGAAGGACCTCTAAAATTTGCTGCTGCTTTAAATTTATTGCTTTATTTCTTTCAGATTTCATGTTTCAAGTGCTTGCAAAGAATCTCAAGTATACGTACATGCTCTGTCTGATGCTCGATGTGTGTTTGACATGGCTGTAAGTTTTTTCCTTAAATTTTGATATTTTTATCAGGTTGTTAGAAAAACACTTTTATCCCTGAAGTTCTCTCATTATACTTATGACACACACCATACTTATTTTTTTACATTATAAGCAGAGTTCCATACAGTTCATTTTTAAAGTGGGTGAAAGAATTAGTGATTTACTTGTCTGCAAGACAGTACAGACAACATCAGGAAGCTAACATATATAACATTTAATTTGCTTCTGTTAGGAACCAAAAAACTTGCTGTATTAAATGTCAGAACAGACATTTATCAACCTGGGAGGGGTTTTTCAAAATGTCCCTATTTTTCATCTCTAGGGAGAATTTGGCTTCACAATGAACATCTTAGACATTGGAGGAGGCTTCACAGGAACTGAATTTCAATTGGAAGAGGTAAACTCAGTTGGTGGACATACTGGAATAATCTCTCATTCTTTGCTACTTAGGTGGTAGATGAGTAAGTAGCCTAGGGTTTTTACAGTGGCAGGAACTAAAAGCCTGTAATATCTTTTTTTTTTTAATATATTTTATTGATTTTTCCACAGAGAGGAAGGGAGAGGGATAGAGAGTTAGAAACATCGATGAGAGAGAGAAACATCGATCAGCTGCCTCCTGCACATCCCCCACCGGGGATGTGCCCGCAACCTAGGTACATGCCCTTGACCGGAATCGAACCTGACTGGGCATGTGCCCGCAACCAAGGCACATGCCCTTGACCGGAATCAAACCCGGGACCCCTCAGTCCGCAGGCTGACACTCTATCCACTGAGCCAAACCGGTTACAGCAAGCCTGTTTAAAATTTGATTCTAAGAAAATGAGCAGGCAATGAGAAGATCTAGCTAACTATGATAAGTTTAATAAATTTTTTTTACCTCTGTATCATGATAACTTTATCACAGAAAAGTTTCTATTCTGTTGTGCTCTTACAGACTACTTAATGGTACAAATTCACAACGTGGATAACTTAAGCTATTTTATCCATGTGTACGTCACTCCTTAATTTCATGCTCTGCCCTCCTCCACATTCTATAATACCTAAAAATCGATATGAAATTTTGATCCCTGTTGCTAGACAGGAACGTAGCTTAATTTGAATTGTCTAATCCAACATTGAAACCATAATGTGGGATTTAAAATCCATAGGTGAATCATGTTATCAGCCCTTTGTTGGATGTCTACTTTCCTGAAGGATCTGGCATTAAGATCATTTCAGAACCTGGAAGCTATTACGTGTCTTCTGCATTTACACTTGCAGTTAATATCATTGCAAAGAAAGTTGTTGAAAGTGATAAATTTTCCTCTGGAGGTAAGTTACAAAGTTTATAGTTTCTTCTGTTAGTAGTTAATTCCAGTTATTTTGAAGATGAATTTATCAGATACTATAGTGTAATTATATTGTATGACATTTTATGGATTATATAGGTGGGTGGTCTTCAGCCAGCTATAGGCAGTTTGGGAACTTTTCAAATTGTCCATCAGACGTCCTGAATGCAACTCTCATGTGCTGATGTTGAGCTAGGCGTGTTTTAGGTACACTTCCCCCAGATGATTCTCATCCCTTGTTAAGAAGCAGTGTTTTATTATGGGTTTTGGTTTTTTTTTTAGTCACATGAGTCACAAGGAGAATCTGCCTCATACTTGCTTACATAACAAAGGCCAACAGAGTCCTTTTAATCTAGACAGTCTAAAGGTATCATTTAGTTATTTTCAAAATTCACTATTTAAAAAAAAATACTTATTGATTTCAGAGAGGAAGGGAGAGGGAAAGCGAAACATCCATGATGAGAGAGAATCATTGATCAGCTGCCTCCTGCATGCCCCCCACTGGGGATCAAGCCTGCAACCCAGGCATGTGCCCTTGACCAGAATCGAACCTGGGACCCTTCAGTCCACAGGCTGACACCCTATCCACTGAGCCAAACTGGCTAGGGCTAAAAGTATCACTTTTTAAAAAATGGGTAGGAAGGTACTGTTCTACATTAAGGAGACTTATTTCTTCCCGTAGTTTTTTTCCTGTAAATAAGCAAAAGTGAGGTAGTCTATTTTTTACCTTTGAGTTCTTAATAAACATATTTGTGTATCAAGAGCTGTGTGATACACCACAGGGCACATTTGGTTTCTCCCTCTCCCTGTTGTAACTCCCTTCCCAACAAGAAACCTCACTCCCGTTATTCCTCTCTCACTTGCTTAACCCCTTCCCCGGCAGAAACGTGTATACTCGTTTTCACAAAATGTTCTTTTTCAGTCGTCGACGAGTATACTAAGAAAATATGGTAAAAAAATATGGTTTATAGGAAGACGAGTTACAAACTGTTTTCATAACCAGCATCAAAAATACTATATAGAACCAAAATAAAAAAATTAGTCTGAAAAAGAAACGTTTTTAACAAAAAAATTGTTGGGGAAGGGGTTAAGCCTAGAACACACAGAAGGAGTTTCCAGAATAGCCAATCCATACCACTGCACAACAGCAAGCCATTAACTAGACCAAGCATGTCAAACTCAAAGGCTAGCACAAGCCAAATCAACAAGGTTTAAGTTTATGTGGGCCGCAAAAAAAAAAAAAGCTTCCATTTTCATAGAAATGTAGGTTTATTTCGATTGAGACATGCTGAATACAAAGGGCTGAAATCAATGTCATTGTTAACATAAAATAATAGAACATTTTAATAAGAATGAACATTAACTTACCAGACACTGAATATCTGCACAAATTCATAGACATAAGTAAACCTATTTTTCTTGTTCTCCAAAAGCAAAGTATTTTCTGTTGCACACAGCAAAGAAGTCAGTACAAGACTAATGACGATGTGGCAGTCAGCTGCTAAAATATTAGCTGCTAGTATTAGTGGAGAGAAATGGTGCGCCTGCACGTAAGGCACATAAGGGAAATGAATGCAACACGATTATAGTAGCCGGTCATTAGCAAATGTAGTTCTTTATTAATAATTATGCATAACAGGATATTGTAAAAATTAGGTTATGAAATTTTTATTAAAATGTTTCTTACATACCGTTATATTGGCTGAGCCACAACAATATTCGTTGAGGGCTGCGAGTTTGACAAACTGAACTAGACTCAGTATCTGTTTAGGTTTGGGGTGTTTTTTTTTTTTGACATACAGTGAGCACAATCTTAAGTATGTTATTTGATGAGTTAATGACGTATAGTGATCCCTTTCAAAGTATAATTTTCATATCTTAGATTTTTTTTTTCTCAGTTATGTTCCCTCGCCAAACACTGTTCTGATTATTTTTCTGCCATAGATTAATTTGAACTGCCTTTACTTCATATAAATGGAATCATATAGCACAGTGGTCGCCAACCTTTTGGACCGCACAGACCACCAGTGGTCCGCAGACTACTGGTTGACAACCACTGATAATAGAATATATTCTTTTGTTTAAGAAAGCTCAGTATAATATATCTGATTGAACCATTTTGTTTCATGTTTATTACTAATATTCTACTGTGAATACAGTTTATACATTCTCTTGCTAATGAATATTTAGTTTCAGTTTTGGGCTATTATGAATAAAACAACATTCTTGTACAAATCTTAATACTTGGGTAAATGAGTAAGAATAGAGTTATTCGGTCATAAATAGATGTTTTCAAAGATATCAATGTGGTGGTACTATTTTACCCTCCCTCAGGCAGTGTAAATTATATGCAGGTTCTGCTTGTTTCCCCACCTTTATTGATTTTTTAAAATACATATTTTTATTGATTTCAGAGAGGAAGGGAGAGGGAGAGAGATAGAAACATCAGTGATGAGAGAGAATCACACCCCCCACCAGGAATGGAGCCCGCAACCGGGCATGGGCACAGTCCACAGGCCGATGCTCTATTTGCTGGGCCAAACTGGCTAGGGCAATTTTTTTTTTTTTTTTTTGCATTGCATTGCATTGCCTATCTTATCCATTCAGTAAGTGTGTGGTGGTGATAACTCATTGTAGTTTTAATTTGTATTTACCTGGTGATGAATGATGTAGAGCACTTTTTCATGTGTTCATTGGTTATTTTCCTTAGTGTAATACCTTTTTTTTTTAGACTAACAGTTTTGTTTAAGGTTATGTCAGTATATATCTGTGGGTTGTTTTTTGTTTGTTTTTTTTTAACATTGACTTTTAGAGAGAGGAAAGGAAGAGGGATAGACAGAAATATTGATGAGAGAGAAACATCATTGATCGGCTGCCTCCTTCACACCCCTTATTGGGTTCTAGCCTACAACACTGGCATGTGCTCTGACCTGTAATCCAGCCGGGACCTCCAGGTTCATGCCCAACCACTGAGCCACACCAGCTAGGCTGTAGGTTTATTTTTTTTTAATTAAATATTTATTGTTCAGATTATTACAGTTGTTCCTCTTTTTCCCCCCCATAGCTCCCCTCCACCCAGTTCCCCCATC
>NW_006288434.1:2531690-2542031 GCF_000327345.1 Myotis davidii
GCTGCAAGTACCTCGGAGAGAAAGCTGCCCTCGAGTTCCGACCGATGCCAGACAGTCCCACTTCTCCCATTTGAGCCTGGGTCCCCAGAGACGCGCCCGGGGCTGGAGCTGAGAACCTGAGACTCCCTCCCAATTGAAAAAGACAACCACACCCTCAGCCACCAGCCCACTCCGCCATGCACTCCACACCTTAGTATTTTACTTCCGCACTGCACCTCCTCTGAGTCTCGGTATGCTTTTCTCTTTGCTCCTAGTTGTAGAACTTCCACTCAGCCAGCCTTCCTGTGGTTCTGGATGATGTGCATTCCGTCTTTTAGTTGTATTTTTGAAGTGGTTGTTCGAGGCAGCAAACTCTGGCGTTAACCTATGCCGCCACCTTGGTTTCTCTCTAAAATTTGTTCTGTAGGGGTTTTTTTAAGTTAAATATTTTGAGGCCTGGTGCACAACATTCGTGCAGGGGAAAGGGGGAGTTCTTCAGCCTGACCTGCGCTCTCCTGCAGTCCCTGACCCCTTGGCATAGGCCCGCTCCCACCACCGCTGCTGTGCTCGCCAGCTGTGAGCCTGGCTTCTGGCTGAGTGGCACTCCCCAGTGGGAGCACACTGACCACCAGGAGGTAGCTCCTGTCTTGATTATCTGCCCCCCTGGTGGTCAGTGCATGTCATAAGACCGGTTGTTCTGCTGTTCGGTCAATTTACATAATAGCCTTTTATTGTGTATATAGTAGGATGTGAAAACTAGGAATCCGTTCTATAAATTTTTAATGTGAAAACTAGGATTCAGTTCTATAAATTTTTAATGCATTTCATGATAACTATTAGGCATTTTACTGTAAATTCACCTTCATTTTTTCCTCCTTATTTCAGTAGAAAAAACCGGAAGTGATGAACCAGCCTTTGTGTATTATATGAATGATGGTGTTTATGGTTCTTTTGCAAGTAAACTGTCTGAGGACTTGAATACCATTCCAGAGGTTCACAAGGCAAGTTCTATTACAAATAATGTTAAGTCTGCTCACTTGGCAGTTTGTAAATTGAGCTGATATTTTAAAGCTGTATCCTAGTTTTTGAAGAAATACTGTAGGTTAGGTACTAGTGCCCTTTTTTGAGGATCTGCATTCTTTAGTCTGTTGCTTTAGATCAGCGGTTCTCAACCTGTGGGTGGCGACCCCTTTGGGGGGTTGAATGACCCTTTCACAGGGGTCACCTAAGACCATCGGAAAACACATATAATTACATATTGTTTTTGTGATTAATCCCTATGCTTTAATTATGTTCAATTTGTAACAATGAAATTGGGGGTCACCACAACATGAGGAACTGTATTAAAGGGTCGCGGCATTAGGAAGGTTGAGAACTGCTTTAGATGGAGTTATGAAGGATTACCACTGACCGTGGCTCTAGACCTGCCTTTCAGGGCACATTGGATCTGAGATAGTAAAAAATGCTCTTATCTACTCTCAAATTCAGTAACCTGCATGAGTGAAAACTTACACTTTAAAATACTTTTTCTTTCCTACAGAAATACAAGGACGATGAGCCTCTGTTTACAAGCAGCCTTTGGGGTCCATCCTGTGATGAGCTTGATCACGTTGTGGAAAAGTGTCTTCTTCCTGAGCTGAATGTGGGAGATTGGCTTATCTTTGATAACATGGGAGCAGATTCTTTGCATGAACCATCTGCTTTTAATGATCGTCAGAGGCCAGCTATTTATTACATGATGTCATTCAGTGATTGGTAAGGTGTTTTTATTTTAAAGCAGATTTGATATTTGAGGTGACAGAATGTTTGCTAGTTTTTTAAAAAATATATATTTTTATTGATTTCAGAGAAGAAGGGAGAGGGAGAGAAAGATAGGAACATCAACGATGAGAGTCATTGATTGGCTGCCTCCTGCACGTGCCACACTGGGGATCAAGCCCACAACCCGGGCATATGCCCTGACCGGGAATCGAACTGTGACCTCCTGGTTCAGAGGTCCATGCTCAACCACTGAGCCATGCCGGCTGGGCACTAATTTTACTTTTGTGATGAGTGCATAACTTATAAGTAATAGCAAAACATTCATCTTTTAAGGGTTATTGAAAGATATTTTATTGTCTCCTAAGTAGTTTGGTGATCTTTGTGCATAAATTCTGAATTATTTTTTATGTAGGTATGAGATGCAAGATGCTGGAATTACTTCAGACACGATGAAGAACTTCTTCTTTGTGCCTTCTTGCATCCAGCTGAGCCAAGAAGACAGTTTTTCCGCTGAAGCTTAAAACAGGCATTAACGAACGCTTCTTTAGATCTGAAGTTGCAGGTTAAGCTTGTCTGGTCTACATTCCAGTGTGGGGAAAATTCAATCAATCTTATTCTGTTAATTCTCTTGGAAACAAACTACTAGTAATAACTATTTGGGACCAGACAAAAACAGCTTTCATCTATAATTCATTGGGGGTTAATTGGGAAATTTAGATGATGTATCCAGATTTAAACTTACCAGTTTGTTCTGCCCCTTAAGCGTTTAAAATAAAATATGCAACAAAATGGATGACTTAGTGGAGATGGAAGCCCATTAATTGGGTTCCCCATTAAATCGTTTACATACAAGTACACAGTTTTTATACTAAGGATTCGTGTTTAAAGTCTTGTAAAGTTAATGTCTTTCACCCAGATATATCAGATGTCAGTGGAAGACCAGTGTGACTTCATTAGATACGTTTAGTGTATTTAGAAAGTGTAAATTTGTGCTTTGAACTGTAGTTTAATAAATGTAAAATTGCATCATAGTATTTGTTGTATTTGACCTAATGTAACCCTTGTATGATTGCAATAAAATTTTGTGTAGATTTTACTGTTTTTTCAGGCTAAAACTTTGGGAAAGGGGCTAGCTAGCAAAGGTAGTTTTGAAATAGATGTGTATATGGACTGTTTTGAAGGTTATTTTCTTTTATAGCCCACTTAAATTTAGTTTGACTCAGTACATTTCAGTTATTTAACTAGTAATTTAAATAAAATGTTTCATTGTGAAGTTCAGATGCATCATGGAGAGTTGATGTGCAGTAAGCATGATGTTTAACAATTTTAACACCAAAAATGTTAATCCTGCATAAACCAATTGTAATAATAGGTGTTTCTGTATAGATAGAATGCATAGAGTAACTTAGTAAATATTTGAATCACAAATCTTTTGGCTGAGATGGACAATTCTATTAAATACTCTGAATAACCTGGGGGGAGGAAAATTAAAATTGCAGAAAACTCTGCAGCACACTAAAACTTAAAGAAGGGCTACATCTATATCCAGAAACCTGATACTCTTGCATGGAATATTATTTAATTTCAGAGTTGTGAGGGGCTTAGGGGGAATCACACCTATTTCCAATTTCTCAGTTTGCAGTGATTTCAAACTTTAGGGGTTTGTTTTATTTAAGCAATCGGTTAGTTTCTTATTTCCCCATTTGTTCAGCTTAGTTATTGCTTTTAATTCTTTTCATACTAAAATTTTATGGTGATTGGGGGGAAGTGAGTTAGGGTCACTTATCTGACAGTTGTTGCCAGGAATTTGCATTGTTCACTGCTAGTATATTAGTAATCCTAGATCTCAGAATCATAATAGTAATAAAATAAACAACAGGGGTCATATTTTCCTAACTTACTCTATGTTCAGATGTAGAATTTCTGTCTCCCAAGAGGAAATGTGACTTCACTTTGGTGCCAACAGACAGAAAATTCTACCTGTGTTACATAGGGGAAATTTGGAATGCACTTAATAGCTGGTTTTTACACCTTGATTTCAAGGTGGAAAGAAATTGATCATGAATCTCAATAAATTTCACTTAAACCAGTAGGTGCTTAATATTTTTTGATTTGATTAATGCCCATTTGAATTTTATGGGTTCTACTAATGAAAAATTTAGGACCCCAATCCATTGTCATCTTATACCTTGGACTTTAACAAGGTATAATATGGGGTTTTATGCAAAATTCCAAGCTACCATGCAACTTTTTTTAACCGAAATAAGGAGGAGGAATTGTTCCCAACCTTTTTTGCATATTGTGCTTTGGTCCAGAAATGCCAGGTTTTTAAAAGATGATACAATTTTGAGTCTTTGGCTTGACTATACAATCTTGAGCTTCATGGAGTGTCAGTTGAGCTGTTCTATGTATAACAGCTCAGAGTCGCAAAATCACATGTGAATGATAAGGTAACTTTAAGAAATGTCTGTATTGTATTTGAAGACTGTTTGCCATAAATCTGAAGTTTGAACTTAATGTATTTCAATTTGTATGCTAAAAAAGTACTAAATTAATGTAACAACCTTTTTTTTAATTTACAATATTGTAATCTCGGTTCAGAATTTAACTGACTATAAAACCCAAATGATTTCTATATAGTAAATTGAACTGTAAAGGTAACTTGTGTGTGATTCTGAATACACAGATAAAATGTTTTTTATTCCTCCTTACGTTTTATTTTGATGGCTTCTATTGTGAAAGAGAGTTAAAATTCCTTATCAGCTTTGGATATTAGCTTGCTTAGCATTATTTCAGAATCTTATTTTATTACAGAGTAACAAACTGAATTTGGTAAAATGATGCTGGGCATTACAGAAGGAACAATGAAGATTTTGATAAAATCCTATATATATATGCACACACACACACACACATACATACATACACACACACACACACTTAACAGCCACATTTTCTAGGCACATTAATTGACCAGCCTCCTAACAATTTTAAACTTAGACAAGGTGAAATAATTTCTAAATTGACCTAGTTATTCCAAGTAAACATGAGCACAGATGATATACCATTCAGTGCAAATAATTGGGTTGAAAAAGTCACACTGCAGTCTTTTGGTCCTTGAATAGGGGAGTTAAAATTTTCTCACTCTAGGTAGCAACTTGACCAACAAAGAATGCTTGCTTAATGGCATCAAAGTATGAAATCAGAAAATAAGTCCATATCCAAGTTACCGTAATTCTTATCTACCCTGAAGGCAAAGTAGGAGTATGGTTTAGGTCAGTCATGGCGAATCTGTGACACTCATTTTTTTGGTTGATTTTTCTTTGTTAAATGGCATTTAAATATATAAAATATCAAAAATATAAGTCTTTGTTTTACTATGGTTGCAAATATCAAAAAATTCCTATATGTGACACAGCACCAGAGTTAAGTTAGGGTTTTTCAAAATGCTAACACGCCGAGCTCAAAAGGTTCGCCATCACTGGTTTAGGTATTCGCAGGTGCAGGCCTTCGTCATGGCCAGGAGTAAGAGGAAAACCAGTTCTGGTCTTTACTGGCCATTTGCTGGGAGCTGGTCTCTACCTATTTTTAAAGCAATAAGCTACCATCTGTAAGGTGGCTGTATTTTCTAGCAAAAGTGTGTTACAGCTACAATTTCTGGAGCTTTTTCTCTGCTGGGGCGAATCAGATTTGGGTCATGGATCATTTGGGCTGAACATTTTCCCAGCTTTGCTAATTAGGGGCAGGGAAAGGACAAATAGGAAAGGGCTCTGAGTCTGAAGAAATTGTGGTCATGTTAAACCTAACCTGAAAAGTAGCGGTTCCTACTCTTAAATGTACAGAGGAATTTTGTGGATGTTACATGTGTCTTAATCATAGTACATATTTTCACCCAGAAAGGAGTATAGGTAGGGGAACATGAAGCCACTCCAGCTGAAGGTACTCGGACTCAGTGTTACACAGTTGAAGGATTTGGATTTTATTTATTGGAAATGGGCTGGGCAAACATTTTTATTGGCAGTGAATAGAAGGTTTTCTCTGCCCAACGTGCTCACTTTGTGTGTTGTCTTGGACTTTGGCTTCAGAAGCAATTCCATTGTTAATGGTCTTTTCAAATTCTAACTCAACCATAATATCGCTTATGTCAACAGCCTTTGCAGCTGATGGCTTAGTGAGAAAATTAGCAGTGGATCAATTATGTTGGTGAATTAAGAATCTGCAACTGACAGATGAAGTGATGGTGCATTGGCAGTAGAAAAAGGGTTACGTTAGAGTGCAAAAGATGACCTTGCAGTGAACTAGTGGGATCTGCTTGAATGTAGTCCCAGATGCTAGTTAAAGCTTTTCGTAAATAATGGTGCCAGACTTCATCCAGGGCGTGCCCGTGCCTGCAACCTTGTCACCAGTTTCTAGCGTTTTTAGCAGTATGCAGAAGAGGGGACACTTGGTTAAAGTTTAGAAATTTCAATTCTCTGTATTTCATTTATTTCCCCCTATCTGTTTTCTGTTCCCGAAATCGTTATACTTTCTCAGCTCCATATTCCAAGTCTGTTTTTCATTTCTGCAATTTAGTTTCCAAGCTAAGGGTGCAATTTTGGACATAGCCCCGCCCCCCCCCCCGCCCCCCAAGTTCTAGATAGTGTTTTCTCCAAATTGTTGTTTCCTGTTTTTGAGTTCTGTCTTTCATTATTCGAGGTATTCCTTAGGTGCCTGGTAACAACCCTGTGTCAGTGAATTCCCTATGTCGGTGGTTGGCAAACTGCGGCTCGCGAGCCACATGCGGCTCTTTGGCCCCTTGAGTGTGGCTCTTCCTAAGCCTTAGGAGTACCCTAATTAAGGTAATAACAATGTACCTACCTATATAGTTTAAGTTTAAAAAATTTGGCTCTCAAAAGAAATTTCAATCGTACTGTTGATATTTGGCTCTGTTGACTAATGAGTTTGCTGACCACTGCCCTATGTCCTGTCTGATGGGCCATCTGCAGTGTCCAGAAGCCAAGTGAGGTCAGAGGGTTGGGTTTCTGGACGGTAAGACAGTCCTGCCCCCAGTGGTTCCCAGTTCCACCTCGAGGCCCATTCCGGAAGCCCATTCATACCCTGTCTAGACGAATGTCCAAGAGGGCTCCTGCCCAACTGCAACATAGGAATAAGGGTCTGGGATTTGAATGCTTAGACTTTTAAGTAATGTCTTTGCCAGAGGTCGGGACTGGCCAATTGCTGTACCTTTTAGAATTAGCTTTCTGTTTCCCTATTGCCTGCTTGGGACTCTTGTTTCCTACAGCTGCTAAGAAATTTACTAACCTGTACGCTTTCCAGCTTCCGTTTTTCATCTCTTCTCTCATTGTGTTTTTTGCCCTTATAAATTCCCTTTTAGTTCAGGAAGAAAAAAAAGGCAACACATTCACCACAGTTATTGTGCCCCTCCATATATAACCACATAGGTAAACCTTGTCAAGAGGCCTTTTAGATTTGGGGAGACCAAGCTATCTCCATCTGCCTCAGGGAACCTAATTTGGGGGTGGGGGATTTTAAAGGTATTCTGGTATCTATACTAATAAAAGGGTAACATGCTAATTAGACTGGGTGACCGGCCATCTTCCAGACGTCCGACTTCCTTCTGGACAAAGCCACGGTGGTGGGGGCCAAGGCAGAGGCAGTAAGGGGTGATTGTGCCAGCAGGGGAGGGCCATGGGGGGCCATCAGGCTGGCAGGGGAGGGCAGTTGGGGTCCATCAAGGCCGGCAGGGGAACAGTTTAGGGGTGATCAGGCAGGCAAGTGGTTAAGGAGCCAGCAGTCCCAGATTGTGAGAGGGATGTCTTCCGAGAGGTCCCAGATTGGAAAGGGTGCAGGCCGGACTGAGGGACAAAAATTTCGGCACCAGGCCTCTAGTCCAAACACAAAAAGCTGAAGTTTTTGCACAAGGTTACGGGAATGGTATATGACAGCATTTTAACAACTGACTTGCATCTCGTGTGGCTTGTTGGTACACTTATTCCAACAATCCTTTACCATAGTGACATCCTATGGTATAGAGTTTAATTTCTGCATTTATCTAAAATTGTTTTTAAGCTTAATGAGTGATACGCTTATAAATTGTAACTTATGCAACAGTCACACATAGCCTGAGCTTTGGTTGCTGCAGTTTTAATGCACTGGAGGCGCTTTGTATGTTTCAGTGCTCAGCAATGTCCCTCGCCTCTGAAGATACCCTCCCTTCCTGTTGAGTTCTCAGCAGAAATAAGGAAGCCAGAGCATTTTCAAAGTTAGGTTTCCTTTTCTAACTCTACAAGAATGGAAACAACACAGAGCTTGCGGGGAGAGGAAAGAACTTCCGTGGTTGCCAAAAGCAGGGCATTTAAAAATGCTAAGAACGGGTCTCGCTAATACACCTGCATGTTGCCCTCCTAAGAACTGGGTTTAGGAAAGGTTAGGAAACGCAGAAAAATGTAGAGCCGAACATACGAGACGTTCACATTCAAAAAGAGTTTTACTTCCCAAGTTTCACTGTAACTTGAGATCTGCTTTCCTAAAACTCGTTACCCTGTGACTGCACAGTGGGCTGATGGGAAACATGGGGTTCAGAGCAAAGAGTCCAACGTTGTCCGTGCAACATTGCAATATAGATAGGACCAAGCTGCAGTCTTTACGTTAAACGCATAAATATACAGTCACTTAAAAGACCCACAGTTAGCAGCAGGGCCATGGCTCATGAGTTCCTGTGAACTCACATTGAAACTGGATGGGAGGTTGTAACATCGGTTGTGGATTGGGTGTGGCTCATACGCACTTGGTGAACCAAAGTAGCTGGTAGGTGATTGGGGAATGTGCATTGTGTACGTTCCTACGCAGTTTGGTTCAGCTGGGTGCAGCTTTCTGCTTTCCCTGGTGTTTCTATAAGACAAATTATATCAGGAGTCGTGGAGTTTGTTATCTTAACATTGATCCCTAATAAACCAGTCACCCTGAAACAAAGTGGTTTCAAAATGTCATAGAACTGATTTATTTTCACCTTGTTGAGAGTAGAGTTGAAGGATTATACTCCAGCCTTCACTATCAGCAACCCCACTGTTGAATGACAGCAATTTGATGGCAATACTGGGAAGAAAAGCTATTTAATCAGGGACCAACATCTCAAGAGCCTCATGAGCCTATGACACATAGTCAGATATGAGCTATAAGTTCCCTAGAGATTTTGTCATCTGATTTCCTTGTTTTATGTGTAAAGACAGGGAGACCCAGATATGTTCAGGAATGTGCCCCAAATTTTACAGCCAGGACGTTAGAGCCAGGATTTGAACCTAAGACTTGATAAATCCCGGTCACTGTCTGACTGGGTGTCCTGGACACAGATAGGGACAAACACGCAGGTCGGTTGCAAGTGCTCTTGGGAGATGGGAGGCAGTAGAGGGCAGAGAGAAGCTCATCCACAGTGTGGTTCCCATGGAGGCCTTAGCTGATCCTTTGGGGACTCCTGGAGCTGGGCTGGCCCTTCAGAGTTGAACCAAATTGAGTTGTTGGGGCTGGGACTTTGGATCCCAGTATCAGCCTGTCTTGGGCCACAGGCTGCACCTTGTAAGGAGGCTCAACCTGGGACAAGCAGTTCCCTGTAGCAGAGGGCAATTCTCAGTGATGAACAAGTTGGGAGTGTCGTCCCACACAGCAAAAAGGTTGTGGGTTCGATTCTCAGTTAGGGCACATAACCTAGGTTGCGGGTTTGATGCCCCTGGCTGGAATGTGTGGGAAGCAATTGATCGATGTTTCTCTCTCTCTCTCTCTCACTCTCCTTCCCTCCTTCCCTCCCTCCCGCATATCAATGAGAGCATATCTTTTGTGGGGATTTAAAAAAAGCAACAGACTAAATGGAAAAAGATATATGCAAACGATACATCTGATAACCATAAGCATATCATTGAGTGAGGATTAAAAATAATTAATTAAAAAATACTTTATTATTTAAAAAATTAGATGAAATGGAGGTGAAGTTAGTACAAAAGTGATCATAAGGTCCTACTAAAGGCTGACCCCATTTTACTCTGAAGCAGCCGGGGTTAAAGGGAAATACATTTAATACAAACTTTTAAAAAATGTTAACAAAATTCAAAGCATTCGGAGAATATGAGTGAGGTTTTCTTTCTCTGTGCAGAGCACAACGCCAGGGGCTATTAAGCTCAAAACGCTTTCTCTGACCAGGGCCCGTGCAGCTGCTGGCCTCCGATGGGAAGATGCAGCTCAGAGAGCTCAGGGGTTGGGCGGCAGTGGCATATTCTCCCACTAGATGGAGCTTGTGGATTGTCTTTGCTCCTAGTGCCCCGGAAGTTGCAGCAAACAACTTTTTCTCAGTGTACTTAGCTGGCCTCATGGAGCATTGAATTCGTATATTCTATCGTGTTTCTGAAGGTCACAAGCGCCCGTGCATCGCTGTCCTTTGCGTTGCTGCAGTGGGTTTTGGAGTGAGGTGGAGCCAAGAGGAACAGGGGACCCCTGCCTCCCTCCCCTCCACCTACTCCTATACGCCCACCTCTAGCAGCAAGAGCCTTTTGCCACTGCAAATCCCAAAGTACAGGTTCCCAGTTTCCATGACAACTTCTGGAGCTCGGAGCC
>NW_006288434.1:2542041-2545234 GCF_000327345.1 Myotis davidii
CGGCATGTCTGTGTGAGAAAAGCCAGAAGACCGAGGTGCTCAAGGGATGTGGCTCTTTCCAGGTGGGTGTGAAACTCCAAGTTGGAATGGCAGGCCCACCAAGGACATGCCTATCTACGGCCACACCAAGCCAAGTGTGGTTAGCTTGGTGCATCCACGGAACCCACACACCAGGCAAGCCTTCGGAGCCTCTCAACCTGAGGGGGTTAGGGTGGGCTTTTTGAAGGGTCAGGTGGTGGAGGCAGCTTGCAAAGCGGGAAAGAATTAGGTCTGGTTGGTTGGGAGAAAGGGACTTCTGCTGATTGGATCCGGACGTGGCTCCTGTGGGGAAAGTTCCCTGTGTGGCTGTTGCTTTGCTAGGTCAATGGGTCTGTTTTATTTGTGTGATTTAAAAGTTAATAATAATGAAAGTTATTGTTTTTATTACTCTGCAAATTTCCTTTGCCCTCTTGCTTTTATTTATTTAATTTTTTTTTATTGATTTCAGAGAGGAAGGGAGAGGGAGAGAGAGCGAAACATCAATGATGAGAGGATCATCCATAGGCTGCCTCCTATACATCCCTACAGTGAGGATCGAGCCTGCAACCTGGGCATGTGCCTGTGACTGGGAATTGAACCGTGACCTCCTGATTCATAGGTCAACGCTTCCCCACTGAGCCACGCTGGTTGGGCTAAACGTTAAGATCTTGAAGGCAGTCAGTCAACAGGTTTCTCAGTCTGCTGACTTCCAGTAGCTCCTGAGGACACCAGCTGCATCTTCTTCCTGTTTCCAGAGCCTGGCACTTAACAGATGCTCTTTGTTGGACGGATGAACGAACTGGCTTCTGGTTCTCCTCCTGGGCCTGTCCTGAGAGGGGTGAGCAGAACACACGTGACCCCGGGGTCAAGCAAACAGGGCAGAGTGCTCGTCCGCACATACACCAAACAAGTGTTTACGAAGCACCTACGTCATGCCAGGGACTGGGCCAGGTGCTGGGCACAGCATGATGGGCACACTAGACCCCACAGTGTCCTGAGGGAGACAGGCCTGGATCAAACCCACACATGCATGTAAGACTACGAGCCCCTGAGGAGCGTGGGACGGGTATTTCGCTTGATCAGGAAGACTTCCTGGTAAAATGATAGTTGCACTGACATGTGAATGAAGAGCAGGAACCGCTAGATGAAGAGATGGAGGGAGAATGTTCTATGCAAGGGGAACAGCATGGGCAAAAGCAGTGGGATGGAAATTCAAGGGCCTGAGAAAGAAAGCCAGTGCCCCTGGCGGTCAGATACTCATACCACGAGCATTGGGCAGGGCTGGACCACTCCAGGCAGCGCTGCAGGCCTTTTCTATGGATTTCTGTTTCAATCCTAGGAGAGGTGAGGGAGGCGTTGCTGTTTTTATAATTAGGAGGGTGTGTTTCACAGCCGTCAAAGTTTTGCAGGTCCCATGCTGCAGGCTCCTAGGTGAGGTCTTAACCTGGGTAGCTTCCCCCATGGTGGCCCCCCGGGGTCGGTAGGACATAATTGGCTGTGTTTCAAAGGGATGCCTTGGGCTTCATTATGGAGAAAGGCCCCGGGTAGAGTGAGAATTGGAAGTGGAAGCTGGCTGGGCTCTGCGCTGGGACTGGACAGGGTGGTGGAGGTGGAGAGCAGGACGGTTGGAGGGCTGTTTCAGAGGGAAACGGACAAACGACATGAGGTGGAGAAGGATGGAGAAGGAGGCGGCAGATGCCTCTGAGTTTCTAGCTCAGGTCATGGATGGATGATGGGCTCGGTCACATGGGTCATAACAGAAGAGGACCAGGTGTGAGGAAAGGTTTGTGAGTGTGGTCTTGGACATGTTGCCCTGGAGGCGAATCTGGGAGGGGAATCCAGTGGGGACGTCAGCAGAAGGCTGGACATTCAGTCCGAGCTTGGAGAAGCTGCGCGTGGCTCTGTGCATATGGAAACAGCACAGCTAATGACTGCTGGTGGGACAAATGTCTTGGCTCCCAGGCCCTTCTTGAGAAGTGACAGTGGCACCCTTTGGGTCACAGTAGCGCTCTGGGTGGGTGGAGGCCTTTGTGGGGAGTTCGGCCAATGTATTTCAAAATCCCCAGTGAATCCAGGAAGAGGAAGGTGTCACCACAAAACTGCTGACTTTTATCGGTTTGCAGCTGGGAGTAGGGAAGGCAGTGGGATTATAATCTGAAAGTCTAACCCAACCAAACCCTAGGCCTTCACACCCTTGCCCCACATTCATTCACATCAAATCAGTCAGCAACTCAGTTCCCTGGGTTACCCTGCACCCCAAGTGTGTAAGAGACAGAGGAGTGGGAAAGCATGGTTCATAGCAGAGACTCACTCAGGTCACCAGGCCCGTGGGGGGTCCCAGGGGTTAGTACTGGTCCAGCCTCTCTGAATTCGAAAGTCAAAATGCTCTGGAGACCCAAAGCTTTTTGTTTAGAGTGGAAGAAACTCATTTGGCCTCAAAACCTGACCTAACTGACCTGAAGCTGCTTATAGCGTTTATTTATCCTACTTAATGTGGCCAGTCATGCATTTTGCCGCAGGAATGTGGAGTGTTTGGTTACAGGGCGTTGTCCGGACCCCAGTGGGGGGTTACCTTATATGTGTGCGCTGAATAATTCTGAATTCCAAACGCATCTGGCCTTCAGATTCTAGCTAAGGGGGCTAGTGGTCCATCAGCCTCTTACATGTGGGGTCAGGGGACTGTGAAAGAAAATTTAAGCCTGCTAAAAAAGATGTCCTGTGAAGCGGATCCCCTGTGGGGAGGGGGAACACGTGGTTTCGAGCACCTGGAGCACTGCCAGGCAGTGTTGTAGACCCTGAGGGTGCAGCAAGAACTGACAATATTGTATTTTTTATTCTATAAAGAATGCACAGAACTGACAATATTGTATGTTTTATTCTATCCAGAATGTACACACACACACAGGTGTGCAGATATGAAGCCCTGAAAGGGCAGACAGAAATTCTAAGAGTGTTTCTTTATAGACACAGGCATTATTTGAGCGACTTTTTCTTCTTCTCCACGTTTTCTGCAACGCTCAGGGCTCATTTATGAATTCGTTTATGAGAGAGAGAGAGAGAGGGGAGGGAGAGAACGATGATCGTTAGAATTTCTGAGACCTGAGCTGCCCTGGGCCTCCGCAGTGAGTGGGTCGTGGCTGTCGGTGCGGTGGCGTCTCTGCGCAGCGCTGCGGCG
>NW_006288434.1:2545582-2546096 GCF_000327345.1 Myotis davidii
TGCCAAGCACCTGGAGCACTGCCAGGCAGTGTTGTAGACCCTGAGGGTGCAGCAAGAACTGACAATATTGTATTTTTTATTCTATAAAGAATGCACAGAACTGACAATATTGTATGTTTTATTCTATCCAGAATGTACACACACACACAGGTGTGCAGATATGAAGCCCTGAAAGGGCAGACAGAAATTCTAAGAGTGTTAGTGTTTCTTTATAGACACAGGCATTATTTGAGCGACTTCTTCTCCACGTTTTCTGCAACGCTCAGGGCTCATTTATGAATTCGTTTATGAGAGAGAGAGAGAGAGGGGAGGGAGAGAACGATGATCGTTAGAATTTCTGAGACCTGAGCTGCCCTGGGCCTCCGCAGTGAGTGGGTCCTGGCTGTCGGTGCGGTGGCGTCTCTGTGCAGCGCTGCGGCGGCACCAGCAGAGGGCGCTGTGCCCGCGGGGCTGGGGCGGGGCCGCGGCCCAGCTGCGCTTTTCTCCCCAGCAACACCGGCCCGCGCCCCGCCAG
>NW_006288434.1:2546350-2548382 GCF_000327345.1 Myotis davidii
AGGGAGGCAGGCGGCCCGGCCTCCCGCTGGGCCCGGGAAGGAATTCGTGGAGCCGCATCCCGCCACGATGGGACCCCAGCCCCAGTTTCCTGATCTGTAGAATGGGAAGACCCCTGCCCGCTTCCCAGCAGACCCGCAGGCTTCCCCACCAGGAAGTTCGCGGCGCTGCAGGGGAGGTGCGGTCGGGGGAGCCCAGGGGAGAGCAAGACTGACCTTCCGTGCAGGGCCTTGTGGGGGCACCTCTTCTGCATTTCCCAAGACCCCCCACAACCTCTTGCTCGCCAGGAAAGACCTTCCAACGAATACTGGTTACATAAAGTTTCCTCTTCTGTGACGGGGATTCAACGGGAGAAGGGGCACAAGCATTTCAGCGACACGTTTTCCCTTTGGGTTTCAGGACTAAGTGTGGCTTTTCTAGGGTTCTGTTTGAGATGAGAAACTCAATACCAGGATGTTGGGGTCAAAAGACCCCACTGCTTTTAACGGCCACTCTTCCAGATTCCACTTCCAGCTCAGCCACTGTGGCTGCTTCACCAGGTTATTGAATGTCTATCAGCCTCAGTTTTCTCAGCTGTCAAATGGGAGCAACACCGGCGATGACAGGGTCAGGTGCTCAGAATGAATCTCCAACTTCCACGGTCCTCGAGGCCACCTTGTCATCTGTCAGGAAATCCTTCTCATAATTTTAGACACCCTCCCCCTCCAGCTGAAGGCCATATTTCTGTTCTGTCCAGGTGGAGTACATACAGCGCGTCACCCCTTGTCCATCAGTGGCAGTGCCCTTGCAGCAGGGAAGCCACTGCCAAGTTCCTTAGCCTGACCTTCACACGGGCCTCTTCTATGGCGTCAGGGTCCTCCCCAAAGCCTGTGGATTGTGGGCGGGGGTGGACAAGTGCCGAGAGAGTTGTGAGGGCCGGACTCAGAGATTTCCCCCCAATGTGTGAAAGGAGTTACTTGCAAACTAGGAGGATCAGAATGCTCACTGAAAACGATCTCCATGCCGGAGTGACTTATCACTCCAAAGACACAAGAAGGTTTGGAGCAGGAATCATCACCTCCATTTTGCCAGGAAGAAAGCAGATGACCTGGTGCTCAGATCCCCAATCTGTCCTTAGCGGGATCATCTATCTTCCCTTTCTGGGGGCCAACGTTGCAGGAGCTGGGGCCACCCAGGCCGGCCTCCATGTCCGCGGAGTCCGCGGGAAATGGCTGCAGCTCCTGCTGCCGCCTGGTTCTCCTGCAGTGAGATGCACATGGTCATCACTGGCTTGAAAGGCCAGTTGGCTCTTGAGAAACAAACTGAAGTCTTCCCCTCCCTTCCTGTTGGAAACTTTGGTCTCAGCTGCAGAACGGGTACCTGGGAAACACATTTCAAGTCCCGGCTCAGGGAGTCCAACTGCTGCTGGAGACCAGCCAGGGCCACTCTCGGGGCAGTCAAGTCTGGGGGGCCCTGCTCTGAGAGTGGGCCTGCCCGGGCCCTCTCGATGGTGGCCGCTGGCATCAGGGGTGCCCACCCCTGTGCCCATGGAAAGAATGCTGATGACCGAACCAGCCCACAGCCACCCCGAGGCGACCAGGCTCCCGCAGCTGTGACTGAGCAGGACTGTGGGATTCTTGGAAGGACTGCATCTGTCTGGGAACTGGCATGACTCAGTGCCCAGGGGCACAGGGTGGAACCCAGGGCCCCAGGTCCCTCCGGGCCGCTGGGCCTGCATCTCAGATCCACATGTGCGCTTCAGCTCCTGTGAGCTTCGGTTCTCCCAGTCCCACTGGCCTGCTTGCCATTCCCAGAACCCACCCTGCTCCTTCCAGCCCCCGGGACTTGGTTCCAGGCGTTTGTTTCGGCTGGGGATGTCTGTCCTTGCCCCATCTGTCCACATCATTCTTCCAGTCCCTGCCCGCATATGCCAGCTCCACCAGGGCTCTGTGTGTGCCTGCCCCCCTCCCCCTCCCCGTTTTGTCACCGCTCAGGGTGTGCCCGGGGTGGTGTCCCTGGCCGGGGTGCAGAGGCAGGAAGGGCGAGGCCCCGCGG
>NW_006288434.1:2548445-2548813 GCF_000327345.1 Myotis davidii
GCCCTGGCATCTGCCCCTGTTCCAGGACAGGGTGGGCGGCCACGGAGAAATCCCCTCTGCTGCGCCCCCGCCTCGCTCGCTGGCCGGGCCCTCCGGTCCATTTCCTGCGCGCCAGGGGACCTTGTGGTCAGCCAGCAGTGACGGCAAGGGCTGGGGCCTGGCCTTGACCCAGCACGTGGTTGTCTACAGCATCCGGGCCTCTTCCCCTGCGGAGGGGGGTTGGGGGGGGGGAGTGAGGTCGGGAATGAAAGCGTCCAGCCCTGGATGCTGGTGCAGCCTCTTCCCAGACAGACCAAGTGTCGAGAGGGGAGAGGGGAGAGGGGAGGAGGCGGGGGGGGGCTCGGGCCCCATCCAGGCCAGTGCTGGTG
>NW_006288434.1:2549637-2551783 GCF_000327345.1 Myotis davidii
CCGGCCTGCCCGCCTCACATGTGTGTCCGAGGGTGAAGGGGAGCCTCAGTCACCGGGGCAGGGGCGGCCCAGTGAAGGGGGCGGCGGATCGGAGGAAGGAACGTAGCACAAGAGGCAGGAAGAATTGCAGGCACTGGTGGGGGACATAACTGGTTTCCCGCTGCCTGAGGATTTAGGCCAGAGCCCCCAGGGGAGCGGGGATGGGCTGTAGGAAGGGACGAGAGGTGTGGGGAGGGGGCCGGGCTCCTGCCTGGGCACAAGGCTGGAGTCTGTGGGTGCTAAGGGCTGCCCCCGAGTCAGCGCCCGCAGCCATTCAGAGAGGCGGCAGCCTGTGGTTCTGGGGCGCTGGAGGAGGGCAAAGGGTCCTTTAAGAAGTGCCCACCTGGAAGGCAGGTGGGAGGGAATCAACCAAAGACCTTGTATGCAGATATGCGTAACCCAAGAAGACAGTGGGGTGATGAGGGCCTCTGGTGGGGAGGGGGCCTGGGGAGGGTTGATGGGGGACAAAGGGGACATATGTAATACTTCCAACAATAAAGATTTTTTAAAAAGAAGAGGCACCCACCTGGCCCAGCGGGCGTGGCTCAGTGGTTGAGCATCGACCTATGAACCAGGGGGCCACGGTTCGATTCCCAGCAAGGGCCCATGCCGGGGTTGCGGGCTCGATCCCCAGTGGGGCGTGCAGGAGGCAGCCGATCAGTGATTCCCTCTCATCATTGATGTTTCTATCTCTCTCTCTCCCTTCCTCTCTGAAATCACTCAAAAGAAAAAAAGCAGCACCCACCTCACCTGGCCTAAGGGGTGCCTGCCTGGAAGCTTCTGTAGCCCTGACAGGTTTCCCTGACCTTGTCAGGCAGGAAGTGGGGGAGAGAGGAGCCAGGAGGACCGAAGAGCCAGGAGGGTGGGCACTTGGGTTTCCTCCCCTCCGGCTCCCTCCCACCTCACCCATCCCGTGACCCCCAGGGGGAGCGAGGCACCACTGTCATTGGTGGGCTTCCAGCTGGAACCCATTTTCAGTCTCAGCCTCTTTCCGGGATTTGACTTGGTGTTCTTTCCAAAGCCCCGGATGGATCTACAAGTGATGCCAGCCCAGGGAGGGGGGCGCCTGAATCTCATCTTGCGGGCAGAGGTAGCACACCAGCCGGGTGAACAAAGCCCATCGGGTCTGTCCAGAGCTGCTCGTCCCTACAGCCTCCAGCGACCACGTGAGCTGCTTCTTGCCCCAGAGGACCCTCCTTCAAACTCCTGCAGAGCAAAAGCTCTCGGCCTGTCCCCTTGGGCAGCCTCTTCCCAAGTGTGCGGGTGGGCGGCTCATTTCTGCCAAGCGACTCCAGCCCAAAATAGCATTGAACCAGACTTCTGGGAAGCCCTGTGCTCCCGGCCTCTGCAGAAAAGAGTGAGAAATGACAGCTCTTGGGAAACCAAGGGGGCGAATTTGCTGAGGCGGGACACGATGCAGAGCCCTGTGACCTCAGAGGGCAAAAATAGTGGCCAGGGAGGGGTACAGAGCGTGTTAGGGTGGCAGGTCCCCAGCCTGTGTGGCTGCCCTTCGGGGAAGTTGGTGGGCTGGGCCAGTGGGGATGATCCTGGGAGCCAAGGCCAGGTGCAGGAGGAGGCGGTGGCCAGATACTCAAACCACAAACACCACAACCCCCAGCTTCCACATTTGTTCTTCAGGCTGAGCACTCTCCTGGTGGGGGTGGCCTCCTCCGCTGTTTCAAATCCTGATCTCTCATGGTTCAGGCTTGGGCCAGGCCCCTCGCCACCTTGTCTGGGAAGCTGCTTCCTCCCATCCCACTGAGTGCTCTTAGCCCTGGGCACCTCCACGGAACCCTTACCGTGCTGTGCCTGTCTGGCCTGAGAGGTTTTGCTGTATTCAACTTCCCGTTCCACCCAGAACCCCCCTCCACCGCCCCCAGCCCCGGAATGTCACCTTCGCAGCTCCCTCTCAGTGGAAGTCCTGGGGAAGTGCATTCATTAGCTGTCAGCCTGCCCTCTTCTGCCCTTGTGCCCTGATAAGCCTTCTTAGTGTCTGCTGGGACTTCCTGTTTGCTGTGTCTGCTTCCATGGGAGCCTCATCTTGGGTTGACCCAGCCTGCTCTTGGCCTGACAGCTCACCCCAGCCTCTGGGACCCTGGCTCGTCGT
>NW_006288434.1:2551940-2553142 GCF_000327345.1 Myotis davidii
TGTACGGCACCGAAACTGTGGTCTTGTGTGTACTTCCCCACTCAGGACACAGGTGCTAACATAACATGTCAGGTGTAAATGTCCATCCATACAGAAAGTAAGTTGGCTTCACGGAACTTTTTTCAAAGCATCCCAATGAATACAAGATTCCTCACATGCATTCAGAGGGCTCGCTTTCCTTGCAACTTTTTGGGAGCAGTTGCATTGAAAATGAGGGATAAGATTAGGAGATGAGTTAGCAGGGATCAGACGATGTTCAGGGGTCATGTAATAAAATTCTGTATTATTGCAGACGCCAAAAACGTTGGAGATGAAAGTGTGCTGGACTGGGAGCATCTGCCACAAGTGGTTTGGCATAACATCTGCGTCCCTTGGTAGCGTTTATCTCTTCACTGAGCAGCTAACCTTCTCGAGCCATCCATGCGCCACATCCGGGGGGACACTGTGTTAGGAACCCTTGCCAGGTCTGAGGTCTGCTCTCTGGGGCCACCTGCTTCCCTGTCTGGGCCTTGGTTTCTTTACCTGTGAAATAGAGATCGTGACACCTACCTCTTCGAGCTCTTTTAGGACCAGAGGAAGTGACTCCCAATGGGCACACGGTAAAGAGTAGCTTAACATATTTTGGATTTGGGGGGAGGGGGGGTTAATCTTCACCCGAGGATTTTTCATTGATTTTTAAAGACAGTGAAGAGAGGGGAAGAGACAGAGAGAAGCTTTGATGTGAGAGACAAACATCAATTGGTTGCCTCCTGCAGGCACCCCGACGGGGGCCAGGGAATCGAGCCTGCAATGGAGTACGTGCCCTTGACGGGAATTGAACCTGAGACCCTCCAGTCCCAGGGCTGATGCGCTCTCCACTAAGATTTTCTTTTCTTTTTTTAAAAAAATATATTTTATTGATATTTTACAAGAGGGAGAGAGAGGGATAGAGAATTAGAAACATCGATGAGAGAGAAACATTGATCAGCTGCCTCCTGCACACCCCCTACTGGGGATGTGCCCACAACCGAGGTACATGCCCTTGACAGGAATCGAACCTGGGACCCCTCAGTCCACAGGCTGACGCTCTATCCACTGAGCCAAGCCGGTTAGTTCACTGAGATTTTCTAACTATGGGGGTAACAACGTCCTATACTTATATAATCTTTTCCATCTGGGGTTCTTTATTTTATTATTTTTATTGATTAAGGAATTACATATGT
>NW_006288434.1:2553186-2561947 GCF_000327345.1 Myotis davidii
GGAGCCGTGCCTGCCACCCCTGCAGCCCCGGGCCCGGTGGACACGGAGGCTGGCTCAGGACAGGGTCAGCGGGAGTGCTTAAATGAGTGCTTTTTTTAATAAATATATTTTATTAATTTTTTAGAGAGGAAGGGAGAGAGAGATAGAGAGCTAGAAACATTGATGGGAGAGAAACATCAATCAGCCGCCTCCTGCACATCTCCTACTGGGGATGTGCCCTCAACCCAGGTACATGCCCTTGACCGGAATCGAACCTGGGACCTTTCAGTCCGCAGGCCGATGCTCTATCCACTGAGCCAAACCGGTTTCGGCGGGTCTGTCCCTTTTCATCAGTCTGTGTTGTTCTCTATAATGTGTGGGGTTCTTTAGATCCAGGTTGTGTCCAGGGCAAAGAAGGTCAACCTGAGAGAGCAATTCGTTCTTTCAGAAGCCACCGGAGTAAAGACCCAGATTTCTAGGAGGAAGGAATTTAACAGCAGCGCATCTACCAACCGATAGGGCCTGAGAGAAACCTGATAAGGAATCAGCCAGAGGCCTAATCAGTGACAAAGATGGCCTTTGCCCAGACACTGGGCCCCGAACGTGGCTTTAATCTAGGAGGTGTTGAAAGAGCACAATAAATACTTACTCCATCCAGTCAAATCCAAGAGTTTGAAGAAAAACTGCAGAGTTTAGGTTGTGTGTGTCCCTCCGCCACGTGAGATGTGACTCTGAGGGAAGGCACTAAGCCAGACCCTGACGATGGTGGAGGGGCCCAGAGCCTCATGCCGGGCCCTGGACTCCTGCCCCGGTCGGTGGACAGGAGCAGGAAGCACACATTAACCGCCTACACCGGCCGCCCTTCTGAGAGGGAGCAAGAGCTGTCCTTTGCACCTCACCTCTTTCTGGCCCAGCTGACACCAATTCAGGGGAGACATGGCATATTGATTTTCTAGGACTGCATAACCATGCACCACAAACTGGGTATCTTAAAGCAGCAGAAATTTATTTGCTCAGAGTTCTGGAGGCAAGAGGTCTGAAATCAAGGTGTCAGCAGGGCCATGCCTCCTCAGAGATTGGGTTCAATCCTTCCTTGTCTTTTTTTTAAAAATATATTTTATTGATTTTTTACAGAGAGGAAGGGAAAGGAATAGAGAGAGAGAAACATCAATCAGCTGCCTCCTGCACACTCCCTACTGGGGATGTGCCCGCAACCAAAGTATATGCCCTTGACTGGAATCAAACCTGGGACCTTTGAGTCTGCAGGCGGACACTCTATCCACTGAGCCAAACCTGTCAGGGCCCTTCCTTGTCTTTTCCTAGCTTCCTAGCCGTAGGGAGCTGACAATCCTTGCGTCCCTTGGTTTAGCAGGGGTGGGGAATGTCTGGCCCAAGGGCCATATAAAGTCCTCGAAATCATTTGGCCTGGCCTTGCCAAGGCAACTGCAGGCAGGACTCAAAATTCAACAAATCTAGGAGCTTTGTTCATAGCAACATAAATGTACATTAAGTGAGTGATATTGAGCAAATGATGTTACAAATATCCAAATGGCTCCTGGCAGGAAAAAGGTGCCTCACCCCTGGTTTATAGCTACATCCCTCCAATCTCTGCCTCCGTTGGCACGTGGCATTCTCCCAGTCTCTCTGTCTTCTGGTGGCATTCTCCTCTTTATAAGGACACTGGTCATAGTGGATAAGGGCCCACCCGAAGTACCTCTTCTTCACTTGATTATATCTGCAAAGAACCTGTTTCCTAATAAGGTCATATTCACAGGGACTAGGGCTTAGGACTTCACGATACCTCTCTTAGGGAAAACAACCCATAATATATGGTAACGGGGCTACGTTTGCTATACGGGCTGTAGCACAAGCTGAGGGGGTAGTCAACACAGGGACATTCCATACGTGCCGGCGAGGGGGCACATTGAGGCAGCAGGTCCATCTCTCCGGAACCTCAAACACATCCATGTCCTTGAATCCAGTAATCCGTTTCTAGGAAGTCATTAAACAAGTTGGTAAAACCTGTGCAGGGGTATGTCTGTCAATGCTGTTTGTAATAATTAATTACTGGGAACAACTTCAATGTCCCACGGGTAGGGATGGCGACTAAAGGTGTATCCATATGAGGGGATATTATGTAGCCTTTGGAAAGGATGTTTCCAGAAAAGAAAAATAACAGGAAAAACAAAATGATATGTTTTAGTATGTTGTCAACTTTATTATTATTTTTAAATATATTTTATTGATTTTTTACAGAGAGGAAGGGAGAGGGGTAGAGAGTTAGAAACATCGATGAAAGAGAAGCATTGATCAGCTGCCTCCTGCACATCTCCTATTGGGGATGTGCCCGAAACCAAGGTACATGCCCTTGACCGGAATCTAACCTGGGACCTTTCAGTCCGCAGGCCGACGCTCTAGCCACTGAGCCAAACCAGTTAGGGCTGTTGTCAACTTTATAAAAATATATAAGGAAGGAAAAAAATCAGCATAATGTTAATGCCCACCCACCCCCCCTTTATGGAGGAATTATGAGTGATTTTGTTATTTTTAAAAATTATGACATTATATAAACTCTCTTCATTAGCTTTATAGCCAAGGGAGGGGGGGGCGGGGGGACGAATGATCTTTTAAAAATAGGTATATGAATAGTTTCCTGGAGTATACATTCCAGGAGAGTTCTGGCTGGAGGAGAGCAGCAGCTGCTGGGTGTCCGGCTGATTTCCGTGCTTATAGCCCACACCATCACCCCCGGGAGCTTTTCAGCATGTAGTTGGGTGGCTACTTGCATCAGAATTACCCAAGGTGCACCCGGCTGGTGTGGCTCCTATGAACCAGGAGGTCACGGTTCGATTCCCAGTCAGGGCACATGCCCGGGTTGCAAGATCGATCTCTAGTAGGAGTGCAGGGAGCAGCCGATCAATGATTCTCTCTCATCATTGATGTTTCTATCTCCCTCTCCCTTCCTCTCTGGAATCAATAAGGATATATTTTAAAAAATAACTGCCCCTGACGGTTATTTAAAAATGCAGGATTCTAGGTCCCACCCCAGACCGCCTCAATCAGGGTCTCCAGGTGCAGGGCCCAGGAATTTGCATTCTCACAGGCTCTGCGCATTTGAGACTGAATTCCCCCACCCACTCATCAGTAATCCAGTGTGGTTTGTCACACCAGTCATCGATGCCCTCCCAGCCCACACCGTGCTTTGAAGAATAAAATAAAATAGAGAAGTTATTCTCTTAATAAAGTCTATTTTTGGTTGTCTCACCTAAGAAGGGAAGCTGCAGAACACAATATTAAAACGAATAGGAAATTCATCATTGTGTTTTATTTTGGAACGCGGTAGCAGCAGCTTGCGTTTCTTCATTTAATAATTAAAAGGAATTTAACATTCCCAGACTCGGCCCTAGTGTGGGGTTCAGAAAGTTGCAGGAAGACATCAGCCCACAGTAAAAGGTTTGCCCATTAACCAGGGGGTGTTTCATGTGCAGGCAGCTGAGAACCGTAATTACAGACGGTGATTTCTTATAACTTACAACCTTGAGGTTTCCTTTATGGCCGGGCCGGGGAGCAGTATCAGAGGACAGAGGCCGGTGGAACGTTGTCCTCTTGAAGGCGTGTCCTGGTTCAGGGCAGGGCTGGTGTGAAGGCGGGTCGAGCCCTGCGGTGCTGGGACTTGTCGAGACCCAGGCAGGCCTGGCGTGCTCAGGGGGGGCCCAACAGCTGTGCAATTAGACAGCTCATCAAGGGGTGAAATTCAACCCCATGGAGAGGCAACAGTCCAAGGTCTTAGTCCATACATGTTGCTTCTGGAGTTGGTCATAGGCGCGTGGGTGAGCCGTCCTGAGAGTGAAATACGTGTCTACACGTGGGAGCACTCAGAAGAAAGAACCAGAAGAACAGCAACTGTGAAACTGTGCGTCTCACCTCCTGGATGCGGTCATGTCCCCTTTCTGCGCCTTCGCACAGGTGGCCTCAGGATGCCCCTCGCCTGAGCCCGTCTCAGGGGGAGGGGGTAGGCTCCGGAGGGGCGAAGAGCCGGGCACCTGAATCACACCTTCCATTTGTGCTTTGTCATCATGCCCAGCTCGCAGGCTGGCGGGGGCCAAATCTCCCGCGGTGAGAGGGGGGCTGCCTCCCGCTCCGCCGCTCCGGGCGGGTGGTCCTGAGCAGCGGGGGGCTGAGGCCCGGCCCTGGGGAGCACAGGCCGACGGTCAGCCCGCTGCCCCTCCCAGGCGCCCTCTCCTGCAGCACAGGGAGGAGTCGGGGAAGCCGGCGAAAGGGTTAGGACCCACGGAGGAGAGAAACGTGAAAGGAGCCCGTGTCTTCCACACGCATGTAATTAGCTCCCAGAAGATGCCACAGAGTCATAATGGGAGCCGGCAGTGGGGGAGGAAGGCTCTGACAAGCATGAGATTTCTCGTGGGTTTTTACATTTAATTTTTTAAAGGAACATGAACAGTTGCAATTATAATCGTGGCCCTTCACTGAAGGTGTATCCCCAGCAACAGGTCTGATCATGCTGTATCCCACCCCCACCCAGGAAGGGTGACCCGAAAGGGCTTTTCGGCCTCAGAGCTTTCTCTTGGCCCTGAGGGCTTGTCCCTGGTGACCTAGGGTGAGCCTGTCAGCAGCCCCTGCTCTGCCAGCCTGCCCCAGGGTGACAGCCAGCCCCAGGGCCCCAGGAGTCCCTGGCGTCACCTCCACCTCCAGCCAGAGGCTCCCAGGGTCAGCAAAACCCGGGCCTCCTCCCAAGTGCCCTGCCCCCAGCGGCTGCCCCCACCGCCCGTCCCCCCACAGGAAGGGAAGCACAGCTGCAGAGGAAAGGTGGGAGGGAGCCCTGGCAGCGTGGCTGCACGTGGGCAGTGTCTGGACGCCGGCCAGGACCAACGGGCCAGCCCTCTCCCGGGCACAAAGGGCTCTCTGTGAGGGACACGCCCAGCCGTGTGCAATCTGGGAGGCTCCAGTTTCTTAACACAAAGGAGGCCCATTCCCAGACCAGCCTAGGCGTGGCCTGTAGGCGAACCCTGCTGGGCAGGCCCTGTGGACTCCTGGTGACCCATCTGGGTGACTTCAGTCCTCATTATGAGCTGGTCTGGACATGAAGATGGAGAGAGGCCTGGACAGGCAGCTTAGCTTCACAAGCAGTTGCCCCTTCTTCCTCCGGGAAGAAGCCTTCCTAGGTCCACCCCACACACTCTATTATCTATCATCTATCTATCTATCTCTCTATCTATCTATCTATCATCTATCTATCTATCTATTTATGTATCTATCTATCTATCTATCTATCATCTATCTATCTATCTCCCTATCTATCTATCATCTATCTATCTTCTATCATCTATTTATCATCTATATTTCATCTATCTATCATCTATTTATCATCTATCTATCTATCTATCTATCCAGCTATCATCTATCTCTTTATATCTCTCTCATACACACTCATGGAGTCTAAATGAGACAAGATCCCCAACCTAACCACACTTAGATTAGTCAACTGTGCTGTACTGACCCTTCCCCCACCCCCAAGCCCTCACCACAGAGAAATTAGACTAGGCCCCAAAGAAATCAGGCGAGGAAGCATGTAACAAGAGCCACCACACTGACCACAGGCAAATTATCATTTTCTTTAGAACTCAGTCTCCCCCTGCCACTAAGTGCCTCCTTAGTTAACCCTGTTATGCATGACAAGAAAAAAAAAACAAAAAGGAAGGAAGGACCGCAAAACAACATGGAAGACCTATTGGAGGGGTCCACGCGGTTGTGTCTTTCAGCCAAGCTTGGGTTCACCCGGGGCCTGTGCATGGAAAGGGACCATCAGGGAGTGACTTAGCCCCTCAGAGGGCCTGTGGGCTTGGTGCTGTAAAAGGAAAGCGTTTCCACGGTGTCTTCAGCTGTAGCAATGGGTTCAGGCCACCAGGCCCGTGGCCGTGTGCCAGAGCCTGCTGCCCACAGGGCTTCCGAGACCTGGGCACGGGTGGCTCTGCAGATGTCTGAGGCCGAGGTGATGGATGCAAAGTACCGTCCGGCATGCCCTGTGCTGTGAACTATGAAGAAGTGAAGACACTCTTTTATTGAACATTTATTCTTGGACATCGTCTCTGTGCCAATGAAGAAAACAGACAGGATGCCTGCTCAGCCGCGTACATTTGGTACAGAAGCATAGCAGCTTCCCCTGTATTCATTTCCAAGGGCTGCTGTGACCAAGTACCACTAACTGGGTGGCTGAAGTAACAGAAATGTATTTTCTCCCAGTCCTGGAAGCTGGGAGTCAGAGATCAAAGTGTTGGCATGGTGGTGCCTTCTGGGGGGGGGCGGGATCTGCTCACTGGCCTCAGTGATTTGTGGGCCACCCGGCCTTCCCTGCTTTGTAGAAGCAGGACCCCGGTCTCGGCTCTCATCTTTAAGAGGTGTGCTCCCTGTGTGTGACTGGCTCCACAGTTCCCCTGTTTATCAGCCCACCCTGATGCCCTCATTAACTTGATGATTTCTGAAAAGACCCTACTTCCCAAAAGGGTCACCTTCTGAGGTACTGGGGTTAGGATTACACCCTATCTTTTCAATGCAATTTCTAACACCCTTTATAGAAAAGTGTAGGAAAGAAGGGAGGAGAGGTGCCTAGTCTCCTGCCGAAGGTCTCGCGTGAGCACCTCTGATTGGTGGAGCCTGGGCCATGTGCCTATTCCCCACTGCAGGGGAGACTGGGAAATCAAATTTCTGAATTGGACCTTGGCGAGGCAGAGACCTCTAATTTGGGATTTTCTCCAAACACGGGAAGAACACATTGAAAGGATTCCCGCAAAGGTGGCCACAAAGCACAACAGGAACGGACTAGCCGGTGCTTCCAGGTTGTCTCCAGGGGACCAGCCAGGGAATGAGGACCGCAGCTTCCATTTCTCGGTCTCCCCGTTAGTGCCTGGTGCTGTGTGCTGCCCACTGTAGAGACCAAATGTCGATGACTCCAGAGGACACCAGGCAAATCTAGAAAATAGCCAAGAAGTAGCATTTGGCGAGCATGCGGGATGTGCCAGGCATTTTTCTAACCTCGTTACATGCTGTGCCTCGTTGAATCCTCACAACAGCCTTATGAAATAGGGATGACCATGAGCCCCTTTCACAGATGGAAAGACTGAGATACAGGCACGTTAAGTAACTTAACTCAGTAGGTGGGAGAGCCAGGATTTGAACCCAGCAATTTTAGGGCTTCCTAATGGACAGAAGAAGATGCTGAGAGATGCAAGCAACACCTCCCCAGCCAGCGCTCAGGCAAGAAGGGCGAGTGCCATGACGCTGTGGCCCTGATGACGACCTGGGAACTCGGAGGAACTACCCCGGGTGGCTTGTACGCTGTCTCACACTCTCTGAGCCAAGGTGGGTGTGATGTTGGCAGGAGGCACCCTGACAAAGTCCTCGGGCATCCTGGGAGGGAGGTGTGGGAGGAGGCGGGAGGGCAGAGGGAGCCCGGGAGGGGCAGCCCAGGAGGCTCTGCCTGGCGGGCGGAGGAGGGCCGACGTCAGAGGCCTGGTTCTGAGCTTCCCGGCTCAGCTGGGCTGGGCAGCGGCTGCTTTTCTGAGAGGGCAGGGAGGGCCCCACGCTGGTCTCTTGCCAGGGCGCTGCCTGGAGAGGGCCAGGATGCTCCCAGGGGTTTGTCCGAAGTGACCCCAAGGAACAGCTGGGCCTGGGAGGGGCCAGGTGGCTGCCGGGCGGACGGGCCAGGCTGAGGTGCATGTGGCAGAGCCCCGGGGCCTCTGTGCCTGCCTGGAGGAACCCTGGCCCCTCCCTGCTCCGGGGACCTTGGGGCTTTGCTATTTCTATGACTTGGGGAGAAACGGTGGGAAAGGAGCAGAAGGAGGCAAAAATAGAAAGGACACATGGCCACAGTCCCAAGCACCCCAACTGGGCGTTGCCCTGTGCCCTGGCCACAGGCCTGGGCCTCGGGCTGCCCGCACTCCCCGTCCACAGCATAATTCCAGGAGCACACACCAGGGCTGCTTGTCACACCCAGGGGGCCCCCTTCTCCGGGGAGCTGGCACCTGCCCAGCAGCTTCCCTTCCCAAAGGAAAGCAGGGTGCCAGGTGGCTGGGCTTTTCTTACGGGAGACAGGAAAGAAAGGTAAAAGCCTTGCCCTTGGAGAGCAGTGACGATAAGGTAAGGACGGGACGGTTTCTTATAACGAGGAGGACATTTCCAAAGCGCGCATTGGTAACAAAAGTCAGGAAGACAAAACAAGCGAAGGAAGAGAAGGGACCCACTGGAGGTCTTTACTGCAATAGGTGACTATGGGCCACAGCCTTTCAAAGATCAGTTGAAGAAATGTTGGCAGACATCAGCAGTGCTCCCGAGTTTTAAAACCGCGTTAATGTTTGCGATGACATGACCAGCACTGATGCCTGCGTGCGCCCTGAGTTCCGGTGTCTCCACGCAGATCAGGAGCAGAGAGAAGGACCTCCTTAGCATTTAAAGAATGAGATGGGGTCAGGGTGGCCCGATAAAATGCACGAGGATCTGTTAAATGGGGGTTCTCCGTGAAAGGATGAGTATTTTGTTCCTGTAAGTTTGTTCCAAATATTGCATGGGACATATCTACAGTATCCTGAGAACTTATTTGTTGTTTATGTGAAATTCAAATTTAACTCGCTATCATGTATTTTTTAAAATACATTTTTTGGGTTTTTTTTTTATTTTTTTAGAGAGAGGAAGGGAGAGAGAGAGTTAGAAACATCGATGAGAGAGAAACATCGATCAGCTGCCTCCTGCACATCTACTGGGGATGTGCCCG
>NW_006288434.1:2562030-2566311 GCF_000327345.1 Myotis davidii
TGCCTCCTGCACAACCAACTCTGGGGATCGAGCCTGCAACCCAGGCATGTGCCCTCACTGGGAATCAAACTGTGACCTTCTGGTTCATAGATTGATCCTTAACCACTGGGATGCAGCTCCATCTGGCAACCTTAGGTGGGCCTCATATCCACCCCAGTAGGGGAAGGCAGAGGAGCAAATTCTGGAAAGAGGCTGGCAGACTCCAAGGAAGCCAGGCCTCCGGCCCCAGAGCTGCCAGGGTGGGGCCTGGATGAAGGCGGTGGGGGGGGGCTCCTCGGGGAGCGCGCTGTCTCCCTGGGGGAGCAGGTGGGGCCCTGCAGCTGCAGAAGGAAGCTTTGGAAACAACCTGAAAACAATTCCGTTTTCTCTGGGGAGTTGCCAAATGCAGGCGAGGCCGGGCTCAGGGTGGTAAGTACCTCAGGCCCCACCCCACGCTGGCCCATCTCCCCCCGCTGGAGGGGTCGCCCTGGCCCCCCGGGGTGCAGTAACACCGGGCCACACCTCAGCCGATCCCTACACACAGCCTGTGCTGACCTCCCTGCGGGCCTGGCTGTGTCAGCCCTGCCTCACGCTGAATTCCCCCACATTCTCGGAGGCTGAGGTCAGGGAATATGCCCAACCTTTCCTGCAAGGCTGGCTGCCAGTCCAGGGCATTAGCAGGCAGCTAGCTATTTGTGTACTGCCCAGAGGTACCCTGGGAAGTGGGGGGGGGGCGGGGCCGGGGGGAAAGCAGCTGTTCCCCAGGAGCCCAGGAGGTGCCTGCCTGAGGGCCCCTGGCGGCTGCAGACCACCCCGCCTCGCAGACCCCCTGCCGTGCTGGCTGTGATGAGGTGGGGATCCTCCAGGCCCTCCCGGCTTCCTCCAGGGCCTGTGCAGGCTGCTCTGTGTCCTTTCCCGTTACCTGGGAGGAGGGAGGGAGAAGGAGCAGCCTGCCCTGGGAGGCTTCTACTTGAATGTCGAACCCGAGCACTCGCTGGGGTGCTGAGCACGGGAGGAAGGGCAGCCTGTGAGCAGAGCACCTCTTGGTTAGGCCTGCGGGTGCTTTTAGTCCCATTTTACAGAAGGTGAAACTGAGGCCCAGAGAGGCTGTGGCTCGTTCCTTCGGTCACGCCGTCAGTCACTGGCGGGGTGAGAAATCCCACCCAGAACAGTCAGTCGGACTCTGAAACCTGGGCCCACCCCATTCCTCTGCGCTGCCCAGGAAAACCCGGCCCCAGCTCAGGAGGGAGTATCTGCTGTCAGCACCGCATTCCCTGCTGTCAGGTTCCTGTGTCCTCGCTACCTCCAAGACTTGGCCTCTGACAGAAAGTTCCACCAGAAAATAATGCTGAAAGGAAACAGCTGTCCCTCTCTGTTTCCACGCCGGGAGCTCACCCCCTGGGCTCGCAGGCCTCCTCCCGGGGAGCTGGGGGAGCACGTGGGGCAGTGTCTGCAGTCCCTGCTTTGGCGTGTCTCACTGGTCATTTTAAAAAAATATATTTTTATTGATTTCAGAGAGGGAGAGGGAGAGAAACATCATTGATCGGCTGCCTCCTGCACGCCCCCTGCTGGGGATCGAGCCTGCAACCCAGGCACATGCCCTTGACCAGATTGGAACCAGGGACCTTTCAGTCCGCAGGCTGATGCTCTATCCACTGAGCCAAGCTGGCCAGGGCTCATCTGGTCATTTTTGACAGTAAACCAGCCTCATAACTCTGACCTGTGTGGCTGGGAACACTGTGGGGCCCCCATGATGTTGCTTCCCTACCTCCCTGGGCTGCTGGGTGCTGTCCCTGCCCTCCTGCCCCCCCCACCCCCCCCTCCCCCAGGGACGGGGCCTGGCCTTCCTCATCTTCCCCCTTTGGTCTTGGGTATTTCTCAGGCTTTCTGACCCTCCTGCCACCTTGGGCGGCTAGTCCTCCCCCTCAACACCTCAAGATGGCGAGAAACTTGGAGTTGAGTGTGGTGAGAGATGGGGGTGGGGCTGGGGAAGGCTCGAGGAGAGAGAGCTGGGAGGGAGGGGAGCGTGTCCTTTCTCCTCATGGTGAACTTCACTCGCGTGTTCATTTATTTGCCCAGGAAGTACGTTGGCTGGGGGAGAGGGGGCCCCGGAGGGAGACGGGGCCGGGACAGGGGAATGCCAGCCAGGGCCCCACAGCCCAGCTCTTGGCTCCGTCTCTTCAGAGAGGCACAGTCCCTTCCCCAGAAGGAACGCCAAGCTCTGCTCGCCCCTCCTGTGCCAGGATGCTCTCTGGCATTCCTCAGAGCACTTGTCTTCTGTCGCATCACGCAGCTCCTCCAAGCCTCCAGAACAGGCAGCCAACACAGCGTCTTCTCTCGGTGGGAGGGTGGGTCTGGGAGCCAGATGGCCTCCGGTCCAATCCCGGCTCCGAAACGATCAGACTGGAGCACATTCCGTCATTCCTCTCTGCCTCGGATCCCTCGCCTCATGCTGGGGAGCGAGCCCGCAGCCCGGCACCTGCCCTGCCCGGGAATGGAACCTGCTGGTTCATAGGTCAACGCTCAACCACTGAGCCTCACCGGCCGGGCAGTAGTTATCATTATTGTTGCTGTGATGGTTATTCTCTCTCCCCTGCGCTTTCCTCCCGCATCTCCAGCCCAATCTCTTTTTTTATAATATATTTTTATTGATTTCAGAGAGGAAGAGAGAGGGAGAGAGAGGTAGAAACATCAATGATGAAAGAAAATCATTGATCGGTTGCCTCCTGCATGCCCCACACTGGGGATCAAGCCCGCCACCTGGGCATGTGCCCTTGACTGGAATCGAACCCGGGACCCTTGAGTCCCCAGGTCAACGCTCTATCCACTGAGCCAAACCAGCTAGGGCCCAGCCCAATCTTTATTAAGGCGCTGGCCCCCCAGAGCCGGGCAGGTCCTGAGCAGAACCAGGCGTAGAGGGTGGTGTGTGGTGGGTTGAACCTGTGCGTGGTGTTCGAGAAGGCGTGGGGGCCCCTGCAGGTGATTCCCCGATGGGGAGGAGCGATTGGCCTCCCCTGGAGGGGAGGGGATGGATGAGACCTGGTGGGGAGCACCTGCGTCAGGTCCAGCCTGTTTAGAGGTCAGGCGGGCCGAGGACTGCTGAGTGCGGCCGGAGGAGGCTGCCATCCGGACACCCAGCGACCGGACTCCGGCTTGTTGACTGTTGTCTCCCCAAAAGGTGGGCTCATCACGTCCCAGCCCCCAGACCTGTGAATGTGGCCTTATTTTGAAAAAGGGCCTTTGCAGATGTAATTAAGACTCCCGAAATGGGAGCATCCAGGTGTGTCCTACATCGAGGGTAAGTGTCCTGCTATGGGCAGAAGAGGACCCACAGACACCGAGGGGAAGGCCATATGAGGACAGAGGCAGCGATGGCAGTGATGCAGCCGGAAGCCAGCGAGAGCCAGGAGCCCCAGAAGCTGGGAGGGGCAAGGACGGGCGACGGGAGAGAGGGCAGCCTGCTGACACCCTGCCTTCGGATTTCTGGCTCCCAGAACCGTGAGTGAATACCTTTCTGTTGTTTAAGCCACTCAGTTGGTGGTAATGTGTTACGACAGCTACAGGAAACGAACACAGCCCCCTTCCCAGAAGGGAAACGGTAAGGGCTGTGGCCCGAAGTGGGCAGGCAGACAGAGGTGAGCGCCGAGGGGTATGGAAGGCCTTCCCTGGAGGCTGCTGCAGGCGATGGTGCCGGCTGCGCCCTGTGCACGGGGGCCAGCTACGGCATGCTGGTAGACTTGAGGATTTGTTGCTGGGGATTTTATTTTTCCTGCAGGGGTCAGGAAGCAAGCGAGGCCTTTTCCTAAAACACACAACACTTTGTTGGTTTGGGGAGAGACACATCTAGACTGTGTTGTCCAATGGAACTTTCTGCAAGGATGGCGATGTTAAGTCGGCGCTATCCAATAGCGTAGCCCAAGTCACATGTGGCCCTTGAGCAGGTAGAATGTGGTGTATGCTACTGAAAAGCTGAATTTTAAAAGCCACTTAATTTTAACGTAAGCAGCCACATGTGGCTGGCAGCTGCCATATTGGACATGCAGCTCCAGGACGGGAACACGGAAGCTTAGGGCTGCTTGAAGTGCTGTTCCCTGGAGACTGTTCGGAGGCCCCTGGGCAACTGCACTCCTTGTTGAGTGGGGGTGAGAGGGTCCAACAGGGACCAAGGTGGTGGTGGTGGTGGGGTGGGCCAGAGGGTGAGAAATGTCCAACTGGATTGGATCAAGGTCCACCTGCCGAAGGAGGAAGAGAGCAAGGTACGCCTGAGCAGGTACGAGGCTGCTCTCTAATTGGCTGGATTCC